>NC_092690.1:20404145-21004145 GCF_964275005.1 Diadema setosum | reverse complement strand
GATTTGAGTTATATATCATTTTAAAGCATAGAGTCTGCTCTTTTAGAATCATATCCATAACTAAAAATCCATGTCTTTGCGACTTTTTGTTTGTTTTGTGATGCAAGGTCACATAGACAACATAAATGAATGATCAATACCGATCAATCTTCAACAACCGCCGGGAGAATTACACAAATGTAGACTGACTTCAAAGGAAATGTGATTTTTAGCTCATAATGCTACTCAGCTGGTTCAACGTTTCGGGTAAGCAGGCAAAAATATTTCCCCACCCGTCGTTGAATGGACGGGTTAGAAAGTAGCACAACTGCTCCTTTTGAACTCCACAGTAGAATCGCAATGTCATTCGCGATGTAAGTGACAGTATAATCAATCACTTCTTCCTGATAAAATCGCATACAAGAGGAACCAACTACAATAGTCACAAATATCAGCGAAATGAAAGTGCCAAGAACAACAAAGTTTCTGAGTCCGCGGAGATTTACCTCATTCGGTCTCTGAACATCTTGCTCTCCGCGGGCGCTTCCGTGCTGGAAGGGTAACACCGCGAGTCTTCGGAGTCTACGCGAGTATCGAATGCCGATGACGATGAGGGAGACGTTTATGATGATGGTGCAGAAAACAGGAATCGTTCCCACAAGAGTAGTCGCAAGCAAAAACGGGTATATGTCGGGTGAATTTAGCCCATCGATGGAGTTGAAAGAGCACTGAGAAAGAATTTGCATAGGAAAACCATCAAACGGGAGCAGGACGATCGTGTTCAGCGATACAATCAAAATACACACAACACCAATTCTTATGCGTTGCCTTGTAATTATGATGTGATACGTCAACGGTTTTATGACGTAGACCAATTTGTCGAGGGCAATGCTGCACAGAAGCCACGCAGATACTTGAAACGAAAACATGAACATGAAGTACATCCAACTGCACGTGGTGATGTTCCTGTTCACGTTTTCCTCGGTGAAAAGAAAACCAAGCACAACTATACAAATCGACGTGAACACATCCGTACAGCAGACCAGTTTGCACAATATCCCATATTCGTCGGTAATGGGCAGATGTCGCTCTTTTGATACGAGAATAAATCCCAAAATGTTCAGAGAGAAAACTGCGAGTCCGCCGACAGTGGTTAAACTCTGCGACAAGAGTTGTCCACTCTTAGACAGATACACAGTACTGTGAGGGGTCTCCGCCGATATGTAGCTATAGGTGCTATTGAGTTCCATAATGTGCGAAGTCCTGAGCACTATTTGATGTTACGGCGATTGGAGAACTATCGATGATAGCGCTCTGCTACTGCAATTCATGCTTAATTTTGCGCCCTATCACAAGTGACGTCAGATGCACTTTAAAATACGCATTATGCGATGTGAGCTTCTGGTAACTGCGTCCGTTTACATGTTGATCTGTCCACGGCCCCGTCAGAACGAAAGGGCAATTATGAAAAATTTTCTCTGGTTCAGTTTAGTTCAAGCATCTAATTTCTTAAAAGCTTAAAAGTCATTTTGATCGTTACCGCTGTTCGTGTTATTACCACTAGTGTCTAACGGTCAATAAACGGGTGATGAAAATCCTTCAAACAACCGTGAATATAAATGGAGAGCAAACCACCCGGCGCGGCAGTGCCGCTGAATGGAAAAATCAAACATTAGGAAGACCAAGCGAATGCTTACTAGTCTTTTGCTGACGTGTTCGGGGCGCGCAAGTGCATGAGAGACATAGAATTTTCTACTTCTCCTTATGTTTAAAGATTATCGTTACTGTTGATGTTTTTGAAACAGATCATCCAAATGACATAAAACAGCGTTAGATTCACTTTGCATTGGTATGACATTTATCCCGGCTAAATATCAATAAAAATTTTACCAAGGAAAGCAGTCACACATTTGAACGAGTGCATTGTCAAAAGGACGTTCATTATAGTCTGCTTTAGCTTGCTGATTCCTTTCAATGACGTCACATGTATCAGACGTGTTTGGTGAGTTTCGGTCGGTTTTCGAAATAGAACGGAGAATGGTCTTCCCCTCGCCTTATGTTGCCCAAATCTTTTCTCTGAGGTGGGGAATTGTATTAACTGTGGACTGCCTTAAACTAAATGTGCAATTTCATGAAACATTATTTTATGTTGGAAATCTTTAAATGGACCGTTATTCAATTGTGTTGTAGTTTTGATTCGATGTGTATAAGGCTTTTAGCTTCTCATGTTTCATTGTTAGGCAAATTTTTATGGAATTTCAAGTTTTTACTAATTCCATGGCGACCTTTCCAGAAAACTGAATTGTAGACACTTGTTTTTGTTTCTCTCCCTTTCTTTGTTATGCCTATATCTTTAGTTTGTTTCCCTGCCTGTTCCGTCCCTGCTTTCGTTCTACTTCTTCTTCTTGCAGTGTGGTACAGTCCGCCGATGGCGTTTTACCGTACCATGTCCTTGTCATGCCCCTTTCTTTCTGTTTATTTTGCCTGACGTTATGATATCAAAATTTTCATACGTGGAGTCCTTGACGCATCTTGACATGCCTTCGTCTCCTAGAGTTATTTACAATTTTTACAAGTTATGCTTCTCTTGTGAATTCCTCTTTTCCATATAGAGTTACAAAATACGATTGTATTGCTTACATGTTTATTTATCTAAGAACCAAAGTTGATATTATCATAATATTGTATTCATGTTTTGTGGAAACTTATGTGATTTAAAGTTTCTTAACATATAATTTACTCATGTAAGCGTTATGCATATTGCATTGGATTTCTTTATATGGAAATAAAATATTTTTTTTTTTAATTTGAATTGAATTGAATCATAAACTAAGCAAGAGATAGTCCAAATTCGGTAAGATGTTGTCTTATCCTGAAAAGTTGGGTTCGTTACCATAATACATGTTGATGGGTCTTCGTTACATAATGACTGGCCGTCTCCGGGTGTTGAAGAGAGCTTTTTAAGTCTGCAGCAAGACATTATCAAAATCCAGATCGTAGATAGCTTTCCCATAGCCGCTCGTCTAAAAGGAGCATCGCTGATCAGGAGAACGGCTAGTTTGCCGTTCCAAAACCACATTGAAGTTTCTATCACGAGGTATACCCATTTAGGTCCATTGTATACCTTACCGGCGTCAGTCTTTTCAGGTCCTACACGTACGATAAGATTTCCAAGAAAAGACAGGAGGCCCATTCTCAGAAAAAGTGTGCAAATACGGAATTTTGGTGTCGCCAACATTCCATGACAGTTTGCGGTTCCCTGAAACCTATTAGATACTATTTAAATGTTTATGATATATCACGAGGACTTTATTTGTTAAAAATAAACACGATCAAATGCGGTTATCTGCCTTTTTGTATAACATTTTGCTGTGAAACTTCGTTAAGACCCCCAAAACGCAGTGTCGCCGGCTATTTTAGAATTATGTTTTATTGCTCCTCTCCTTCCACAAACACACTTTCCAAATATCATTTGCATGGACGATGAGCATATCATATGTGCTAATCACAATACTCGAAAAGTTCCAAAATTTTCATTGACTTCTTTTTTATAGCCTTTTGAAACCTGTCGCCAAGTTCACTGCCAGATACGTTACCAGTTTCTTTAGTGTAGCAGCATTGCGAAAATAACAAGACTATGCAATGACCCTGTGTATATGAAACCCTGAGGATATACTTCATATATTGCAAGTACTTAGATTTTTTTGTGCAACCGCTTTTTATTGAGAATACGGTACAATGTTTGAAAAATCGGTTTTCTACATTTTTATTTGGACAGATACGTTACATACATTTCACGCCACCCACTGCGACAGATATTGCAATGTCAGACAAATTGTATATTATACAATACTCCTCGGAATGACGCATCGATTCAACATTAAAGTTTAGTTCAAGTGAGAAATATTCGGTAGATATCGCTCTCATAATAACATGATCAACCATACGTTAGCACAGATACGTTACCACAGATACGTGACTGAATTTTGGTCATTGGTCTTGTGCTTTCAGGGGATCAAATCTGGTCAGAATTCATCCCTACACATTACATGCTTCGTTTTGTTGGACCTCAGGATTATATTCTTACACCAAAAGGACAGGGAAGTGAAAAAGAGCAACACTTCCACAGGATTTTTCTTTCTGCGTCAGTGTCTCACAACTTAATGCCAAGTTTTCCGACAGATAAGTTACCATAAAATCAAAATGCTGAAAGAAAATTGTAAATGTTTCGACAAACAAATCGTTGTGTGCTCACAAAGTCCAAAGTTCTATTCTATAAAACCCAGCCACTTTCATATTCTATGCAACAACTTTTAACGTTTATTTTATAAGACGAAGCTATGATTCAGCATGTCAGTTTTTTTGCTTTTCAGATTTAGCAGATACGTTACGTATAATTCAGGGCACCCACGGTGACAAATAATGTTTTGTAAAACAAAGTGTTCATATAAACAATTCTGAATAGAATGACGCTTCCATAAAAAATTAAAGTTATGTTCAAATGAAGAATATTCAGTAGAATTCAGTAGAAATTGCTCTGTAACTTCACCGACAGATTCTATTACGGTACGCCAGATACGTTACCTAACTTTGAAAGAGTAACAAGTAGTTTATGAAAAGCTTCCGTGAAAAGTTTCAGTGTTCTGTTGCATATTTATTCTAGTGTTTTTCAACATATGAAAAACTACTCAAGATTCATTGATAAGTTGAACAATTATTTATTCATTTTCATTAAAAGGGGTGAGCCAGATACGTTACCATAGGTCAAACAACTTTTTAGTACATCGAGTTCATAGAGACTGTATCTACTTCCTTCTAAGTGCCGGCAAAAATATATTTTTCAATGCTTGTTTGCATTATCCATCAAAACTTAATGAATATTCATAGTGAGATGGATAAATACATTCAGACGTAAGATGAGAATATTCTGTGAATGAAGAACTCAGCTTTCACATTTAGGGCTCTTTTCCACTACATTTCATAGTTTAAATATTACGTACAATGTTTAAAATGGTTAAGTGGGGCTTACATCATTCATTTTTACATCAATTCATAAGGTAAATAATCAACAGGTGATATTTATTAATTCATACACAATTAAAATTATTAGTTATATTTTACCAGATACATTACCAAAGGCGATTCGATGTTTTTCAATAGTTATTTCCCCAGGAAAGCAATTCATATTTGTTTTCTGTGCAAATTCCAGATCGGATCGTTCCCTTTGCATGATTTGTGAGATTCGAAACTTTATTTGTAAGCCAAATTTGTTAAAAATACAAAGTGAATCTCAAGGTTATATTTCATTTCAGCAAAAAACATATTTCAACCTACCACACAGAAATAATTTCTACCAATTAGCAAGGGATTACAACATCTTTACCTCTTGAAAAACCCCAATATCTTTAGGGGGGACAGATGTCTTTTCCTGAGCAGAAATTGGATCAAAACAATAAATTTAATTCAAAGTTAGGAGTCCATTACAACATGTAAATTTGCGGTAACGTATCTCATTGGTGATCAAATTTAATATATGATGCTCTATTTCAATTCATTTTTACTAATTGAATGGCCATCATTTAGAATGTTCCACTTTTTGTTTCGTATTTGACCGGTTTTGAAGTTACCGAAAACACATCTTTGAATGTATTACTTTGTGGTTGATTTTTCGGTTTTACTCACATGGAATGGAACACTTAATCTGAGAATGGCCCAGGAGTGTTTTGCGCGATCATTCTCAGTGTGATTCTGGTAGTAACAGTAGGTAAGCCTACTTTTTATCAACTTGTTACTGGTACTTTATTGAGGGTAATATAATTTCCTTTGCTTTCTGAAAGAAGTAAATCAAGTTCTCCTTAATAATGGTAGCAGAGTGAAATTACTTTGAAATTTCTTTCTAGTTTCTTTATATCGTTGTCCATACATGACGTCAGGAACTGTTTTGTTATCCAACAATGACGATACTGAAACTGTAAAATTTCATAACTTTGGAATCGATTGCCTGATTTCCCTCACATTCTAAACAATGTGTTGTGTTGATATTGCTGCTTTCACTCAATCTTAATTGTTAATTTGCTTTATTTAAGTGAGGAATAACATCACATGGCTGCTGTGAGACCGAGAGCCCTTGGTTATCAAACTTAATGTCAAAAACTTTCCCTTACAAAATGAAGACATCGTAAACTCTTTTAGTTTTTGAACACTTTTTGAATACTGCAGTATGCTCACTATAATTATGTTTTAATATTCTGAAATAATTCCTTGCATGATTTTATGTTAAAAGCTGAGTCAGCAGGCCGGAAAAAATCACTCTTTCCTATGTCAGACTGACAGACTGCATATATCAAGCAGTAGCCAGTTTATTACTCCATCCAGCAGATCAAATCTCACATATATATCTATGTGTATAAAAACGCAAAGATACACACACGCACCTATAATACTCGTCTTTTCGATTGAGTTATCTCTCTCTTTCTTCTTTTTTTTTTTTACCACTGTATATGACCAACGTACATTGCGGAGATCGATAGTAACCTGTGATGAAGCGAATTCATCGTCCTTATCTCTTTTTATCTGTTCTGCTTTCAGACAACATGATACATTATCATAATGATAATAATAATGATTATTATTAGTAGTAGCAGCAGTAGTAGTATCATTATCATCATCATCATCATCATTATCATCATGTTGGCTAACTGTTGCATAGTGAATAAGACCCCCGAGTTCCAAGAGGAGGACTAGAGTTCGATTCCCGCGCCCTGTGCTTAAGTCCTGAAATTATTTTTACCAACCACATCTTCGACACAGGTGTATAAATGGTTACCTGTCAACGTTAAGATAATATGGCAAGACCTGCTGGTAGACCAATGACAACACTGAAGAGGCTACCCTCGATAAAAGGAGACCTTATCATCATTATTACAGTGTTACATCCAATTCATTTTCTCAATATACACTGTTCAGAGTATGTGCATTCTTTCCAATATTTAGTTGGAGAGTCCATTTCACTTGAGTTATATATCATCTTAAAGCTTAGAGTTTGTTCTTCTAGAATCTGTCCTTGGCTAAAAAAATCAATGTCTGGTAAGTTTTAGTTTGTTTTGTGATGCAGGCTCACATATACAGCCCAAATGAATGATGAATAATGATTAATCATCAACAGCCACTGCGAGGAGGATTACACAGATGTAGGCTGACTTTTTAGCTCATAATGCTACTCAGTTGATTCGACGTTTCGGGTAAACAGGCAAATATATTTCCTCACATGTCGTTGCATGGACGGGTTAGAAAGTAGCACAACTGCTCCTTTGGAACTCCACAGTAGAATCGCAATGTCACTCGCGATGAAAATGAAATTGTAGTCAGTTACTTCTTCCTGATAAAACCGCATACAGGTGGAACCTACTATAATAGTCACAAATATCAGCGATATGAAAGTGCCAAGCACAACGAAGTTTCTAAGTCCGCGGAGATTTACCCCATTCGGTCGCTGAACCTCTTGCTCTGCGCGGCCGCTTCCGTGCTGGAAGGGTAACACCGCGAGTCTTCGGAGTCTACGCGAGTATCGAATACCGATAACGATGAGGGAGACGTTTATGATGATGGTGCAAAAAATAGGAATCGATCCCACAAGAGTAGTCGCAAGCAAAAATGGGTATGCGTCGGGTGAAGTTAACCCATCAAAGGAGTTGAAGGAGCACTGAGAAATGGTTTTCATAGGAAAACCATCAAACGGGAGCAGGACGATCGTGTTCAGCGATACAATCAAAATACCAACAACACAAATTCTTATGCGTTGCCTTGTAATTATGATGTGATACGTCAGCGGTTTTATGACGTAGACCAATGTGTCGAAGGCGATGCCGCACAGCAGCCACGCGGTTACTTGAAATGAAAACATGAACATGAAGTACATCAAACTGCACGTGGTGGTGTTCTCCTCAACCTTTTGTACGGTGAAAAGAAAACCAAGCACAACAGAACAAATCGACGTGAACACATCTGTACAGCAGACCAGTTTGCACAATAGACCATATTCGTCTGTAAATGGAAGATGCTGCTCTTTTGATACGAGAATGAACACGAAGATATTCAGAGAGATAACTGCGAGTCCGCCGACGGTGGTCAAAATCTGTGACAAGAGTCGTCCACTCTCAGACAGATATACAATACTGTGATTTGTCTCCGCCGATATGTAGCTGCAGGTGCTATTGAGTTCCATATTGTGCGAAGCCCTAGGCAATATTTGATGTTATTTTTACGGCGACGGGAGAGCTACTGATGATAGCGCTCTGCTATTACAATTTCTGCTTAATTTTGCGACCTAGAAATTGACGTCAGATGCACTTTAAAAAGGGCATTATGCGATGCGAACTTCGTAATTTCGTCGCTTTACATGATGATCTGTCCACGGCCCTGTCAGTATAAAAGAGCAATTAAGGAAAATTTGAAAAGCATCTCTGGTTCCGATTAGTTCAAGCATCTAATTTTTTAAAAGCTTAGAAGTCATTTTGTTCGTTACTGCTGTTTGTGTTACCGCCAGTACGTAAACGCTACTAAAGTCAATAAGTGCGTGATGAAAGCCCGTTAAAAGGGGCCCTGAAATACAAATGCATGTGGATTTGTGTTGATTTATGATACCCTCAACATCACTTTTGCGGTGAAACGAATATCTAGAAACATTCCATATATTTTTAACGATTTTTTCTTCTACTTTACTTCAGATGACTTGAGAGCGCCCACAAAAAAAAAAAAAAAAATCATTCCAAACCAATATTCCTCAGATCTGCCCCCTACGGAAGAAAGCAGTAACTGCATATCTACTGAGCTGAGAGAAATGCTATTTTGTGTTTTTTTTTTTTTTGCAGATTCTTTAAAAACACAGAAACATTCAAAAATAATTTTGTGGTATGATTATGCACCATACCTAGTTGTCTAACAATACCTAGAAAAAAATATGTTTCCGTTATTTTTTTAGATGTTATTTAGGAAACTGTAGTTACTGCGGTGACTTTCCCTTGATATTGGGTAGTTTCCCCACGGAAAAAAGCAGTAACTGCACTCGGTCTACAGATGGCCAGGAGCATGTTATTTTCCCCATGGAAAAAAGCAGTATAAAAGCCAGTAGGGCCTAACTGCACATGTCACTTGACCATAGTGAGGAGAATTGTTACCACCACCAGCTTATAAAAGTTCTTCTACTTTCTGGTTAGTCCAGATCTATAAGATCTAGGAGTAAGGACCTAACGTTAGACCTATACTGGGTCTTGTCACTCCTAGGAATGAATGACATTCTGTGTAACACTAACACTAGCACTAGCAGGCTACACTATTAACACAGTAACAGTAGGCCTAAGGTATTTCATAGTAATTGAAGTGCCTGGCCTGGTCCCTGGACTAGACTACAAAGTATCAAGTCTCTTCGTCTTAGATCCTAGTCCAACTCTGACGTCACACTTAGACTACTGATCTATGCCCAATGTTAGTGCTAGACCGAGATCTAACGTTAGATTACTGACATTTTGTCTAACACTAAACAGTTAACTCTGACTCTGTAACGTTACTAGATCTGGTATGCATACGCGGTAGACCTAACGTTAGATCTAGACTAGTGTGTTAATACTAGTGCTCATCTCCCTTCAATATAATTTCTACTCATTCATCTATTCATGATAGATTTGCGGGCATGCCTGGAACGCAGAAAATTTTCAGTCACTGTGTGACTGCATGGTTAGCACTGACACTGTACTATACTGTATACCACACCAAATGATGACGAGACTGTGTTATAAAATGGGTTCAAGAATGTAGCCAATAGGAATGAGTCACATGTGCTTCCTTTATTCTAGTTCCATTGCACTGCGTGTTAAATCCTATTGCCGATCATCTGTGCGCGCGGCGGCTCCTTTGATGAATTGCATGCATACGCGCTGTCAATCCTGTAAACAACTTCTAGTTCGGGCTGCCGGCCGGCCGGCCTTTTTTCCCTTGTGCATAACATGTGTGGCGCATGGCGTACGTACGTATATGTACAGCTATAGACCAAGCGTTGTGGGACTGGACGCGTACATGGAGTCACTTTGAAGGGCAAATCCAACGATTTAGCAGGTTAATTCTCACGCCGTTTTCAGAGTATGTTGTCTAGTAGGCCTATATGAGGAGTCTATATCAAGTCTTTAAGGTAAAGGGTACATATTCATGTAAAATTAGTAAGTTTTCATGCGGGAACTTAAGTGTCCGGAAACCCAACCATCCATTATACTTACTAGTTAGTAGTATACTGTATGTGCGGGATTTCCGAGTGCGACGTGCGTAAATGTTTGGGACGAACATCTTCGGACGTCTTGACCCACAAAGGTACGTGAAAACGCTGAAAAATGCTGTTAGTTTTCGAATTTTCGACCCATTTTATAAAACAAATGATGCACAGGATTATTTCGTGGCGTTAGTGGAGGCGTAGCTCACTCTCGGGTATTTACAATGTAGTGCAACATGCACTCGGCTTGGCCTCATGCATGTTTCACAATTGTAAATACCCTCGAGTGCACTACGCCTACACTAACGCACTCTATCCTGTGCATCATTTGTATAATGTGATGAATTCTGCAGTGCAGTGTTGTAGTAAGCGTAACAGTTGTGTGCTGCAAAATTTATGCGCATGCAGCACGCGTACTAGTATGTTGCACTCCGAGTGCGCTCAGTCTGCCAGCTTTGCTAGTCTCCAAAAAGAAACATTTTCTACAACTTGTCATAATTATGATTCCCTGTGGGCAGAGTCAAGTTACTGGTGAAACAATCTTTTTACATCTACACCCCTAAATTATAGAAGAAAGTACTGTTTATATTGTTTTAAAAAAATTGATAGAATTTTTTTTAAAGGTATTAGGAAAAAAATATACAGGAAGGACTACAGAGTCTGAATGATTAGACTAAATTGTTAGTTACTGCTTTCTTCCGTAGGTTTTGTCAGTTATACTGCATTCTTCCGTGGGGAAACTTGCAAAGTTGAATCAACTGGATGCAGTTACTGCTTTTTGCAAAAGTGAAAAAATGCATTTTTGGTCACTTTCAATTTTTTGTGTGCAAAACTGACCTATTCACATTAAAGAGCATTGGGTAAACTATTCATTTTTACAAGAAAGTAAAATTCATAAAAATGTCAGTTACCGGGGGGGGGGGGGGGGGGGCAGAGATGACCTAATCTGTCAATCATTATTGAAATGTTTAACAAAAGACATTGGACTGCACCTTCCCCTCGACTCAGCATAACTTCCACGTTTCTGTGATATTAATGTGACTAACAAAAGACATGGCGAGGGAACATACAAGTTATACTGAGTCGAGGGGAAGGTGCATTCCAATGTCTTTTGTTAAACATTTCAGTACTTTAGCAATGATTGACAGATGAGGTCATCTGAGGAATATTGGTTTGGATTCTTTTTTTTTTTTTCGTGGGCGTTCCTAAGTAATCTGAAGAAAAATAAAAGAAAAATCGTAAAGTATATATGGAATGTTTCTAGATATTTGTTTCACCGCAAAAGTGATGTTGAGGGTATCATTTATATCAACACAAATTAACATGCATTTGGATATCAGGGCCGCTTTAACAATCGTGAATGTAAGTGAACAGTAAATCACCCGGCGCGGCAGTGTCGCTGAATGGATAAATCAAACAGTATAAGCAAGGCCAAGCAAATGCTGACAATGACTTTTGCCGAAGTGTTCGGGGCGGGCAAGTGAGAGACATTGATTTTCACCTTCTATTTACAATAGAAAACAGCAAAGAAAACAGTTACACGTTTGAACCTGTGCATTATCTATTGGACGTAATATGATTTTATTTGCATGCTGATTTCATTCATTTACGTTACGAGTATCAGCAGTGTTCGGCGAGTTTCCGTAGGTTTTCAAAATAGGAAGGAGATTCTGCGCTTGATGTTGAACAAATCCTTTCCTTCTGAGGTCGGGAATTATAATAACTGGGGCTGGCCTTAACTCTGTTCGCAATTTCATGAATTATCATGTATATTCAATATCTTTAAATGGGTAGTTGATGGTATCAATTGTATTGATTTGATTTGATTTGATTTATTGATTCCTGTATTATCATTGTACATGAACATACATGTACATGTATATATACATACATTGTTGGAGACATACAAAATACATAAGCATCAGTTGTTAACAAAATGTTTTTTTTTTCATTGCCTATACACAATGTCCAGTTGAAACGTGTCAGTATAATACAAGTGTACAATGAATAATACAGTAGGGCTACAGCTTAAAGGGAAGATAAACCCCAAGAGCAATGTGGATTGAGTGAAAGCAGCAACATTAGTAGAACACATCAGTGAAAGTTTGAAGAAAATCGGGCAATCGATGCAAAAGTTATGAATTTTTAAAGTTTTGATGTTGGAACCGCTGGATGAGGAGACTACTAGAGGTTATGACGTATGAGTGGACAACAATACCAAGAAAATATAAAGAAAATACTACAAAAATCCTTTTTTCATGAAAATTACAAATTCCATCAACTTCATATTGACATATGTTAAGGGTAGCAATTATTCCGCCTGCTTTCTGAAAGTGGTTGGTCCATTGCTCTTTCATAATTCTAGAAAAGTGCATTTTTGTTGAATTTCCTTTATATTTTCTTTGTATTGTTGTCCACTCATACGTCATATCCTCTAGTAGTCTCCTTGTCCAGCGGTTCCAACACCAAAACTTTAAAAATTCATAACTTTTGCATCGATTGTCCGATTTTCCTCAAACTTTCATTGATGTGTTCTGCTAATGTTGCTGCTTTCACTCAATCCACATTGCTCTTTGGGTTTACCTTCCCTTTAAGCGTGGCTTGATTTGCGTACAGCCCTCGTACATAATACACATAGAAAAAAAAATAGGAGGGAGGGATGACTTGCGTAGAGATAGTAGAAAGGAGAAAGGGAAAGGAGAGGTATGTCTGCTTTCACTAAAGGCTTACACAAAGTTAGTTCACCTGGATCACTGATCAGTAAAGCATGACAAAATATTTCTTACCGAGGCACAGGTGAACATTTATAGTTCATGGTTGGATACATGATTACATAATAGATGAAATGCGGCGATACTTCTACGAAGGAATTTCGTGTATTATACACTAACAATAGCAACGAAATTAATCGAAAAAGTAACATTGTTTTTACAGCTTTCCTAAAAGAATACAAAGACTTTAAACTTCGAATTTAAGAAGGAAGAGAGTTCCAAACATCGGGTCCGGTGTGTCTGACAGATTTAAGAGCCATCACTGTTTTGGGATTATATAAATGAAATTTATCAGATTGTCTCGTGGGATAAGAATGTGCTTGTTTAATCGAAAGAGTGAGAAGAAAGAAGATGGCAACTGACCTGAACGAAACATAAAGAGTGAATTTTGCCAAAAAAAAAAATATAATGTCATTTATCTCGAATGCTTTTAATTCTGCAAATTGAGGATCTGAATGGTCTCGATAACCTGAGTTGGTGCATATACGCATAGCTTTCTTTTGTAGAAGTAATATGTTATCAATGTGACTTTTTGAAGTTGCCCATACATTGTTGCAATATGAAATGTACGATAATATCAACAAGTTATATAAGATAGATAAAATATTCTTAGGGACATGGAGGATACCAACGTTACGAGACACTTTATCAGAGATGTATTGCCCACGAGTGTTCCATTTCATATTTGCTTTATTTTATGTAGATTCCGAGAAATTTGATACTTTCTTTTTGTTCCAATGGTATACCATCTACCATAATATTCAAATGTTGCATTTCAGTTTTATGCTTCCTATTATGAAAATAGATAAAATTTGTCATTTTTAACTGGAGTGATAATCTATTACTCTTAAACCATGAAGATAATTTCGGTAATTCAGTATTAAGAGTTCTTAGAAGGGAATGAAAATCAGAATTGGAACAAAATACGTTGGTGTCATCGGCAAACATGATATATTACAGTAACATAGATGAGTTAGAAATATCATTTATATACACCATAAATAGTAGCGGTCCCAATATGGATCCTTGTGGGACGCCACATTGTACAGGTAATACTTCAGAGTTAACATATTCATAGTGCACATATTGCTCTCTATTCGATAAGTAATCTCTGAACCATTCTGGTGGGATGCCACGAACTCCATAGCAATGCAATTTACGTATAAGGATAGTGTGGTCAAGAGTGCCGAATGTCTTGCTTAGGTCCATGAAAACACAAATTACATGTTTTTGTTCAGCTAAGACAGTCGACACTCTATCGTACAATATGGGGTAGTGCCATATCTGTAGAATGAAATTTCCTGTAACCATATTGGTCTTGATTATCATTCTGAATAAAAAAAAAACAAACAGTCTGTTATGAAAAAAGCCTTTCTATTACCTTAGAAAAAACTAGGAAGAATAGAGATAGGACGGTAATTGGATACAAGAGAGGAGTCATCTTTTTTGTATATTGGAATAACTTTTGCAATTTTACATACATTCGGAAATATACCAGTTGAGAGGGACAAGTTACAACAATGTACTAAAGGTGTCAATATACTACCAACAATTTGCTTTAAAAAAGACGTGCTCATTTCATCATGACCAACTGTATAACTTGATTTCAATGAATGTACAATGTCAAGGATCTCACCATAATCTGTTGGTTTAAAAAAATATTGAATTATCATTTGACGTACCTAAATACTGCGAGAAATCTGTTTGTGTGGGATCTATATTTGAAGCTTGAACAAAATACTCATTAAAACAGCACGCCACATCTCTAGGAGCACAGAGTGTTTGTCCGTCAAGTATAATTTGAAATGTTGACAACTTCTTTTGCTTTAACCAATAACCACATGAATAACTTTCCAAGTGGCTGGCATGTTTTCAGTAGCATTTTTAAAGGCTTCCGTGTAATACATTCTGTAACACATTGGAGTTTTGGTTCTATGTGTTTTAGGCTAAGCTTCTTAAAAGTGTGAGCAACAGATAGTAGAAAATCAGTAAGGCGTTTTCTTATCTTGAAACGTTGAAGTCGTTACCAGAGCGTTCGTGCGTCCTTTTTTTTTTTTTTTTTTACATTATGACTGACCGTCCCCAGATGTAGTACGGAGCTTTTTAAGTCCGCAGCAAGACATCATTAAACTCCAGATCGTAGACATCTTCCGACGAGCCGCTCGTCTTAAAGGAGCATCGCTGATCAGGAGAACGGCTAGTTTGCCGTTCCAAAACCACATTGAAGTTTCTATCACGAGGTAAAACCATGTAGGTCCACCGGCTTCAGTCTTTTCAGGCTCTACAGGTATGATAAGATTTCCAAGAAAAGACATGAGTGGAGCGACCAACATCACAGTGATCACAAGCAGAACGTTTTTCACACCTCGTGTGTTCACTCCACCGACTTGCCTTTCATCCCGTTCTCCTGCGGTGCGTGGTTGGATACCAGGGGGTGCGGCACCAAGGCGAACCATGCGCTTCGACTGTTTCAAAGCAACCACCAGCAATGTGCAATTCAAGGCTACGGTAGATACAACAGGGATGAGGAAACTGACTAGCAGCACCACGAGAAAGGGATAAGTCTTCTGGGTGACGAAGCTTCCAATATTGATGAGATTGCACTGAATTTCACTGGTAAAGGGGAAATCCCTCAGTGGCAGTAGACTTGACACAGCAATTAGCGTTACGGTGATTGATGCGATGATACAGCATTTGACACGTCTTACTGATAAGACGCGTTGATAAGTAAGCGGCCACGTCACAAAGATGACCTTATGTAACGCTAAAATACATACAAGCCAGGCAGACATATTCATCACAAACGAACATATGAAGCTGACGATGAGGCAGAGTTCAGTGCTGACCGACTCGGTTAACCCAATGAATAAAATGGTGAAGAACAAGGCCAATTTGAAAGAGAATAAGATATCAAAAACAGCTATAGTTTTGAATAGAAAACAATCGACGTCAGGGAATTCTAGATCGTGTGATAGTAGCATGACAATCAGGACGAACACATTGATAGCAGTATCTAGAAAGAAGCCCATGTAAGGTATTACTACCGTTCCGATTTCAATTCCGCTGTATATGTGCGCCGATGCACCATCAACCGTGACATTCGATATATTTTCAAGGGACATTTTGATTTTTCTGTTCCTTTCTCAATTCATTTTTTTCATGCGTGTAAAATTTAGCGCGACTTGCGTGTTTCAAACTTGAGAAAATGAGATTCATGAAGATCTGAGAAGGTGGAGCGTTTAATCATGCACCGATTTTCAGAGAGTGCGCTTGTTGTGCTAATGCTCATTTATACGTTCTAGATTTTTCCCAAAAAACGATGGATGACAGCAATATCCGGAAGGGGATGAAACTGACAAGATACTGACAAGAGAACCTGAGCGTCGTCAAAGTCGCAATTTTACTGACCGATGTAACATATAATATCAACAAGAAATTTGATATATATTTGCTCCGAATGACGCATATCACCCTCTATTTGTCAATCTGAATGGTCAATAATGGCACAGTCAATCATAGATCAAGCTCCATGCTAAGGTCTATGTTAGGTCTTCTCTTAGATTTTCCTCACCTGTCGTTGCATGGACATAAGAGAGGTGAGTTGGGTCAGTCGGTGGCGCGTCTGCCTAACGATCCTAAGGGCCCCGGGTTCGAACCCGAGTCTAGACTGAGCAATGTTGTGTGTAATCATAATTATACCGCCCCTCTAGCAAGAGAGGCAAAACACTCTGTCGCTCGGATAGGACATAAAATGGAGGTCCCGTGTATGAGAGTGTCACAACTCATGTACTTAAAAGATCCCGCTTCATTCATTCATCGCAAAGAGCAGGGTGTTTAACCAGGTAAAGTGGTCCCACCTCACATCCATTACTGGACCCCATAGAAGACTAGCTTAGCGTAGCTGAATTATAAATTTATGGGCTATCCTGTCATCTCCTCAGATGGAAATGAACAAACAAACAAACAAACAAACGGGTAAGAAAGTAGCACAACTGCTCCTTTGGAACTCCACAGTAGAATCGCAATGGCATTCGCGACGTAAGTGAAAGTATAGTCAAAATTTTCTTCCTGATAATGCCGCATAAACGGGGATCCTTTTATAATAGTCACAAATACTAGCGATATGAAAGTGCCAAGCAAAACAAAGTTTCTGAGTCCGCGGAGATTTACCCCATTCGGTCTCTGAACCTCTTGCTCTCCGCGGGCGCTTCCGTTCTGGAAATGTAACGCCACGAGTCTTCGGAGTCTACGCGAGTATTGACTACCGATGACGATGAGGGAGACGTTTTTGATGATGGTGCAGAAAATAGGAATCGATCCCACAAGAGTAGTCGCAAGCAAAAATGGGTATGCGTTGGGTGAAGTTAGCCCATCGATGGAGTTGAAGGAGCACTGAGAAATTGTTTTCATAGAAAAACTATCAAACGGGAGCAGGACGTTCGTGTTCAGCGATACAATCAAAATACACACAAAACCAATTCTTATGCGTTGCCTCGTAATTATGGCGGCGTAATGACGTAGACCAATTTGTCGAGGGCAATGCTGCACAGAAGCCACGCGGTTACTTAAAACGAAAACATGAAGATGAAGTACATCAAACTGCACGTGGTGATGTTCCTGTTCACGTTTTCCTCGGTGAAAAGAAAACCGAGCACAACTATACAAATCGACGTGAACACATCCGTACAGCAGACCAGTTTGCATAATAGATCATATTCGTAGGGAATAGACAGATGTTGCTAGTTTGATATGAGAGTGATTACGAAAATGTTCAGAGAGATAATTGCAAGTCCGCCGACAGCGGTCAAAATCTGCGACAAGAGTTGTCTACTTACAAACAGATACACATTTCTGTGATGGGACTCCGCCGAAATGTAACTGTAGGTGCCATTGCATTCTTTATTGTTGGAAGTCCTGAGCACTATTTGGTGTTCTTGTTAAGGCGATGGGAGAACTATCGATGACAGCGCTCTGCTATTACAATTTCTGCTTAATTTTGCGACCTAGAAATTGACATCAAATTCACTTCAAAAAACCCCCGCATTATGCGATGTGAGCTTCTGGTAATTGCGTCCGTTTACATGTTGATCTGTCCACGGCCCTGTCAGAATAAAAGAGCAATTAAGGAACATTTTAAAAGCATTTCTGATTCAGATTAGTTCAGGCATCTAATTTTTTAAAAGCTTTGAAGTCATTTTGATCGTTACCTCTGTGTTATTAGCACAAGTGTCTGACGGTCTATAAACGGGTGATGAAAATTGGTCAAACAATCGTAAATGTGAATGAAGGGCAAACCACCCGGCGCGCCAGTACCGCTGAATGGATAAATCAAAGTGTAGCAAGGGCAATTAAGCGAATGCTGACAATAACTTTTGCCGAAGCGTTCGGGGTGGGCAAGTACATGAGAGACATGGAATTTTACCTTCTATTTATTTTGAAAGATTATTACTGTTGATGTTTTTAAAACAGGTCCCCGTTTTATCAAAAGATAAAATCGATTTTAAATTTCCTTACTACACAGGCTGCCATAGACTTACAGTTGAAATCAACTTTATAATCAATTTTAACTCTTTATAAAACAGGGCCCAGATCATCATGATCATTCAAATGACATAGAAAAGCGTTAAAAGGGAAGGCTAGTAACTGATCAGTGGGAATCAGTGGAAATGCTGGGAGATGATTGTTCCAATCCTTATGGGATTCATTCAAGAGTTCATTGTATATCTATTGTTGTGTGAAAATGATTTGCTTCAGAATGGTCTCATATTCAAGTAATGTGCAGTTTAATGCTTCCAGGTTAGCGTCCCTGGTCAGTGACGGAGCATTAATCTGCACATTACTTGAATATGAGACCGTTCTGAAGCAAATCATTTTCACACAACAATAGATATACAATGAACTCTTGAATGAATCCCATAAGGATTGGAACAATCATCTCCCAGCATTTCCACTGATTCCCACTGATCAGTTACTAGCCTTCCCCTTTAAATTCACTTTGCATTGATATGACATTTATCCCGGCTAAATATCAATAAAACGCTCACCAGGGAAAACAGTTACACATTTGAGCTAGTACATTGGCTATAGGACGTACGTAATGGTCTGATTTTGTTACTGATCGCGGTGATTCCTGTCAATCACGTAACATGTATCAGACGTGTTTGGTGAGTTTCGGTAGGTTTTCGAAATAGAACGGAGAATGGTATTCTCTTTGCTTTATGTTTCCAAAATCTTTTCCGTGATGTAGGGAATTGTAGTAAGTGGGGCTGCCTTAAACTCTATTTGTAATTTCATAAAATTTTATTTATGATTAATATCTTTAAATGGGCAGTTATCAAATTGTATTGTAGTTATGGTTCGATGTGTATCAGGCTTATAGCTTCTTATATACTGAGCAAAAGATAGTCAAAATCAGTAAGGTGTTGTTTATCCTAAAAAGTTGGAGTCGTTACCGTATGTTTGTGGGTCTCCGTTCCACCTCTCTGGTTTCATTATGACTGGCTGTCCCCGGGTGTTATACGGAGCTTTATAAGTCCCCCGCAAGACATCATCAAACTCCAGATCGAAGATAACTTCCGCCTAGCCGCTCGTCTAAAAGGAGCATCGCTGATCAGGAGAACGGCTAGCTTGCCGTTCCAAAACCACATTGAAGTTTGTATCACGACGAATACTTTTACCGCATCTGTCTTTTCAGGTCCTACACGTATGATAAGAGTTCCAAGAAAAGACATAAGTGGGGCGATCAACATTACGGTGATCACAAGCAGAACGTTTTTCACACCTCGTGTGTTCACTCCACCAACTTGCCTTTCATCCCGTTCTCCTGCGGTGCGTGGTTGGATACCAGGGGGTGCGGCACGAAGGCGAACCATGCGCCTCGACTGTTTCGCTGCAACCAAAAGCAATGTGCAGTTGAAGGCTACGGTAGAAGCAACAGGGATGAAGAAAGTTATGAGCAGCACTACGACGTAAGGATACGTTTTCTGGGTGAAGAAATTTCCAATCTTGCTGAGTTCGCACTGAATTTCACTGGTAAAGGGGAAATTCCGCAGGGGTAGTACAGTTGATACAGCACTTGCAGTTACGATGATCGAAGCGATGATACAGTATTTGATACGTCTTACCGATAAGACGCGTTGATAAGTAAGCGGCCACATCACGAAGATGACCTTATGTAACGCTAAAATACACACAAGCCAAGCAGACATGTTCATCACAAAGAAACACAAGAAGCTAACAATGAGGCAGAGTTCAGTGCTGACCGACCCGGTTAACCCAATGAATAAAATGGTGAAGAACAAGGCCAATTTGAAAGAAAATATGATGTCAAAAACAGCTATAGTTTTGTATAGAAAACGATCCACGTCAAGAAATTCTAAATCGTGCGATAGTAGCATGACAATCAGGACGAACGCATTGATAGCAGTATCTAGAAAGAAGCCCATGTAAGGTATTACTACCATTCCGACTTCATTTCCGCTATATATGTGCGCCGATGTACTAGCAACCGTGACGTTCGATATAACATTTTCAAAGGACATCTTGATTGTTCTTTTCCTTTCTCAATTTAGTTTTTCATGCGTGTAAAATTTAGTGCGACCTGCGTGTTTCAAACTTGAAGAATGAGATTCATGAAGACTCTGAGAAGGTGAAACGTTCAAAATAAATGATGTACCGATTTTCAGAGAGTGCGCTTGACGTGCAAAATATGTAATGCTTATTTATACGTTCTAGATTTTCCCCCAACGATTGATGAGAGCAGTATCCGTTTGTGTAACACTGAATGGGAAGAACCTGACAAAATTCGTCCCCTAGAGAACCTGAGTGACGTTAAAGTTGGAATACTGACCGATGTATTATATAATGTCAACAAGAAATTTGTTATATGTTTGCTCCGAATGACGCATATCACCCTCTATTTGTCAACTTGAATGATCAATAATGGCGCAGACAATGATAGATCCAGCTTCACGCTCAGGTCTCTTTTGACACCAATACAAATATCAAATCCTTTGTATTTTGAAGCATTTCGAGGTTATTTGTGACAGCGTTCATGATAAAAATAAAGAAGGAAACAAAATAAGGAGACATTAGTTCGGAAATATAAAAAAAAAATGGCTAGTTAACGTATGCAATTTGCATATATTTTGATCTTGATTAACATAATGTTATGATTTTTTTATTGTGAAAATAAAAAATCAAAGCATATTTTGCCATAATCAGATCACGATACCCCCTCTTATTGTGTGTGACGTAGAATAAAAAAAAAAGAATCAAGATAAACTAGCAGATTTCCCAGAAAGATCATTTTTGTTTTCTGACTCTGGAAATTACCATGCTATGTCTTAATAGCTAACTATAAAAGCTACAGGTGTGGTTATTAGGCCTACATAGATAATTATGATATACTGACAATGGATTGTTGCTGTAGGTGCTAGGGTTTGACACCGGCCGTTACTGTTCATGGAAGTGAAGTCTTTATGTTGATGTTTCCTTTTGTACGTAGATATGACGCAGTCAAAGACTCTTAGTATACACAAAAACGAAGTCAAACAGTGTCAAACAATCAACATAAAGGCTTTAATGCACGAAATGACGAGGACTGATGTGCAGTCAGGAAACCTTTCTAAAACCTTGTGGAACGCCATGTGTTGCAAAAGTCGGGGAAACCCCTGATCAGAGGTTTTAAACCACTGATTTGACGTCTGAAACCACTAATCAGAGGTTTTTCTTTTACTTGGGAAAAGTAAAAACTGCCGATCAGAGGTTTCCAAGTCGGCACGAGCAAATAAAAGCCTTTGATCATTAGTATGTAACGCCATGTGTTGCAGAAGTAGGGGAAACCACTGATCAGAGGTTTAGTTTGTTTTTTTATTTTTTGTTTTTGCTCATGCAAATTAAAAACTACTGATCAGAGGTTTCTTACTCCGCACGAGCAAAGAAAATCCTCTGATCAGTAGTTTTAACTCTGCGCACATAAGTCGAAACAACTGGGGCCCGTTGCCTAAAACTCCAACCGGATTTTTTTCCGGTTGAAATCACAAAATTCCGGTTGGAAGCTCCCAACCAAAGTTTTTATGCAACGGATTTTACATTCTTAGGTAGCAACCTTAAAAAATTCTGGTTGGGCAAATCCCAACCTGAATTTTTTAAGGTTGCTAAAAAAGTTTTATGCAACGGGACCCTGATCAGTAGTTTTAAACCTCTGATCAATAGTGTTATCTCTGCGCGCACAGTTCGAAGCCGCTGATATGCGCAGAGTTAAAACTACTGAGCAGAGGTTTTTCTTTGCTCGTGCAGAGTTAGAAACTTCTGATAAGTAGTTTTTACTCTTCACGAGCAAATTTCTACTTTTCACTAGCACTCTGATAAGTGGTTTTCCCTACTGTTGCAACACATGGCATTCCATACCTTCTGACAAGATATCTCAACGAAATCAACATTTCCAATAATTCTTTAGACCTTCCCACTCTACACTAAACGACTATGAAAGAAGCATCCTTTCTGTGATTTCTTTGTGTTTACGAAGTAGAATCTAGGGGTCACAAAACCTGTATTAATGGCTGCTTGAATTTAGGATGGACCTCCTATTTTCCTATTTTTGTTCCCCTGTATCAACGGAAATGGTTATCAGCAGTCTAGTCGTATCAATTCGTGTATCCAAGATCTGTTCCAAAGGCTCTGCCACCCGTTACTTGTTTCTTCACTTTCGAGCAACTTAATTGGGAAATAAATACATCGCAAATGTCGCAAAAATGATTTCATTTGATTTGATTTATTCTCTGTACGCCATTACAACTTCATTTGCATATTTTCAACTACATCAAATTGCTGTAATTTCATTAACATCTTACCAAACAAGAGAAAACGGTAGTTTCAAATTTTTTTTTTAATCATCTTCATTTTCATAAATTATACAATACATCTGTAATATGATTACGTGAGTTACATCTCTATTTGCATACAGAACGATTGCCACGAATAAGCACAAAACTTGATTGTTTGGCAACCTGTAACGATTAACCTTACAATGAAGAAAAAAAAAGAGGTCTAACATGATGCTCGAAGAATAAGGGTTAAAGAGAGAAAGAGAGAGAGAAAGAGAGAGAGAGAGAAGAAGAAGAAGGGAGGGGAGGAGATGATAAAACGATATAGTGTTGCCAGATCAACTCGACATAATTATATACCTAGACACATACATACATGCACATATTTATATTTATAAGTTACAGTGATATAGTCATATAATGAGTGTTGCTATTGTCATGTAAAAGTTGCATTGAAGTCACATCATTGTAAGAGAGAGGGAGAGAGAGAGACAGAGATACGAAAAAGAAAACATAAGCAATCATCTACGAAGCATCACATTCTATAAGGTGATGAATTGCCCTTTCAGGGCATGACGTCATAGAGGACCATGATTTGCCCGACAAAACATGAAGAATGAACAACAGAGAAAGAATGACTCCCAGTTATATAGGTCAGAGGAGCACAGTACTAGTATACTACGGTTTATCCGTACGTGCCAAGACTCAGAGAGAAATAAACATAATAGATACAGCAATGAATAAAGGATGAGGCGAAGGGTTTCTACATAAAGTATCACTGGTACCGTGAGATCAACACTTTCTTTACTGCTTTTGTGTCCAGAATAGATCATACAACACCGACTTAAGATTGTCCATAAGTCTATTTCACTCTCACCATCACATGCTTACCAATGGGAGAGGTTTTATTAATAGTTAATATCCAAAGGTGGAATCCAATCCGAGTCAAAACTCTTTGGTAGACCCAAAGATATTTCCTTGATAGACCTAATGACTATTTTACATGACTAGTCTTCTCCTTTATTGTTGGGAACAAGTCACGACTTCATTAAATGCCATCGACTGCCTCCCTCACAGCGAACATTTCCGCATATTGGGAGGCGACGTCGAATATTTTATATTGGAACGTGTAACGATTACAGCCTCAACAAAGACCTGATCCCTAACAGTTGTCGCCGAGCTGCACGCCTGAGTAGAATGTCACTGAGCAGAAAAATGAGTAACTTTAGAGTCCACAGGCAAGAAGCGATTTCCACCATTGCGATGGACATGACGACCCTCAGATCCCCTTGCACAAAACGCGCTACAAGGCTGGCAACAGTAGATGCAATGGGGAAACTCACGATAACGCTGATTAGTCGAACAACATTAGCGACGCCTCGCGCGTTCCTCCTCGCAGTCTCATTTCTTGCATAATTCTCGTCTTCCGTTGAAGTACGTCGAATATTGGCAGGTGCAATGGTTAAGCGCCTTATCCTTTTAACTTGATTCAGAGTCACCGCGATGAGTGCACAGTTAAGCACTACTGTAACAACAACAGGTATAGTAAAAGAAGACAGCAGGAGACAGAAAAATAAGTATGTTTCATCTGTGAAAATCCGGATAACTCCATGCAATGTGCAATGGATCAACCTTGTGAACGGAAACCTTTCAACAGGTAATAACATTGCAGTGGGTAATAGGGTAATAATGACGGAGACAAGAACGAGGAACTTAATACGTCTAACTGACACCAGACGGTGATAACGTAAAGGCAGCGTAACAAAGACAAACTTATTGATCGCTAAGATGCATGCCAGCCGTGCAGACACATGAATGGCTGATACAAGTCCAAAAAGCATTGTCTGACATACTTCAGGATTGGCCGGCGTTTTCTTTCCGAAGAACAGAGTAGCAAAATAGATGACCAAACAAGAAGCAGTAATGATATCACCCACGGCTAACGTCTTGAATAGGAAACAGTCAACATCATGAAGGTCAAGATTCCGTGACCGAAACATGACTGTCAGAATGAACGCATTGACGGGAACTCCAAGGGCAAAGCCGAATACGGGGAGGACAACCATGGCTACTTCACCAGCCGTGTACGTGTACAAGCTGCCGTGTTCGTCAACTACCCTCGTAGTGTTAACCGATGTCATCTTTGAAATGGTTACGATGAAAGAGATCGCAGTCTTGATGATACGAAGTCGATGCTCAATGTGCACACTGTAACAGAGTTAATGATAGATGCTTGTCAATGCTGCAATGCTTTGAAAGTTTTTCCGTTTCTTCGCATTTTAGAACGACGACTACCTTTTATTAATGACCCTGGTAACTGACCGCTGCGAGGATTACTGCAGAAAAATCCACTTATGTAGAGATACCTACCGGATATTGAAAAAAAAAAACCCACCTACCATGCCTACGTGACGTGTGAACAATCTTAATTAAAAAAAACCCCCAAAAACTGTATAAAGTCACTTGTACAGAAGGGGTTAAAAGTGAGCTCGTGTTTCGTGCTGAATAGTGGGTGCATATCTTGGCGTGGGTGTGTCTACCCAAACGATTTTGGTTACAATGCACATTTATTTTGTTATGATAGTTTCAGTGTTGCAATGCGATGTCTAGATTTTGACCTATTCTTAGTGGTCCTGCATGACGAAATATCAGGTCCTCTTTTATCAGCGGGGGAGTAGTATGAAATCGATTTTCTTTCTTATAAACCCCTCAAATATTTTCATTATCTATTTCTATTCAATCTTTGGATTTAGTCTCCGAATGGCATTTCTAGTTATGTACATTAATCTCTCTCTCTCTCTCTTTCTTTTCTTTTTTTTTAAAGAAAATGAATATCTGGCTATTCAATGCACAGCTTGAAACGTGATATTATTTTTTTTCAACCTCATAGACGGAAAAAAAATTCTTTAATATCATGTACATAATTTTTCGGGTACACGAAGCAACGAGGCACAGTGTTACAGAGAGAGAGAGAGAGAGAGAGAGAGGATGGGGGATGCAACTATAACGATAAGATATCGTATAAGCAGGGGCGGCGAAACTGTGGGATGGGGGGGGGCATTGTCCCTCACACATGCGTTCTTGTGGGTCAGTGAAAAAAAAACAACCCACAAACAAATCGGGAAAAACACAACACTTACATTTTCCGTGGAGGAGGGAAGTGGGAAGTGGGGGGGGGGGGGGGGGGGAGGGGGAGAGCATACATCTCTAATTTGAAGAGTTTGTTGTAGTACAACCATAAACTGTATTCGAATGTATAGATTGATGATTGTGAATTCGTACAATTTGGAAGAATCCTCATGCAAAACGACTCGATGCATTTTATGTTTTACAATTTAATTCATAAACTAGAAAAGAGATACTTGTACATGCAAATTAAATCGACTGTTGCTTGCGTTTGGACGAGATATTGATGTTATTCGATGTTCAACAGCTTGAGCCGCCAAAAGATTTCTACAAAGTTGCAAGGTGCCAGTCATGCTAGAAGAGACCATTTTGCTCTCTTGACTTGGAAAAAAAAGGAAAATATCTTGTTACAAAAAAAGATAATATTTATAAGAGGAGAAATCATGGTAACGAAAGAGTGAGATTATGGGAGAAAAAGGAGAAATCAAGGGAGTGATTGGTGGGGAAACGAAAGAGAATGAAAATATGTCTTCATGTTGTCAATTGTTTTGAGTTTGGGTAGTGTGCTCTTTTGCCTGTTTCGTGCACACGGAAAAGTGACTCGCCAGGAAATGAGGTGAAGGAAAATGATGAATTGGAAAAGCATTTGTTTTCACGAGTCATTATCTAGAAAAGGTTAATATCCGTTCACTGACTTCTCACCCACCATCCTACTGTACTGCTTGTCAGCTGGCGGAACGGAGGGACCAGCGTTATTTACACCACGTTCGATGTCTGCGATGGAAATACATGTACTTTACTAACTACTGTGATGTACCCTTACTCTAGGTTTTTAATGATTGATTTCTTGTTTAAATTTATATGCATCATTGTTTTTCTCACTGAAAAAAAGTAATATTCATATTTATATATTACTCCATTTAAAAAGAAATATGTAGCCCGCAATGAATTTGGATTGGATTCGATTGAATTGAATATAACCCAACAGTTATTTTTCATTTCCTCATCAGGGGTAAATGCGATAGATACGTCACGTAAAGTAATCGGCCTCAATCGATCTACTCCCAGGGTCGGCACTGAGGTTATTCAAGTGAACCGATACATCAAGTCATTTCACGTTAGTTCACTTCATTTGACTTCATTGATTACAAAGAGCAAATTGGCAGAGTTTGCTGGATTATGGATATTTGTCCGTGTCTGTGTGTGTGTTAGTTTGAAACAAAGAACAGGTCAGCCTTTAATCACTGAGTGAAATTTCCTTTATTCTATCACACATTAACGCCAGACTTATATCCCATTGAAAGACAATAATTCAACAATTATTCCAATCGCAAGTATGTCACCCTAAACTGAAAAATTACACCACTGTTGAAAAGATAGCGAAGGCTTTTACTAATCTTAATGCACAAATTCACATACATACAGGACAACAGCTCCAAGACAAAGAGCTCTCCAAATAAAGTCTAGCGAATTTTTAAACGCCATTAGAAAATGTCATGCGCCAGTAATGCCGGCTTTACCTACATAACCGTATTTTTTTTAATGACCTATATTGTCATATTCCCTTAACATCGTACGAAATCTCGTCCAGTAGCAATGGCAGTCTTAATCTGAGGAATAGGAACGTTTTCAAAAGAATGACGTCTGGGTCGTCATATATTACTATCACTCTCTTCCGTTTTTAAGCCTCTTGAAAATGCTGTAACTCAAACTACTTTTTTCTGATACATTACTATATTTTCTCAATCTCCCATTTTGGTTTTCGTGAAGAGCATGGTACTTCCCAGGCCATTTGATATGATATGATTGGCAATTGGTAACAATTTTGCACACCACTTGCAGAGTGGATAAACCTTCTTCTCTGAAAGGCCTTCAATACCTTTGACTATTATTTTCTCATCTCAATATCAGAATATGGCGTGAGAGTGAAGACGTACATGTACTAGTTCACCAGTATACCTACCTATACTTACCGCTACTTTACGAGCTATGTTCCCTTTGTTTAAGGTTCCCCTTCATAATAGGCCTAAGTTATTGTGTCAACTAGTGTATGCCTATAGTCTCTGGTCTATGAAGTCTTGAGTCATTTTTTTTCACTGTTTTATTTGCTTATCATTTATAGTATTTATAGAATAATATCGAATCAAATACATATTGCAAATCCACATCAGGAAAAGACAGCAACGTCTCACTGTAAATCAAGCGATAGCACAACACCTCCTGAAATACATAGGTATACGTATGTACAGACAACACTATACATTTTGCTTCCACACTCTTTTGATTTTAAGAGCTTCACATTGAAACGATCGATTTACATTCATGGTACTGTACAGTTTATTTCAAGATAAATATTTGCATTTACAAGGATGAATGGCTAAAAACTAGGCGACAACAGCCCAAGCCAAATCACGTCACAATGATATCTACTGCGATCACTTTAGAAATAGTATGCTAACAGCTTGTACAGTTTTTATATTGTTAAATTTCTGTTTTATGAGCGAAAAGAGATATAAGAAAATACCACCAGCAATAAAGTTACTTCTATCATTTCCAATGATTTACATTCTTAACCCCTTTGAAAAGAAAAACATTTCCAGATTTCTACAGTATTCACTGAAATCATTATTCGTTTCTGATATTCTTCTTTTCAAAAAGGGTTTGAAAGAAGATCACAATCAGTTATCGAAAGCCTTCTTCCTATCTGGTGTATCGAATGTAGAGATAAACAAAGAGAAATTATAGCTTCTCTCTCTTTGTCTACATATATATATATATCAATATATACATGTATATATATATATATATATATATATATATATATATATATATATATATATATATTATTTACATGCCAGGAGTATAAAACGTGTAAGACAAGTATTTCTATCCAAGATATCTTTTATGGCACAATGGATATTCCCCTGTTTAGACGTTCTTAAAGCAGTATCCGTTCCTTGTACACAGGTTTATCTTCCCCCAAAGAGAGGCAAGCTCACGTTTCATCGCATCCCGAAATTGAACATCACTGTAAATGAGAACTGCCATTTTACAGTACCAAAGTAAATAGACCAAATCATTCATATACGACACAATAATCAGAAGCGTTGTTGTCTTTTTGTACCGATTCAGCAAGAACAGAAACGAAATGGTCAGAAACATTAAGACCAGAGCAAGAGTCACCAAATGCATAACGCTCCTTACTCCCCTCATGTTCGGACCATTGTGTGGACCTCGTCCATTAGGGATCCCGTCAATATCGACCCTCGCGACACTCCTCGCCGCGCGAAAAACGAGTCTGATTAGGGCCCCGTTGACGACGATAGTTACAGCAACAGGTGCATTGAGAAATATGAGTGCGACAGTCGTGTAGGCAAACGAAGCTCCCAAGAGTGCCACCACATCACACGTGCTGTCATTTGCAGGAATGAACCTTGTGACGATGAGCGACCCTACAGAGTTGAGGGAGATCAGCAGGGCGCCACCAAGACACAACCACACTCTCCGCATCGTAACCTTCCTGAAATATCGAAGAGGCGTTGCGATGTAAACGTATTTATTTACCGTGATGGCACATAGCAGCCATGCCGACATGTTTAGAAAGAAAACCGTTGCAAACCAGCTAAACATACATATCATGGTGAAACCAGATTGGAGTATATATCCGGCAATAAGGACATAAGTTGTTATAGTTTGGAGAACAGCGGACACAAGGTCATTTAACGTCAGGCATTTCAAGAGTACAACTTCGACATCGTTAAAATCGAGACATTTTCTCCTCGACAGGAGAACAAAGATGAACACATTCAATGGCACTTCGATCACGACAGCAATTGAGGTGAAAACTAATCGTGGTAGAATTGTTGGATCCGCAAAATCTAAAGACAGATCTAATGTGTCCAGCGTTTCGTTAACTGCCATTTTCTCCACTGACAAGACTTAGAAACATGTAAAGCTCAGCAGCTACCAATATAGCTATGGATCAGTCAACGTCAAGTTGTTGAATTTATGACGATGGTAGAATTCTGAAAAAAATGTTACGAGCTCTGGCGATATTCCTCGAGTGAAAAAACGATGTGCCGCTGAGATCGCACCAACCATTGAAAATGATGAGTACAATGAAAGCCAATCAAGAGTGATGGAGGGTAGCAGATGAGATTGATTTAATGGACCATGAGAGCACTCTATCCCGCAAAGTTGGCAATGCAATATTGATTTGACGTACAATTGTGTAGCTACGTTGTCTATTTCAAAGTGCTGTGTCGTGGCATTCTCGCAAAATGAAAGAAAATGATTGAGAGAAGTGTTCGATTTCCACTAGAATGTGCACACTTCCCAAGGTATACTGTCCGAAATAAGCACGTATGACACACTCAAATACACAAAAGCAACATATCCTAAACAATCGATGTTTCTTTCCTATTTCATTAGAATCATACACGGTATTGTTACAACTTGGACTATCCAAATAGTGACACCTGACAGTAAAGAACACGATGTGAGGATGCTCCTACAAGTAAGAACTGTACACCATAGAGAAGCGAATATTGCATTTACAGTACATAACTTTAGCCTTGTCTTTAGCATTGTTACTTCAAACACGATCCTCTGCAATGACCAAATTTGGTTATTTAACTTTTCTGATGGAAGAGAAAGGAATACTCAGTTTAATTCCACCACTTTTGATTCAGTATTTGTCATAAAAGTTACAAAATCTATTGAATGTATATAGTTCACAGAATTTTCCTTGATGTGTTTTTATTTGTATTCAGATGTCTTAGTGCAAGTCCATTTTTTAAATGAAGTAAACTAAAAGATATGAAATATGACTGATGGCTGTTTCGCGACGGGCTGGAAATTCCTCAATAAATGGCAAAGACCTATTGCAGCTAGACAGAGATGATAACCACTTGCTACTTCTGACTTGACAAACACGACGGCCTTGCTGACACCACAGACTTGGATAATCCGCCCATATGAAATTCATTATCATCTGTCCAAATTTGTCTCAATGCATGTCAAATTGTGATTGAATTTAGCTGGAGGTGACAGCCCATATGAGAAAAATTGTAGCACTCATTTGGAAGTTTCATGCACGTTCGCTGAGCGATCGTTTGTTTAGGAATTATTTGACAGGTTTGGACCACTTTCACAGTTCTTGATTATCAGTTTGATTAAGGTACCTTTTTTCGTCAGTTGAACATTTAAACACCAACATAGACTTCAAATCAGCATATTGTGCAACTGCACTGTAAATGAATAATATGTGCAATACGAGCTCAGCGACTTTTTGAGAAAATCTTTAGTTTAAAGTAATTAGCAGGGTCATTTAAGTTGTAATATGAAAAATGCTTTACTTTGTAAAAACAGGAAAGTGTTTTAAATGACCAGAAAAAAAAAAATGTGATAATGGTCAACGAAGTCTGAAGCTTTTCAGCGTTTTCTCTTATGAAATCCCCTATTTACAATTTTACACCGTGCAGTTCTTAACGATTTTCATTTGGAGAGAAAATCGGTCCAACACCATTCTGCACGATGATGAAGAGAAATGTTTACTTAGGAATTTTCCAGTTCCATTTGTTGAAGAAGTAATGTAGTATGGTCTTTTTTCCTACCCAGGAGAGCCTCTTCAGTGTTGCCACTGGTCTACTGAAGGCCCCTGCCATTATTATCTTATTTCAATGCTATAAATTCACAAACATCCCATTCGATTGTCTACAAAATATCAAATAACCTTATGGTTTGCAGATGATAGAGCAACTCATCCCCTTTCCAAAAATAAGGCATCGTTGCTTGATTAGTGTAACAAACAAGTCATGACTGTGTAGTAGTCGAATTTCTCTCCACCAGTCAGTAGCTGATTCTACACTATTAGATAAGGCCTGAACCTTGCAGATAGGATCAATTATTTTAAGAAAAATAGCCAACATATTCCGCGACGGAATTTTACACGAACCAGAGAAAGAGTATTATACATGTCATATATACAAGTCCCGTATTCGAATCCTGCGGGCAAGTACATCCGTGGATAAAGTGCTTCATGCTGGATGTGTCCCTCATAACAGAGGCGTCCAAAAATACGGACATGGGGATGATAACAGCGAGGAAATGCTCCACAAGAAGAGTGTGTCGGTAGACGGCTCCTCTGGGCTACATTGCAACCGTATCATTTTTGTATCAATATAAAAGACCACGCGTGGGACATACACGAATAAGACAATATGAATACGATACTTTCATTATCTATTTCATCACATTGCATGAAACTATAATGGTTACACCTTGGTGGGTTCGTTTTTCCGTCCGGAATTGTCCGACGCTACGCTTTTGATAGTAGCAGGTTTCCCTTGCAGGTATTGGGGAGCACTCTATATTCGCCAGCTGTGATGCTACGATGCGTCTTGTTGCCTTTCGAAAGTTGATGTTGCTATAGATTAGTACAACTATCTTGCAATGCCAAATAAAGTATGCGAGATCAGAGACGAGCAAGACGACTACATTATGTGTGAACGCACCACGTTTACCAGGCCCTTCATTTTGTAGTCGTTCTTTGCCCTTCCTGCCACATGCCTGCGGCAATGGCGTTTGCGCCTCTTCTTCTGCCCTGGATCCGCGGACGAACTATTCGGGTCTTCCGAACTCCGAGAAGGACCAAAGCGGAGTTCATGCTGACGGTCCCAAAGATTGGCAAGCTATAGAGGCATAGGATCATTAGCTTCGCCGGGCATGAACTTTGCAGAATAGTCTTTGCCAAGCATCTGTTGATATCCTTAAAGGGCATTCCCTTTATAGGCAGGTAGACGACAGTATTCAGTGAATTGAGAATGGGTACTGCACAAGACAAGATACCACAGTCCTTGTAGTTACTAGTTGGAAAGGCTCCGGTTGCAACGTACACGTAGTCATTTACGGAAATGGTGCAAAGCAACCAAGCGGAAATAATTAGGAAATATGTTGCTGCGAACGAAATGAGCAAAATGTTGTTACCGATGTCTCAAGGTACGCCATAAAAGTTGTCGGTAGCTTGGTAAGTGAAGAAGCGATATCGTTTGCGGTGAGACATTTGAACAGGAAAATGTTTTATCATTGAATTGCGGTGATCTTTCTGTCCACATAACAATGGAAATTGATATGTTCAAGAATAAAACAATTATACAAGGACAAAAGGAAAATATTGATAGAAATGATTTTACGTCACCGAACTTTCTATAAGCTTCAAGTTCTCCACAAAGTCATCATCATAACTAAACCGCTGTTGCGTTAAAAGTCATCATGCGATCTCTTCCGATAATGATATAATTGCTATGAAAAGTTCACACAATGTATAAGGTAATAAAAAGAAAGACATTAATGAGTAAATGTGAAATTCACGGAAAACATCAGAGAAATGACTACAGAGCGAGCGGGAAATATATTTCTTGGTATAGCACGTTACATACCCTCTCGATAATGATAAGAGAGGCACAAGGTTGTAGTTGCGGCATTCCAAATTTAATCTATTTTCCTATGATTGGAAGGCAATTTCATTTTTCAGATACCCCATAAATACATCTCCTCTGTAATTCAAGCATGACAAACAAATAAATGTTCGCAAAATGACCTCTTTCTGACATCGTAAAGATGTCTCCGACTCTGGAATTGACATCCCCAATTTTATCATATGAACGTAGAACCCTCTTCCCGAAAACGGATATTGCCTCTTGATAATCATGTCATTTCACGTTGTCACTTCAAGTGCTTATGCGATATATCAAATACGAATATGTAATCTTAAAATCTTCTCTTTTTGAGCCATTTCGCACGGTCTTTAAATTATTGGTGCTAAGGACTTAGGCAAGCTATGTAAGCTTTCCATGTTATATTATTGGTAAGATATTGCTATATTTAGAATAACTTAAGATTATCGTTAATTCTAGTGTTAAGCAGTCATCATTATTTTTTTCTTTTCTGAACAAACATTGAATAGAGGTATGCTGCTGATTTACCCATCATCAATAGAGGGTGCATGCAGTCTGGGCATCTTGCCCACCAAAGAAAATGGTTAAATTTGATTCTTGATACAAACTCGCAGAAAAAATGAAATAATGTCATAGAGCAAAAAAAAAAAAAAAAAGTGATGTGACATTAGGCATTATAGACCTACATACACGAAAGGTTAAATGATGATTTCAATGGTATAACAAGAAACATCATAATAATGTACACATTTCAATGCTTGGTTTTGTTCCGAGCAACGTATATGATATAACAACGAACAAATCGTTTTGTTGTTGTTGTTGTTGTTGTTGTTGTTGTTGTTGTTGTTTTTTTTTTTTTGGGGGGGGGGGGGGGTGGTACCAGTGCACCATATTGATGAATCTTCCAACAGGCTGTTGTTCCTTCCTCGTACTACAGGGCCTGACCATCCTGCTAGTAAACGTTCTCATTCGATATGGAGAGGGTAAGGGCTGTGCTGTTGGGCGCTTCAGGCCCTGTCTGGGGACGGCAGGATGGACCTCGGTGTGGAGGTGTAGGATTCTTCCGTGACAAGCCTGTCTTTTGGCAGCGCCTCTTCTAAGGGGAAGAGGTGGGATACCTGCTAGCGCAGGGAGCAGGAGTATAGGAGTCGGTTTGAGGCAATTTGTAAATGTGAGGAGAGCCGACCTTTAGAGTTGGGCGTCCATTTGCTTTGTGTGGCAGCTGCGCCCCTCGACAGAAATGCAATATTCAGTCGCTGGAGCTTAGATAGGCCGATAAGATCACAAAGGGCGAACGCGGCAGGGTGGTAAAGTCCGCTCGCACATCGTGACCGCAGAGACTGCACAGTAGGAACACTTTAGCAAATGTTTTCCCAGTTACATTCTGTGCACGGTGAAGAAAGTTGATCGAACGGTCGATTTCACTCCGAGGTAATAGGAGTGGCAAAGAGTGGGGAATTGGCTCCTTGGAGTTCGACTTGCAGCCGGCTGTCCGTTTCCTTGAAGATTTGATTGAACACGCTCACTAATGGTTTTCCCTGCGTTTAGCTCAGACGCCCCTGGATGTAGTACATCTCAGATTCTGCCTGTCTGTAGAGAAAATGCGCTGAGCTTTCCTCGAAGGAGTTTCAGGTGGACAGGAAGGGAAAGCCATCAGCGTAGGAATAGTAAAACAGTAAAAAAACACTTTCAAAGGCACAGAAGTGAGGTGAGATGGCCGTAGCTCTTAAGGTCGTTGATTGATTTGTTATGGGCTCTAGGATGACCATCGCAGTAGCCTTCTTCCATTACATGAGAACCTCGGCGGTGTAGAGACACCGTGATATGAAATGTCTTAACCCGTCAATATGGCGAGGGCTAGCAGGGTGTAGTTGTTGTACGTGAGTGTTATCAGAAGCAGGGGCTTTCCTGCACTGAGTAATCAGCTGATATGTTGTCTCTCTCTCTTCCTTAAGCATCTTGTTGACATCACTTGATAAGTCCTTGTCATGTGGAAACTATATAAATTATGATATTACTAATGAGCTATTTTATCTGGTGTGTCAGTGTCATCTGTGTGTTTTCTTTCTTGGTTTCCCTTCCAGTGTTTGTTAATCAGTGGCCATGCTTTCCAACTTGCGTAGACTCAGTGGCTTCCAACCAGCATGCATTGCGTCAAGATATCTTCATTCGGGCTGCGGTCCGTGCGACTTCTTCTTCGTTTCCAGAATTTCTGAAGTTTTCTGGACTTTCTCTTCCTCCTGACCAGGGATACGTATTTTCTTCGGAAGTTAAGTGGCATGGCTACTTTTAATACCACGGCGACTTGTGAGGAAAGGAGTGTATGCTTTATGGCTAGTAAAGGGCAGGGGAGATCGATTGCTCCGATATCTGTGTTTTCCCTAAAGATGTTTCGATTTGCCTTGCGGAATTACATACTCCTCTTTCCTGGACGCTTGAGTGTCGGGGACATGAACGGTGTGTGCCACTGAGGATAACATGTCTGGGGTGACTGTGAGGGATACTGGTGTCTGGCACCTGTCTCTGAGGGACATTAAACGATTCGCTCTGCCACTCTGCCACTATGCCAGGTCTGGATTAGTGGATAAGTCCCATCGGCTGAGGGGGAAAGTGACAGGTCGACGTTTGTAAAATAAAACATTTAGGTCATATTCTGAAGTCCAGATGCATATGTCTTCGCCATTTGAGGTGAAGTAGTTATACCCAGGAAATGTGGTGGCAGTTGAAGTTGCCAGCGTACAACAAAGTAGGCGGAGATGTTGGTTAGATGTTAATGATGAAGCTGGAGTTCAAATAATGATTGTTTTCTTCTTCTCGAAATTCCTTAGGTAGTGTAAGGAAATACATGACATCGTTGATTGGGTAGTATATAGCTCATCAATATATGTCCTCCAAAATGTTCTCGATGATTTTTCTCTTACGGGCCTTTAGGAATGTAAATTGTTTGCCATAAAATTGTGCAACATAGCTTGCTGTTCCATATCATGTCATTCTGGCCGGCTTCATTCTCACTTTAATATTCTTCTTAATCATTATGTCAAAGCGGGAAGGGGGGGGGGGTACCGTTGACCCTTGACCAAACCAAAAGCACTATATACCCTTGCAGTGCCACCACGGCCTGCAGCCCCCCCCCCCCCAAATAAAGGAACGCGTTCCGCTGCCCTGATATAGGTATGTGTCTGTCTGTGTGAGGAAATGTCAAAAGAAACGCGTACACGACAACCTTTCATAAATTACTGTTCCTTTATTTTTATTCTCGACAGACTTTGTTTCATTAAACACACTTACAGTTTTCTATCCGCTCTACTCACAAGTAAAACACCCTCTGATGAAAATATCTACCACTATTGATCGAGATTTTAATTTAATTTAATACGCGAATGTGCATTCATACAGAACAGCACTTTCAAGACAAATAACTTTAAAATAGAAAGTTCTGCCGAATTACTCCTCTTATGACCCTATACATCACACCATTAACGACCAGTGGCAATAACACGCTCAAATGGATGAATGAATAATGCAAATTCATATCAAAACAGATATGGGACAGAGTGGTTTCCAGATGCTGACACTTATGTCCAATATACCACATTGACAAAGATTAAGTAGCTCCTTGTGTCATGAGAGGTCCAAAAACGAGACGAAGCGGCAACTCCAAGTGTTTGCTGCTTTTGTATTATGAAACAGACTCTTCCTTCCGTATCAAGGTATATGGATGAAAGGTCTCGGTAAAAAAAAAAAAAAAAAATGGGGGAAAAGGGAAGGGAAAGGCAGTTCCAATAGACCAGTCACACTGCGAATCAAACGAAAATCTTGAACCACGACTGGTGATTTGTCTGCTCTCTTACAGACATGACTTTTTTTTTCTCCTTCTACACACTTGTACCTTCAAAGGCTTCCATATTCTTTTAAACATTTATCCTACCTTATAATTATGGCGATGTATTGGAACTTGATTGTGTAGAAGCTACCATTTAATAGCCCAATGTAAATCAAACCAGATTTTTACCTGCGCAGAATCTCTCAAAACAGTAAGCTGACATCTTTACAGTGCCATTATTGTGAAATCTTTTGACAAAATGTGAAAATGATAGATGAATAAGTGATTGTATATGAAGAACTGAATATAAGAAAAACCCAAGTCCAATATTTGGCCAAATTCAGTTTGACATGGGAAATTGTAGCTCATTCATGGACTCATCTTGTGTATAAATGATAAATCCTAATTACCCCCGGAAGTGCCTGAAATGAATGAGTTAACTCTTATATGAATGTAAGAATGAAGGACTTGGGTCATTCTTACATTCATATTTCAGCACCCTCTCTCATCCTGCTCTCATCTCTATAGCAGAATATCAAGTGTATGATTCAAAGAACGACCCAAGTCCATCACACAAAATGCCCTCTCCAAAATTTATGTAAATGTTTATTGTCATAATGATATATATGTTCTAATTTGTATTATACAATGTTACCTTCCCATCACAGTTAAATAGACTATTATCGGACAAATGATAAAGATATGAAGTTTAAGTTTACTCGAAATGGTCTTCCATGGACTTGGGTCGTTCTTATATTCAGATACTCATATATATATATATATATATATATATATATATATATATATATTTATATATATGTATGTACAAATCTCTCAAAACAGTAAGCTCACATCTTTACAGTGCCATTATTGTAAAATCTTTTGACAAAAAGTGAAAGTGATAGGTAAATTAGTGTATATACACCTATATACATGTATATATATATATATATATATATATATATATATATATATATATAATCAACCACTTATTCAAGTCATACGGCAGTTTTTTCTTTTTTTTTTTTTTACAGCTGTGTGATATCTTAGAGACATTGCTTGGACACATTTCCTCTCAAAAATGTTTTTTGAGGCTCAGTTGCAATCTCATAAATTTAAACTTTGTCGTGGAATTCAATTTTGTTGAACAGACTGACTATAACATTTAACTGCGCTTCATGTTTTATTAGGTGATCCGAATATCCTCTCAGATCACCTTCTGCATCTTTAAATATGTGATGCTTATATTTGTCAAAGTGTATACAGTATGCACAAAGTTAAACAATTAAATTATTCATTTCTCTCATGCATATATGGCGGTTCCATGCTTCTGCGACAATTGCTCCCATGATATTTCTGTAAAGCCAAACATAAAACCTACTTCTCAACAGAATCTTCACTTCAATCTATACCTAAAACGCAACGCTAACCCTAAATCTTTGGAAAAAATAAGACTGGAGCAATTGTCGCAAGTGGATTAGTGTGAGATTTATCTTTTGTTGATTGATTGAATGACTGATTGCACTTTATGATTTGACAAACGAACGAACGAACGAAGTACACTGTTATTAGAATGTAGGATTCAACAGATAAGTGATCTATTTCATTTGATTTCAATTAAACTCATATATTTGTTTTCATATCTAAACAATGCAAAATGATTGCAAAGTAGCATAAACGGTTTCTAGAAGAAGGTAAAATGTAATGAAGGGAATACAAATACAAACAATAGTATTACAGAGGTACAATACATGCTTACATGCCGCACCTTTAAACACAAATAGATAAAAATATCCGACATTTTTCCATGATAAGGACCTCCGAGAATAACCGTTTTTGAAGCTACTATCAGAGCTACCCTACTAAAATAAAACCAATAAATAGAATAAATAAATAATTAAATAATAGATAGATAGATTGATAGATATTAACGGGGTAATGGATAATTATTCTCTTATCTTGTGTTAGTTCTCAGGAGTGCATTACCATTAAACTATGTATTTCTTTACATGCTGAAAAGTTCTTAGAGGAATATTATTTTATTGACATATGTGTATACTACCATACAAGGAGTTAAACTCACGTTTCATCGCGTTTCGAAATTGAACATTACTGTAAATAAGAATTGTCATTTTACAGTACCAAAGGAAATAGACAACATGATTTATACACGTCAAAGTGACCCAAAGTCTTCCTGTATTATCTGGCTCTTGAAACCAAAACGAAAATAACATGGTCGCAAACATCAATACCAGAGCAAGAGTAACCAAATGGATGACGCTCCTTACTCCTCTCATGTTAGGACCACCTTGATGTCTTCGAACAGGTTGGACTCCGTTGATAGCGACCCTCGCAACGCTCTTTGACGCACGAAAAACGAGTCTGATTAGGGCCCCGTTGACCACGACAGTTGCAACAACAGGTGCATTGAAAAACAAGAGCGCGACAATCGTATACGGGACCGAAGCTGTCAAGACTGCTTTCGCATCACATGAACGACCATTTGGAGGAATGAGCCATCTGACAATCAAGTGTCCCACAGAGTTGAGGGATATCATCAGAATACCACCAAGATATAACCACACTCTCCGCATCGTGACCATCCTGGAATATTGAAGGGGGCTAGCTATGTAAATGTACTTATTTACCGTGATTGCACATAGCAGCCAGGCCGACATATTTAGAAAGAAAACCGATGCAAACCAGCTGAACCTACAGATCTTACTCAAACCAGATTCAAACATTATGTGACCAGCAAACAGGACATAAGTTGCCAGCGTTTGAACGAGCGCGGACACCAGATCATTTAACGTCAGGCATTTCAAGAGCACGACTTCGACATCATTGAAGTCGAGATGGTCTCTCCTCAACAGGACGACTAAGATGAACAAATTCAATATCACTTCAATCACGACAGCGACTGAGATGAAAACTAATTGCGGTAAAATTGTAGGATGCGTTAAATGTGAATACACATATGTCTCCAATGTTCCGTTAACCAGCATTTTGATCTCTGTCCTGACCAATGAACATTTAACGTTCAATATTAGCTATCAGCACGATCTCTTACCCGGTGAATCCGTTGTTTAAGCCAAGAATTATGGTTGCAGAGGCTTAAAATTATCAAACACGTCATCAGCGCTTTCTTTCAGGTAAAGCTGGCTGGGTACAGAGATCTTAAAACGCAGGTAGAACTTGATAGCTCTGGAAGAGTGTACCGTCGATAAGCGTACGACGACCAGAGTACTATCTGCAATTATATGTTATATGAAGCTAGTTATTATTATGGCCGGTTACATTCGCAACGACGCAAAGGGACTTTAGTTTAATATTCTAGACTTTGATAGTGTCTCAGTCAAATGACAAGTGACAGCTAGTTGATATACCTCGAATAAAAGCAAGTCCAAATCCTGTAGAGATTTCCAGTAAAATTTAGGTATTGTTGCTGGTAACAAAAAAAAAAAAGAAAAAAAAAAAGAATGCATCTATGCAATAACCAAACTATTAGCTGAAAATCTTTGAAATTAATGAAAATCTCATTTAAAAGTTATATTCCATTCACTTCTATGTTTGACGTTTCTGTGACAACAAGCTATTGATTCTATAACAAGTAAGACATTTCAATTGAAACTACGAAAATGAAATACGACTCCTTACTTAATTGACAATCATTACCTTGCTACCACCAGGGATAAAGATGACCTTATACACTGACGCCAAATACAAGATCCTTGCTTGGAATTGATATGAACATATGACATATCATGCTTACGTTATTGAAAAGGCCGTCCATCGGCGGCGCCGTGGTTTCGCCTGAACGTAAAAACTGTCAAGGCGCCTAAGGCATGGCTTGAAAGCCATGTGGCTAAGGAAAAACAATACTTACAATACACTACGTCTTAATAGGCGGTTTTGCTCAGAGTTTAACAATACATTATTACCGACAAGTATAGATGAGGTAATTTAGTTTTATGTACCTTTTTTTTAATTAGTTACATCTTTCGAAAAATGTACATCGCATTATTTGTCACCTGATCAAAACGCGGAGCACGTTATCAAATGGAAAGCTCACAAAAAGTGAAAAGCAATTCAAAGAAAACATAACGATAATTAGTAGGTAACAAATTCGCTTGTGACGTCAATGTATTTAACACAAAGGATGATGACATATATTTCTGAAGTAAAATGATCCATGTCATGTCGGCAATGACACACCTCCGCAGTTCTGGCGCTCCGCATGAAATTAAGCCCGATATCATTGGATTCTTTTTTCCTGTGATTTACGAGAAAATGAAGGAGAAACGTTTAATAGTTGCGGGCAAATCTAGTTATTAGATAAATAAGGGCCTATCACATCAGAAATTACAATCATTTTCTGCTCAAGATAATAATGTTGACTTTTATCCGTCCGGACAAATATCATTGTCTCGGGAATAGATGAAGCAAACGAACAAAGCCCTCATCTCTGCGAAAGGAAATTGCCTCGTCGGACATGATCTTACGCTGTCACTCAAAATGAATATGATATATATCACGTTGAAACATGCTGCCATTTCATTTTGGATATTGTAAATTCTGAATGAAACGTTTTCTTAAGTAAGATATAAAACAGTCAGCATATTGTTTACTTGGTTTTTAAGAATTCTTCCTCTATCACAATATTGCTAATCCTTTATTTCACCAATTACATTTCCCATAATGATTAGACGATATGAACGTTATTAAGAGAGGAACATTTATTTTCAAGCGTACAAAAAAGAAACATTAAGCTTTTGATAATTATTTTTCAGATAGAAACATTCATTTGTTTTAATACCATTTTGCATTCATGTTTTATTTTTCATTTCCAAACAATATACATGGGTAATACATGTACAAACGTTATATGGGTAATATCCAACCCCTTATACCTGCAATAGCATTCATTCAAATAATATATACATTAGGAATATAACAGAAAGGAATACTCTTCCTAATCTTCCAAAGCATTTCACATTCTTCTTAAAACATTTTCAAAGAATTTTGTAGTTACTTGTGATACGTAATCGGTGTTCTTAGATGAATAATTATCAGTATTTCCCGAAAAAAAACCATATTGAAATATAATGCAGTATTGAAAAATATAAAAGGAATGTATGTTAATTTACGATCCGTTAAGCATTATTACGTGTATACAATTTTTCGTACGTAAGATCAAATCAAGCCATTCGTGGATTCTCCTTCGGCCCACCCTTGCACCTGAACCATCTCCCATCCCCCTCAAATTATTATTATTTTTTTTGTTTCGTCTTTTACAAATCCTTCATTTTTTTTTGGTCGTTTTGTCTCCGCTTAAGGGCTGTCACTTTATCAAGCATCACTAAGTATGTTTATTGCCAACATGAAACATGTCCTGGAAAAGGATATGCAACAATCTAATGTACTGCATATCTAATTGAGTTATTGAATTTGCTTGTGAAACTGAATTTTCCTAAGGTACCTTTTTTCTGAATTTTCGATTTTGTAATATCATTTGTACATTTCATTCTGAAAAAAAAAAAATGTTGCGTGAACAAAGTGAAAATTGAATTGAAATTGAAAAGTAAGGGATCTACAACTGTCACGTTTCCATGCCATTCCTTTTGAAAATAGAGATCAAGACTACCGTAATCTGACTTCAGAGGAAAATTGATTCTACTCCTTTAGTCCAGTAGCATAGTGAAACAATTGCAATCTCTAAATTGTGAAAATCTTTCTTCATATCAAATATCTTTCAAACCATTAAACAGCGAAATTACTTTTTTTCCTGCGTAGACGATCTGCAGTACTGCCTATTTTTTCCATGCACACGAATGTACACAACACCACAAGGATGCCAACTCACGTTTCATCGCTTTGCGCAATTGAACATCACTGTAAATAAGAACTGCCATTTTGCAGCACCAAAGGAAGTTAACAAAATTTTGCATGTTCGTCATCATCACGAAAGAAATGTTTGCTTTTTCCACATATTGAAATATAACAGGGAAAGACATGGTTAAGAACAACAACACCAGAGCAATCGTCACTAAATGCATAACGCTTTTCACTCCCCTCATGTTGGGACCGTCGTGTTGCCCTTGGCCATCAGGAGGGGTACCAATGATAGCGACACCTGCTACGCGCCTCGCTGCGCGAAAAACGATTCGAATAAGAGCCCCGTTTACAACAACAGTTGCGACAACGGGTATATTGAGAAACATGATTGCTACCATGGTATAGGTAAAAGAAGCTCCCACCACTGTCTCCGCATCACACACACTTGAATTTGAGGGGATAAATCTTGTGACGATTAAGCATCCCACAGAGTTAAGGGATATCAGCAGGGCGCCACCAAGACCCAACAACACTCTCCGCATCGTAGAATTTTCACGTCATATCAGATAAGCCATTAACAGGAATACACTTGTCATTCCCACTACTGTCGAATATCATTGACATCTTGTGCAGCTTCCGTGTAGTGGCAATGATAGACTTAACGTGATGACTAAAGGTTGTAAATCCATGTAAAGACAGATCTGGGACAAATTGGTCGCTGGATTTGACGCTCATGTTCAAGATACTACTATACGTGCTATACAAAGAAGCAGATCGGAATCGATGTAGAACGTCAAGTATATGCTGCTTTGACTGAGCTAACTTCTAACATTTTGGGGTGAGATGATGAGAAACCTCTTTTGAAATATGAAAGAGCATGTAATTCCAAGAGGAATTCCTAATTTATTTGATAAAAAGTGTATTTTGAAATGGCTAAGATATCTAAAATAGGACTAATATAAGGTGATCGCTTTGTATTACCTTGTTTTTGGATGTCTCAGCCAATCCAAAACAGATTTTCACCAAGTAAACATTGAATTCCTCTGAGAATGGTATGCTCTGTACTATTTCATAAGTGGTTTCTTGGTATCTCGCGAAAAGATTAAAGCCCAATCCTTATCTCCACCAATACTATACCATCCCTTTAAAGCAGACCATCCTTCCCTCTAAAATGCTCCTGCTCAAATTGTCTCGGTTTCCGAAGATGGAAACGAGAAAGGATTTAAACGCAACTTGAACCACGTGTCTGAGGTGTCTATTCCTACTTACAGACGAGACTTCTTTGTCTTATTCTTCTACATTCACGAGTTTCACATTGCATAGGCCTGTTCTTATTTCGCGTTAATGTTCTCACACTTTTATTGACGAATGAAAATACATTTCATCACAGCGGTTAAAAACCTTGACTGACAAGAAGCTACGCGACAATTATCTAATCCAAAAGACATAAAATCTTCACATACTCATGACATTAATTCTTCTAAAATACAGTTAGTCTTTACCTTTATTATATCTTGTAATCTTTCCTTAAAGCGTGGAAAGCAAAAGACCAAAAAAAGAAAGAGAGAGAGAAAAAAAAAAGAACGGACTTATTAAACTTCAATCAGGTCAGGTGATCATCATCCATAGGTTCATTAAAACAGAATTAGTGTTTTCATATGGCCATGGACATTGGAATCGATAACCATAAATAGGGAATATTTGTCCTAAATAATTACTCGATAAAAAAAGATCAGTCAGTCACTTTTCAGAAAATTTCTTCTTATTTGTTTGTTTGTTTGCTTTTATTTCTGCATTCAATCAGATGCAATTTGAATGCAAACTTCAAAAAGTACAAAGACAAAGAATAACAAGTGCAGTGAAATAAATCGATAACAGTACATAAATAGATACACATAAGTGATTGCATTGAGCAATGTAGATACACAGAAACATAAAATAAGATTATACAGTATTTTTCAGTAAACAACAGAGATCATTGAATGCAGGAGACCACCATCATAAGCGATTAAGCTTGAAATGGATGGAGGCCTCATAAAAGGACTATCCAACGACATAACTCTCTTGGAGGAAGGTGATCAGGCGAGTGCAGTGCATTTGCAGGTGAGAGTGCAAGATGCAGTTGAAGGAAGAAAATAGAGATTGACAATAAGATGACAATCTATACTATAAACATTTGTTAGCTCAATTGGTTTGGAGAATATAATTGTATCAAATATCGTTTTAGTGAAGCTTTCAAAGAATAAATACTTAAACAAGACTTTATATTATCCGGGAGATTATTCTAAATGTCCGGACCCGAATGTCTTATAGATTTATATGTCACTGATAATTTGGAATTCAAAAGATGGAAATTTCTACATATACGAGTAGGGTACGAATGGACAGAAGTATTAAACCTAAACATGTTATCAAACGATGATGGAAGTTGATCATGTATATATTTAAACATAATTACTGCTACTTGAATAATATTCAAATCAAAAACCTTCAATGTTTTAAACTCATGAAATAAAGAATCAGTATGAGCCAGAAAATGCGATCCTGTACAAATACGTATAACTTTCTTTTGTAATTTAGATATAGAATTTATTTTGGTAGAGCCGCAAGTACCCCATACAACATTGCAATAACTTATATATGGGAGAATTAAGGAATTATGTAATATAAATAAAGTTGAACGAGGAAGAAAGAACTTCAGCTGGAAATTATCCCTATATTTCTAGAAATACACGTTGTAACATAATGTAAATGCTCATTCCAAGTCAAACTTTCATCTATATATCTATATATACTCCTAGAAATTTTGAATTCGTTTTCTTTTCTAATGGGATATCATCAATGTTAATATGTATTAATGTATCTTCAATATGAGAATGAAGTTTAAAATAAATGAAGTGAGTCTTTTTTATATTCAAAGAAAGTTTATTAGACTTAAACCAATTTGATACTTTACTAATTTCAATATTTAAAGTATTTAAAATCTTAAGATCTTTATGAGAATAAAATATGTTCGTATCATCAGCAAATAGAACAAAAGAGAGAAGAGAGGATGTATTTATGATATCATTAACATAAAGAAGGGATAATAGTGGGCCCAGAATTGAGCCTTGAGTAACACCACATTTAATTAAAAGGGGGTCAGATTCATAACCATTAAAAGTAACATATTGTCTTCTGTTAGTTAGATAATCTTTAGGCCATAAAAGTGCTTGTCCTCGAATACTATAATGACTAAGTTTGGTGAGTAAAATAGAATGATCAAGAGTATCGAATGCCTTACTCAAATCACAAAATTTACCTGCAACATGTCCTTTGTTTGCAAAAGCACTCGTAATGTTATTATAAATTTGTATTAATGCTAAATCAGTTGAATCATTTTTTTCTGAAACCATGTTGATTGGGAATAAGTAAATCATACTTATTAATAAATTTAAGAAGACTATTATAAACAATTTTTTTCTAAAATTTTGGATATACTAGGCAACAAAGAAATAGGACCATATATTACTAATTTCATGAGGATCATCTTTTTTATGAACAGGATTAACTTTCGCTATTTTCAGCAGATCAGGAAAATATCTTGTGATAAAGAAAGATTAAATATATGACTTCGCGGTCAATATGACTTCGCGGTTCTGCGAGTGAATAAAATATTTCTTTCAATAACATCATACTTATTTTACCAAAACCACATGATTTAGAGCTATTTAAAGATGTAATGATACTAATAATTTCACTGGGACTTGTTGGATTAAAATAAATAGACTCTTGATTTTGGTCAAAAAGATAATCTGTAAAATAAGCAGAAGTATTGCTAATTTTAGTAGCAAGTTCCGGACCGATGTTAACGAAAAATGAGTTAAATAAATTAGCATACATATTGCGATCATTTATTTTCATGCCGTTTAATGTGATATCATCCGTTGGTGGAGAATCAGGCTTTTTACCTAGGACCTCTTTAATGATTTTTCCATGTTGCATTAAGATTCGAAGAAACCTTTTTCATTCTATAAGAAAAATATAATCTGCGGGATAAACGAATCAATTTTGTCAATTTATTTCGATAAACTTTATACATATTCAAATTAAATTCAGTTTGGTTACGAATCTAATGTAACTTATACAAAAAATTACGAGTGTTTATGGATTTCAAAATACCTTTTGTAATCCAAGGATTTCTTGGTTTACTTCTGTTACTTTTTATTCTACAAAAAGGAGTATTATTTTCATAATAACAACAATTTATCATTAAAACATTTATATGCCAAATTGACATTGTTAATAATATAAATATTTGTCCATTCCTCTAAAAATAAATTCTGTTTCAATAATTCGACATGACATTTGACTCTTTATAATACCATATTTTTATATTTCATTCTTCTGGAATAAAAATATCGATAGACGTTACTTGTGATAGTTGAAATGTGATATTACTGCTTTACAAATATGAAAACAATGAGGTGATGAAGCCTCTGCTTCCCTCTATTTTCTCCCTCTCTTTATACATGTACCATTTATATCATATCTACATTATTCAAAGCTTTATATATGTATGATATATACATGGGCGTCACCAGGGGAAGGGGGTGCGGTGGTGCGAACGCACCACCCTTCAGACGGTAAAAAATGTTTTACATATCAAGTATGCACATACAATTTAAGTCTCCATGGTCTCGGAGGTGGGACACCCCATCCAGACCCTCCCCCGCTCACTCGGTCACTTCTACCCTCGCGTGCGCGCGTGTAAGAGGCCTTTTTGTTTGTTTGTTTGTTTTTGTTTTTGTTTTTGTTTTCTTCTCGGCTGATGAAACCCGGAGGTGGAACGAGAAATATAAATACATCCGTGACGCCCCTGTATATATTTACATGTTTCACACGTTAACATTATGACGATTTACATGACTCATAAACCAAGTGCATTAAGTGCAACGTTTCTCTTATCTTATAATGGTCCAAAGATTACATTGAAGAACGTCAGATTTTTTTTTCTACCTAAAATACCTTAGAGCAATTTTTAGTTTTTGCACACACGTGTTAGTTTTTTTTTACTCCACAACACAGAAAATTGACGTTTCGTCGCATTCCGAAATCTGACATCACTGTAGATAAGAACTGCCATTTTGCAGTACCAAAGTAAAGTAAGGAGATCATTGATATACAACATAATAGCTAGATATGTGCTTTCCTTTTCCTCTTGTTGAAACACAAATGGGAACGACATGCTCAAAAACATCAAAACCAGGGAAAGAGTCACCAGCTGCAAAATGCTACGTACTCCTCTCATGTTCGGACCGTCACGTTGCTCACGACCGCGAGGAATCCCGTTGATAGCGACCCTCGCTACGCGCCTTGAAGCGCGAAGAACGATTCGGATGAGGGCCCCGTTGACGAAGGCAGTTGCGAAAATAGGCGTGTTCAGAAATATGATGGCGACCGTCGTGTAGGCCCACGAAGCTGCCACGAGTGCGGTAGGATCACACCTACTGTCGTTTGCTGGAATGAACCTTGTGACATAGATGAACCCCACAGAGTTGAGGGATAGCATCAGGGCGCCACCAAGACAAAGCCATACTCTCCGCATCGTTACCTTCCGAAAATATCTTAGGGGGTTTGCTATGTAAACATACTTATTTATTGTGATTGCACATAGAAGCCAGGCCGACGTATTTAGAAAGAAAACCATTGCAATCCAGCTTAGCGTACATATTGTATTAAGACCGGATTCGTATAAATATCCAGCGGTGAGGATGAAAGTCGTTGATGTGTGAATGATAGCAGACACAATATCATTAACCGTCAAGCATTTCAAGAGAACAGCTTCCACGTCGTTGATATCGAGGTAATCTTTCCTCGACAAGAGAACTAGGATAAACATGTTCACTACCACTTCGATCACGACAGCGATTGAGATGATAACTAATCGCGGTAAAATTGTAGGAGACCCCAAATCTGAATAGACATACGTTTCCAGAGTTCCGTTTACCTCCATTTTGGTCGCTGTCAGGACGTACACACATGTACCGTTCAAGAGCTACCGGTACCGGTAACACTGTCAATCAGTCACGTTGCCAGCGCCATTTTATCCAAATTCATGACCATGACGGATTCTTTCAAAGGCATCATCCGTTTGACGATATTTCTCCAGTGGGAAATTTGCCACCAATACGTAGACGGGCTGTCTGTGCTTGTCTTCGCCAGATACAAGTCCTTGAAAATGAAAGGAGCGATCAGTTATCAAGAATGATGGCATAGCGGCATTCGAAATTGACTAATAGATATTGGACAATGAGTGTACATTTGGGAAGGTCACCGGGTACGCAGGCCTTAAAAGCGCCGTTTCCAGTCATTGTCATTGGAAGCGTTATAGCTGACAGTAGAGAACACCGTCAAAACGCGCAGGACTAGCTACATTTTGCTCTCATGGATGATTGGTTTTAATGGATCGTGTATAGCTGGCAATGCTTTTGCTTTGACAACCAACAAGCACTTGTCGACGTTCTCCTTCCCAAAATATCGCTGTCGTGGCAGTCTGTCTTAACAATGCTCAATGGACCAAAACAGCTGAGAGGACTTTTTGATTCCCACAATGATTATCAATTTACAGAATAAAGGGCAAAAGGAGAAGTTGTCACAGAATGAACGTGCTGGAAAAGATAATGTTTCCTCACAAATTTATCGAAAACATAAACGGAAATGACACAAATGCTGTTTACTGATCATGATAGAAAACGTATAGTGAGAACACAGCTCTTTTATGATAGTACACTGCACAATGAATAAAACTAAATCATGTAAAGGCTATCAATAACTACCACCGTATGTTAAGTATTGTTACTGCCAACGAAAGAGTACATGTACACACGCTTGGTAATATACTCCACAATCGGGAGGATGATGTAATGGAAAGTCAATTGAACGAATGAATTAAGTACAGTATTATTTGAATATAAAGGTTGAAACAGATAAATGATCAATTCAGTTTAATATCATTTCAATTAACATACATGTATTCATTTCCATATCCAAATAATACAAATTTATTGCAAAGTAGAGTAAGCGATTTGAACAAAAGGGTGAAATACATTGGAGCAAATACAAACACGAACAATAATATTATAGAGGTATAATGCATGTACAGCTGCACTTCTACAAAAATGGCTTGGGCAAAAATCACAGTCTGTTTTCAAAAGCTTTGTCCTATCTGATATCATAAATGTACAAATACACAAAGATAAGCTAAAGTGTCTCTCCGTCCTTTTTTTTTTTGTCTCTCTATAGTATATTAAGTATATATATATATATATATATATTACATAATTTATCTTTTTCCCGCTTAGACATTATTAAAGAAGCATCCATTTCTGGTAAACAGGTTTACCATTCCCCAAAGAGAGGCGAGCTCACGTTTCATCGCATTCCGAAATTGAACATTACTGTAGATGAGAACTGTCATTTTACAGTACCAAAGGAAATAGACAACGTTATTTATACACGTCATAGAGACCCGAAGTGTTCCTGCATTGTCTGTGTCTTGAATTTAAAACGAAAATAACATGGTCACAAACTCCAGGACCAGAGCAAGAGTTACCATTAATGCATATTATAAAATGGGTTCAAGAATGTAGCCAACTGGAATCGCTGAAATGAGTCACGTGTGCGTGCATTAATTTCTTACTGACATGCACGCTGTAAAGTCACTGACGTCACAATGTTTACAGTAGCAGTGCACGCTCAATCTGTTGTTACAAGTGCGTCGCGCGCTACTATACGCGCTGTCAATCCTGGAAACAACTTCTAGTTCGGGCTGCCAACCGACCTTTCTTGCTTGTGCATAACATGTGGCATAGGGTTGGGGGTACCACGTATCGTCACCCTAAGAATCTGTAGCCTGTTTATTCTAAAAATATAATACAAATCCGCCTAATTCTTACCTCAAATATGACATAAATACTGCAGTTTTGAATGTCGTGACCGTCTCGTTGATTATGAATCTCCGTTTTAAAATAGCGCAATTTTAGTGCGTGCGTTCCGTTTTCTTCGCGCAGCGAAAAAGGGAACCTTGCGATCGGCACCCCCTCCCCTCCATAGGTATACACGTGAATTTCACAGATAGGTAATACACGTGAATTTCACAGGCCATAGGTAATACACGTGAATTTCACAGCCATGCGTCGTTACTGAGCGGATGTGTAATTTTTAGCTTGGTTTGTTTGAGTTTGATTTTCGTTTCTTCGTTTTTATTGTTTTTATAGCTAATGACACTTAATCCCGCGCGTACTTTTTCGTTCTATACGCAAACAGCCATGATACGCAGGGTGCCGATGGGAAGGTGCCCTGCCGATAGGTGGTGCCCCAACCATACGTATGCTCTTATACGTACATTACTTATATATGCGGGATTTCCGAGTGCGACGTGTTTGGGACAAACATCTTCGGACATCTTGATCCACAAAGGTACGTGAAAAATGTTGTTAGTTTTCGACCCATTTTATAAAACAAATGATGCACAGGATTATTTCGTGGCGTTAGTGGAGACGCAGCTCACTCTCGGGTATTTACAATGTAGTGCAACATGCACTCGGCTTCGCCTCGTGCATGTTTCACAATTGTAAATACCCTCGAGCGCGCTACGCCTCCACTAACACACTCTATCCTGTGCATCATTTGTATAATGCTCCTTACTCCCTTCATGTTAGGACCGTTGTGTTGACCTCGACCAGGTGGGATCCCGTTGATAGCCACCCTCGCAACGCGCCTTGACGCGCGAAGAACGATTCTGATTAGTGCCCCGTTGACAACGACAGTTGCGACAATAGGTGCATTGAGAAACATGAGCGCGACCATCGTATACGGGAACGAAGCTGTTAAGATTGTCATCACATCACAGGAGCTGCCGTTTGCAGGAATGAGCCATCTGACAATCAAGTATCCCACAGAGTTGAGGGATATCATCAGAACGCCACCAAGATACAATCGTGCTCTCCGCATCGTAACCAACCTGGAGTATCGAAGGGGGGTCGCTATGTAAATGTACTTATTTACTGTGATAGCATACAGCAGCCAGGCCGACACATTTAGACAAAAAGCCGTTGCAAACCAGCTTAATGTACATAATATCACAGTAAAACCGGACCTTAGTATGTATTCAGCAATATGGACGTAAGTTGTTAAGGTCTGAGTGAAAGCGGGCACAATATCATTAATCGTTAGGCATTTCAAGAGAAGGACGTCCACATCATTGAAATCGAGATGCTCTTTTCTCAACAGTAGTACGAAGATGAACAGATTTAACACCACTTCGATCACGACAGCAACTGAGACAAAAACTAATTGCGGTAAAATTGCAGGATGCGCTAAATCCAGAAGGAGGTCTACGTATGTTCCATTAACGAACATGTTGGGGGGGGGGGGGGCAAAACGAGTTTTTGCCCCCTCCCACACCCTCCCCCCGCTCGGTCGCTTCGCTCCCTCGCCGAGGATCTCGCACCATCACATTATTAATGTACTCCCGTATGTTATGGTTATAGTCCTTCCAACTGATTTTTTCAATATGTTAATTCCCTAGAAATTTACTTTAAATTCTCTATAAACGCGACTTTTATACTCTGTTTTTACAAAAAGTCCCTACCGTGGGAGGGGGTATCCCCCTCCCACACCCTCCCCCCGCTCGGTCGCTTCGCTCCCTCGCCGAGGATCTCACACCATCACATTATTATGTACTCCCGTATGTAATAATCATAGTCCTTCGCACTGATTATTTTTCACTATGTTTAATTCCTTAGAAATTTGCTTTTAAATGGTCTATAAACCCGACTTTTGTACCCTGCTTAACAAAAGCTCCCTACAGTGGGGGGGGGGGGGGGGGGATCCCCCTTTCCACCCCCCCCCCCGCTCGCTCGCTCCGCTCCCGCGCCGAGGATCTCACATCGCACATAAATGTGCCCCCGTTGACATTTTGCCCCCCCCCCCCCAAAAAAAAAAAAACAAAAAAAAAACAAAAAAAAAAAAACAGAAGTGTTCCGGCGCGCTTGCAGCCCACTGCTCTGCCAGCTTGATGGAAGATGAAGTGAGCTGATGAGAGAGGTGGTTCTCTTTCGTTATGAATATTTGCAAAATAGTAGAGTTAGTAGCACAATAAATGACAACATAAACGTATTGAAAGTAATTAATGGATCTTGATAATTGGACCTATAAACAAGATAAGCATCAATGACACATTCTTTTTTATTACAAAATAGCAACACATGACAGTAAACATGATAGTAACGCCTAGCGATATGTCTACTCATACCTCAATGATAGTTACTTTTTTATACTACTAGGTGTTACAAAAAAAAAAAACATTTCCAACATTTGATCCGTAATAACTCAAAAACTATACATCATATAACATTGTCATTGACATGAGTAATGGCTGAATAGTGCACAATTCATTGAATGGGATTTGAATATGAGAACGTGAATCAGTTTCACTGAATCCATGATTAATTTTAAGGTTAAGTTGCAGATTTTGGTCATATTTTAACCCTCTGTACAAAATTGAACTTTACACAAGAACCAATGATGTGTATGTGAGTGTGTGGTTACAATGACTCTGAACAATAGACATGAATGTTACGAATACCACCTTTTCAGAGCTCTGCTATGAATATAGGCTTCTGGTCTCTTGCTCCGAGGCACGTAAATTCTTTATTCTTTTTATGTGCTTGCATATACTACAGTTCAGGATAAATAGAGACTAGCTGTGATAGTGATTTTTCTCATGAATGTGTAATGGAGCATTTAAACCCTGGTCATTGTTCTAGACCATTGTCAGGGTATTATAACCACACACTCCCATACACACCAATTGACCCCTGTACAAAATGAAAGTTTTGTACAGAGGGTTGAAAATAGAGCAAAATCTGCAACCTAACATAAAAGTAAATCTTGAATTTAATGGAACTGATGAATGATTTTATTTTTGAATTACCGCAAACAAAATTGTACGCTATTCAGCTGTTGCTCATACCGATGTCAGTGTTATCTGATATATAGTTTTTGAACAGACTAAAAGGGGTCAACAGTGGGAAATATTTTTTGTAACAACTAGCATAAATACACTCCACTATTTTCCTCAATTATTAATGTTTTCTGTATTTTCCCGCAATAAGAAAAATGGGTGTATTATTATGCAATACCCAAGATGGTTGCCTTTAACATTGTGTAACTGTCACATGAAAATTTTTGAAATTATCTAACCCGAAGTTTGATTTGGTCTGTCCCAAATTTGATGTGGTAATAAGCTAAACGAACATCTCTAGAAGATGAAAGAGACGCACTGAAATTTCAGAAAATTTGCTATTACGTGCTACACCTCATACGCTTCCGTCAAACTAACGATTCTCTTTGGAAACTGAAATGAATTTATTCATAATGCTTTTTTAATTTTAGCAAGAAATGATACTGAACATGCTGAAAATCTCGCAGATTTATTGAGATGTTTTCTATGGTTCTGCTGAGCGAAAGCATTAGCATGAATTATTTGACAGGCTTAGACCAGGTATATTAGATTTTGATTGACGGGTTTAATTAAGCTACCCATTTTGATAAGTTGTTTTGTCAGAACATGTGAATGGCTGCATATTAGTTTTTAATCATATCTTGCTCCGTATGTGTCTTCAGTGTGTGCAAAGTCTAATTAATGATGGAAAGCACTCAGACGGGAAATGGGGTTGCAACTTTATACTTCAATAATCGACATTAGGGACAGGGATAACTATACGGCCAAGAAGATGACCCCATTCAGGAAATAGGGAAAATGGGTACCACAAAAGACAAGCCACATTTGGTTTTAAATTTATTACATGCTTATTTTGAAGTATCGAAATCATTTTTGCTTTTTTTTTTCTTTCTGTAAGGAAGGTACGAATACTACTGGAAATTATTACCTATGAGTTAGTTTTGCGGGGTAATTGTAGTTGGGATTTTATTGGTCGTCAAGGTCAGCGGGCAATATTAGTGGGTATCCTTCTTCCGTGTTTCGCCATTCACTTTTCTTGTGAACATTCCGATCAATCACAAAGAGGAGACATTCACAAATCCGGGACACGCACCGCAGAAGAACGCCAATAAATCAACTCATACAAGGTCACCACTTTCAGCAGCACTACGCGTCAAACAATGACGAGTCCACTTATGCTCAATAACTGCACAGTGACCATCAGTTATTACAACTCTCGAAATTGAATCAGAAGCAAAAACAAAGTGTAAATACGTTCAGACGTTTGAAGTTCGCCTGTTACAACTACATATTAATCTTGGAAGTTGAATGATGTACACTGATGAAAAATTGTGCAATTATTCGACATGTTGTGATGATCTACAGGTACAGTAAGTCAAATGTGGCTTGATCTATATCATAGTGTATAGCCGTATTCACATATTTCCTAATTTACCTAGGGGATAGGTAATAATTATGATATTGACTGGCCTTGAGGGAGATACCAGAAAATATTGCCCGCACTGAAAGAATGTTGCCTCGTCTTCGACTCGAGCAACATTCTTTCAGTTTGGGCAATATTTTCTGGTATCTCCCTCAAGGCCAGTCAATGTTATTAAAAATGTTGGCAGAGTCTTTTCTATACTTCTATCGGAAAGCATAATACCCCGATTGGTATAGCGATTGGTGCATTTCATTTTCATAAAGTACACGCACATACACACACACACACACACACACACCACATAACCGCATATAAGCCAAGGCATACATTAACACCAAAAATTCCCGTCTTCCTTAGATAAAAAGGTTCCAAGATCCAACAACTTCTAAATCTATGCGCGTTTTCAATTTCTTTTCTCTCTCTCTTTCTTAAAAACAACAACAACAACAAAACAACTACGATGCTTTCCTTGTAGCATACACTTTCGCTCCGCTAAACAAAGATTCACATACATGGATATTATACTCACAGATAATAGCAAACCTTTGTCTTTCTGTTTTTTTTTTTTTCTGATTGCTCTCTTTCAAATGTACGTGATGGGTGTTTTGATTGCATCATGATGTTGCATCTCTGGTTTTAAAAAGACAGGCTGATATTGTTACGTCATAATTTTCTATTGACCTTGAGAAGAATAAATCTGAAAAGAATCCAATTGTTTTGCAATTAAAAGTGTGGTCTGTGGTCTGGGTAACTAGAAATCAATCGCATATATCTATATTATGCAAATCGTTAACTATACTTGCTGCTCTGGAAGAGGTATTTATATTGAAAGCGTGAAATGGAAGACCGGACGTAGCGGGTTTGGTCATAAATAATATGTTGTCATACAAGACGGGCACTTTCATATGTCATCGACAGCGTTAATGTTATTGATATCCCATGCGAGTAATTTCTGTTGTCTGTTGGAAGTGAGGGTTTTGAATTGAATCGACTTTTCCCACTCTTTGATCTCAAGTACTTCCGGTCAGAAGCAGTTTTATCATTTCTTACTTGTGGCGACCAAATTGTCATGCAACATAGAGCTACACGTAACTCCCGTGGTTTACGCGAGTATGTGTCAGTGTGTGTTAGCTTCTGTGAGTGTGAACAGAAAAAACAAAATCACGTTCGTCTTTCAACATGGAATAATCGTTTCCTCCATTTTATTTTACATTTATATCGGAATGCATGTAATGAACCCAAGCAACGATTTCACATTTATTCCATACTCTACAAGTTCAACAGGCTCTAACTAACCTTCCCGCCACTTTTCGTAAAGGCATAATTGATCTTAAAAGATGAATTCATATTCATATGAAGACAGATGTAGACATAGTGTCTCCTAGATGGTAGTAAGTACACCACATAGACAGAGAAGCAGATCGCTTCTTTACAAGAGACAAAACGGCAACGTTTATTCTGCATTTGCCAGATGAAGTAGCCTGTTTCCTCTCGGGCTACTTAAAAGTGTCTTGACATTGCATTGAACTACAGACGTGATAGAAAAGAAGAAGGAAATGCAGTGACGATACCCACATCACACTGTGAATGTTAGGCAAAAAAAAAAATGTATTGGCGTAACATGAGATTTTCAAATAGGGTCGGGCGGGCGGATTATTTATTTTTTTTTTTACTACCTGTATTTTACGTGTAAAACTCATATTTAACAAAACCCCATTCGATAGAGAGGGTCTGTTGCATCCAAAGTGTGTTATAATATCACCGGTTTAAAAGCCGTCACGACATACCGGTCAGAATACGAACGAACAAATTCCTGGGTTAAATCACCCAGCGCCACAGACAAATCGATTCTCCGAATAATATCAAATAAAATCTTCGAACCGGACTTGCCGGTCGCCGACACGCTGTACTGCGCGGCCATTTTCCGACACCAGCTGTTGTTGTTGCTGTCGTTGTTTTTGCTAATTCGCAAACCCGTATCGTGCCCTCTCTCGGTAAAAACGATGTATTTCCTTCTTTTTTTTTTTGAAAAGTTCAGGGTCGGTTTTCTTTTTTTTTTTAAGGTCGGGCGGGTTACGCCAATACAACGATTTTTTTTTTTGGCCTTATGGAAAGCTTCTGCTTACATAAACTTGCTGTCTAGAGATAGGTCTAAGTATTTATAGGCTGTATTTCTCCTTTTTCTGCTGTATTCTTGTACCACCACGGGTTTCACAAGGCTGGTTCTTAATTTTCAGTAATGCTAAAGTTAAGAACAATTTAGTGAGGATGGTTATTTCTATCACAGAGGTTTTACTAACTTTATTGACAAGCATTGACAAGAGGCTGTATACACATGACAACATCCCAATTCAAATAATTGCTATTTCTTACCTACGACAGTTACGGTAGATAAAAGCAAACAAATAAACAAACTTTTGCAACATGTTTGTTGGTGCAAGCATGAAAAAACCCCTGAAAAGACTTATTTCTATAGAGTCAATATGAGCATGATGAATGAAAACATTAGTGTATTTATTTGAGTGTGGGAGCTACTTGTAGCACTCCACAGGATATACTGACATATTGTTGATTTGTTTATGAAATATTCGCTCTCAAATAGGTTTGAGCAATTCATGCTTCAAAATATTTTTACGCATTGGATATCTCTTAAAAGATTGTCGATAAGCTTAGGTATTGTAATATGTTTCATCTGAAAGGAGAAACATGTATCTTTATTTCACATGCGTAACGTGTTAAAAAAAGATAAACAGTCATCTTCTTCCATATATATTATAATGTATATTATAATGAAAGAAAATAAAGGAAAAACTGACCAGAAACGAATGATGTATAATATTGGTAAACATTTTGAGCAAAGAAAATGACATTCCGTCGAGAATCGAAATCAAGACTTCGCTTCCGTGTATATAACTATATATAAAATAGTTATATAAGTAAACATAGCATTATATGATATTTAAAACATGCCAATCAAGTGTAGCAATGTAAGAGTTTTGTTACATTTTGTTGGTCCCTTAGGGTACATACTTTTTTTTCTCTCTCTCTTGTTTTTAGGGATTCAGACCTTTTAATGCTATATGTGGTCTTTTGCACACAGACGAACATTACTCAAAAAGGAAGTGAGCTCTTGTTTCACTGCTTTCCTGAACTTAACATCACTGTAAATGAGAACTGTCATTTCGCAATACCAAAGGAAACAGACAAAGTCGTTCCAATTGGATACAATCAAGAGAAGTGTGGTTGCCTCGGAGTTGTGATACAGCAAAAACGGAAATGACATGGTCAGAAACATCACAACTAGAGCAAGAGTCACCAAGTGAATAACGCTCCTTACTCCCTTCATGTTGGGAACTTCGTGCCGTCCTCGACCAGCGGGGACCCCGTTGGTAGCGACCCTCGCTACTCGCCTTGCTGCCCGAAGAACGATTCGGATGAGCGCGGCATTTACGACCACAGTTGCGACATCAGGTGTGTTTAGAAATGCAAGGGCAACCATCGTGTAGGCGAAGGAAGCTCCTACGAGTTCTATTAGATCACAAGTAATGTCATTTGTGGATAGGAGCCTTGTGACGATGAGGAACCCTACAGAGTTGAGTGATGTCAGCTGGGCCCCACCAAGAAACAACCGCATTCTCCGCATTGTAACCTTCCTGAAATATCGAAGGGGGCTAGCTATGTAAACGTACTTATTTACCGTGATGGCACATAGCATCCAGGCCGACATATTTAGAAAGAAAACCGTTGCAAACCAGCTAAACCTACAGATCACAGTGAAACCAGATTCAAATACCTGACCAGCAATAAGGACGTAACTTATAAGCGCTTGAACGAGCGCGGATACAAGATCATTTAACGTCAGACATTTCAAGAGCACGACTTCGACATCATTGAAGTCGAGATGGTCTCTCCTCGACAGAACGGCGAAGATGAACACATTTAGTATCACTTCGATCACGACAGCGACTGAGATGAAAACTAATTGCGGTAAAATTGTAGAATGCCCTAAATGTAAATACACATAGGCCTATGTCTCCAATGTTCCGTTAACCAGCATTTTGATCTCTGTGCCGACCAATGAACATGTAAAGCTCAATATTAGCTATTAGCACGATCATGTAACACAGTTAATCAGTTGTAGTGATTCAAAGTCAAGAATTATGGTTGCAGTCATAGCAGTGGCTGAAAATCATAAAATACGTCAACAGCGTTTTTTTTTTTCAGGCAAAGTTGGCTAGGTAGAGAGGTCTTAAAGGAGAAGTCCGGACGATTTTGAGTAAATTTCACCAAAATCTACATAAATCAAGGACCACAATGACTAAGTTTCATGGAAAAATACCCTCCCAACTCGCCACAATCGATTTTTTAGCATCACTAATTTTGAATCGTAGCTGTTCGATTTCTGTACGTGGGCGAGAAAGATCACGTGACGGCGTGACCAATCAGCCCCACTGTGCTTTTTGTTTGGAGCGTCAGCAGCTGGCTCAGGGAGCCCTGCTTGAGCAACGGCGATACGGGCCGAGCAAGCGGTAGCGTATCGCGTGGTTCCGGCCAAGCAACGGATGCACGCGGCATGATCTATTGCCTCACTTTAAAAATGCCGATTATTGTGTCAAGTGTTTGGGTGTTGTCAATACTTCAACTTTACTAGTAAGTCTTCAAACTGAAGAAATATTTCGATTTTAAGTTGATATTTATCCACGATACTACCTTATCATGATCCCGAATGCTACAGCACGCAGTCCCATTACGCTGTGTGTATTGGGCGGCTGGCGGTACTATACTACGATGTAGTATGATGAAGCTGGCGCTGGCGTTTCTTCCACGGTTCAAGTTACATGTATACTGTCGTAATTTACCACCGTCAGACACACTCAACAGTCTCGGACAACAAGAGAGGCAATAATTCTGAAATTGACAGACTGATTTCAGATTGTTCAAACTCAGAAGTCGAAAAAACGATTGCGGATTGTGATAGCATTTGGCAGCAGCAGACGTAAATGTATGCCTGATCAGCCTGTGTATGATCACTCTGATGGCAACAATAGCCAATGCATTGTAAGTGATGGGGTGGACACTAATACGTACGGCAGTATTACAATACATAAATATTTCAATTAAAGATGACTGTTATAGCATTGCGACTATTTCACATTAATCTTTGAAGGATTTTATATAGATATATACCGAAGATTATTTGAATAAAGTAATACAACATTTGGCAACAGCACTCCTAAATCGATATACGGTCTCCTGCAGTAGCGCCAACAAGGCACACCTAGGCAGGCATGCAGACACCGCTCCGCAGTCAGCAGTGCAATGGGAGATCGATGCGTAGCTGGGCTTCGCTCGCGGTGCTCTCAGCTGAGGAAACTGAGCCTGATATGTCACGCGCAATGCATCCTGGGACAGATAGTACGAAGGGTTGCTCGCGACGGATTCGAACATGAAGAATTACCTTATTTCAAAAAAAAAAAAATCATAGTAAATGTATCTGATGGTCTTTTCTCGTCGGGAAAAGGGTAATAGGTTCATGAAATATTGTTCTTTACACAAGAAACGGCTGATAATCGTCCGGACTTCCCCTTTAAAGGTAGAACTTGATAGCTATAGAAGAGTGTACCGTCGATAAGCGTGCGACGACCAGATTAATATCTTCAATTATAGGTTGCTGGTAATTATGGCCGGTTACAATCGCAACGACGCAAAGGGACTTTAATAATAGCAATACCTGACAGTTGAATATCAAAGCAACACTTTAATAGTGTCTCAGTCCACTGACAAGTGATAGCTAGATGTTTATATCGTGGATAAAAAAGTCTAAAATTCAATTCCGTAGAGATTTCCAATATTGAGACAAAATATGGATATTGTTGATACTGATAACGGAAGAATATATATCTATTCAATAACTCAACCATCAAATTAATGAAAAGCTCATTTCAGAGTTTTATTTCATTCACTTTTATGTTTGACGATTCTGTGACAACAAGCTCATGATTCTCTAACAAGTAAGAAATTTCAATTGAAACTACGAAAATAAAATTTGACTTTTCTCTTTTTCGCTTCTTTCTTTAAAACAAACACAACACAAAATGTGATTCCTTACTTAATTGACAATGACTTAAAACTTGCTACCATCAGGGATAAACATGACTTTATACACTGACGTCAAACACAAGATGCTTGGCTGAAATTAATATGAACACATGACAAATCATGCTTATATTATTGAATAAAATCTGTCGCGGCGCCTAAGGCATGGCGTGAAAGCCATTTGGCTAAGGAAAAACAATATTTACATTTTATTACGTCTTCATAGGTGGTTTTGCTCAGAGTTTAATAATACATTATTACCGACAAATATAGATGAGGTAATTTATTTTTATGTATCTTTTTTGATTAGTTACATCTTTAGAAGAGTGTAAATCGCATTATCTGTCATCTGATCAAAACGAGGAGCATGTTGTCAAATGGAAAACTCACAAAAAGTGAAAAGCAATTCCAAAAAAAAAAAAAAACCAGCATAACGATAATTAGAAGGTAACAAATTCGCTTTTGATGTCAATGTATTAATACAAACGATGATGATACATAATTATTTCTGAAGTAAAATGATCCATGTCATGTCGGCAATGACACACCTCCGCAGTTCTGGCGCTCCACATGAAATTAAGCCCGATATCACTGCATTTTTCCCCCTGTGATTTACGAGAAAATGAAAGAGAAACGTTTAATTGTTGCCTGCAAATCTAGTCATCAAATAAATAAGGGCCTATTACATCAGAAATTACAGTCATTTTCTGCTCAAGATAATAATGTTGACTTTTATCCGTCCGGACAAATATCATTGTCTCTGGAAAAAATGAAGCAAGCGAACAAAGCCCTCATCCCCGCGAAAGGATATTGCCTCGTCGGACATGATCTTACGCTGTCACTCAAAATGAATATGATATATATCAAGTTGAAACATACTGCCATTTCATTTGGGATATTTTAAATCCCAAATGAAACATTTTCTTAGGTTATATACAAAACAGTCAGATATTGTAGACTTGGCTTTTAAGAATTCTTCCTTTTAATCCTTTCTTTCACCAATTGAATTTCCCATAATCATTAGATGATTATTATGAACGTTATCAACAGAGCGACATTTATTTTCTAGCCTACGAAAAAGAAACATCAAGCTTTTAAGGATTATTTTTCATATGAGGAGTTTGTTCGCAAAAAGCGATAAGTCCATTTTTGAAGATTTTGAAGTATGGTCTCTGTCATAAAGTACTCAATAATACCTTTTAAATGATATATTGGTCACTGCAGTCATGTAAAGGTACATTTTTGAAGTTATGGTCAAAAGAAGCAAAAGTTTTCTTATTATTCTCTTTATTTTTCTTGACCTTTAATCTCAAATATCTCTATTTGGCAAATATGGACTTATCGGTTTTTGCGAACAAACTCTTCATACAGAAACATTCATTTGTTTTAATACCATTCATTCATTCATATTTTATTTCTCATTTCCAAACAATATACATTAGTAATACAAATGTAATATGGGTAATATCCAACCCCTACCTGCAATAGCATTCATTCAAATAATACATTAGGAATATAACAGAAAGGAATACTCTTCCTAATCTTACAAAGCATTTCGCATTCTTCTTAAAACATTTTAAAAGAAATTTGAAGTTACTTGTGATAGGTAATTGCTGTTCTTAGATAAGTAATTATCAATATTTCTTGAAAAAAAAAACCATATTCAAATATAATGCAGTATTGACAAATATATATAAAAGGAAAGTATAGTTATGCTAATTTATGATCCGTTAAGCATTATTATATTATTTTTCGTACGTAAGATCAAATCAAGCCATTCGTTTTGCCTTTTATATATCCTTCATTTTTTTTTTAGTCGTTTTGTTTCGGGTGAAGGGCTGTCACTTTATCAAGCATCACCAAGTATGTTTATTGCAAACATGAAACATGTCCTGGAAATGGATATGCAACAATCTAATGCACTGTATATCTAATTGAGTTATAGAATTTGTTTGTGAGATTTGATTTTCCTCAGGTATCCCCTTTTTTACAGAACTTTTTATGTGGATTCTGTGTTATCATTTGTACATTTTACTCTTGAAAAAAATGTTGCGTGAACACATAAAAAACTGAATTGAAATTGAAAAGCAAGGGATTTAAAACTTTAACGTTTCCATGCCATTCCTTTTGAAAGTAAAATTCGAAAAATTAAAGACTACCGTAATCTGACTTCAGTGGAAAATTGGTTGTACTCCTTTAGTCCAGTAGCATAGTGAAACAATTGCAATCTCTAAATTGTGAAAACCTCTCTTCTAATCAAATATTTCTCAAAAGATCGATACATCTCTGTTGTTAACTTTTTGTTTACGTTGAAATGACTGTTGTTTTTTTTCTGCGTAGACGATCTGCAGTAATGCCTATTTTTTCCATATACACGAATGTACACACCACCACAAGGATGCCAACTCACGTTTCATCGCTTCGCGGTATTGAACATCACTGTAAATAAGAACTGCCATTTTGCAGCACCAAAGAAAGTTGACAAAACTATGCATATACGTCATCATCATTACCAGAGAAATATGTCCTTTTTCCAAATATCGAAATATAAAAGGGAAAGATATGGTCAAGAACAGCAATACCAGAGCAATCGTCACCAAATGCATAACGCTTTTCACTCCCCTCATGTTGGGACCGTCATGTTGCCCTTGACCATCAGGAGGGCTACCGTTGATAGCGACACCTGCTACGCGCCTCGTCACGCGAAAAACGATTCGAATTAGTGCCCCATTTACGACAACAGTTGCGACAACAGGTATACTTAGAAACATGAATGCGACGATGGTATAGGTGAAAAAAGCTCCCTCCAGTTTCCCCGCATCACACACGCTTGAATTTGACGGGATAAACCGTGTGACGATCAAGCATCCCACAGAGTTAAGGGATATCAGCAGGGCGCCACCAAGACACAACCACACTCTCCGCATTGTAACCTTCCTGAAATATCGAAGGGGGTTTGTTATATAGATATACTTATTCACCGTGACGGAACAAAGCAGCCAGGCCGACGTGTTTAGAAAGAAAACCGTTGCAAACCAGCTTAGCTGACAGAGCATATCGAGATCGGACTCATATAAATATCCAACGGTAAGGATGTAAGTCGGTATTGTTTGAATGATAGCAGACACGATATCATTAACCGTCAGGCATTTCAAGAGAACAGCTTCCACGTCGTTGATACCGAGATAATCTTTCCTCGACAGAAGAATGAAGATGAACACATTTAATACCACTCCGAACACGGCCGTTATTGAGACAACTACTTGCGGTAAAATTGTATCATCCGCTAAATCTGAATGCAAGGGTGTCTCTACAGTTCCGTTTACCGCCATTTTAATCCCTGTCAGGAAGAAGAAATGTGTACAGTTTAACATCAACCAATGACGCTCTGAATGAAAGAAATTCCTTTCGCCAGAGTTTATCAAAAACACTTTGCAGCTTTCGATATTCCTCGAGAGAGAAGGTATAATATGTGCCACGTGGAATGACTAACTTTCCCTGTCTTCCCCTTTCATACAAATCTAGGAAAATGATGAGTGCATCGAAGTTTCAGGAGGATGATGGCAGCAGTTTGTTGACTATAACTATAAGACTTATCAATCCGGCAAGGGAGGCTTGGTAAGGCTTTGAAAGCGCAGGTTCCTCATGATGCAGAGCTGAACACCTGGAAGAAAAGAGGACCGTCAACACACGTACATCTGATCATACTACTCTGTTCGATAATTGCTTAACGGATCATATTAATATGGCTGCCGAGTTACTGATATAATGTGACGAGTTACCATCGGGCGGCGACGTTTTCTGCCTGAAAAGCACCTTTGCTGCGGCAGCTTGATATAATGAAAGGTATATAGTAACCGAAATAACTGTTTTATGCTCTCTAAAATGTGTACCTAACAAGATTCATTGACCTTGTTAAGTGATCCTTTACGATGAAACAGACATGCCGGAAGGCATCAGTGTGTCTCTTGGTAACTGCATCGGACGAATGATGATAGCACTTTTATACCATGAATAAACATAACGATAATTAAAAAGTAACAGATTCGCTTGCGACATAAATGTATTTAATACAAAGGATGATAATATATATTTCTGAAGTAAAATGATCCATGTCATGTCGGCAATGACACACCTCCGCAGTTCTGGCGCTCCACATGAAATTAAGCTCGATATCATTGGATTTTTTTCCCCTTGTGATTTGCCAGAAAATGAAGGAGAAACGTTTAATTGTTGCCTACAAATCTAGCCATTAGATACATAAGGGCCCATCACATCAGAAATTACCAATCATTCTCTGCTCAAGATAATATGTTGACTTTTATCCGTCCGGACAAAAATCATTGTCTCGGGAATAGATGAAGCAAACGAACAAAGCCTTAATCCCTGCGAAAGGATATTGCCTCGTCGGACATGATCTTACGCTGTCACTCAAAATGAATATGATATATATCAAGTTGAAACATACTGCCATTTCATTTGGGATATTGTAAGTCCCAAATGAAAAGTTTTCTTAGTTTATAAAACAGTCTGTATATTGTTTACTTGGTTTTTAAGAATTCTTCCTCTCTAAAACACAATATTGCTAATCCTTTATTTCACCAATTCAATTTCCCATAATTATTAGATGATTATTATGAACGTTGTCAAGAGAGCAACATTTATTTTCTAGCCTACGAAAAAGAAACATCAAGCTTTTAAGGATTATTTTTCATATAGAAACATTCTTTTGTTTTAATATCATTCATTCATTCATGTTTTAGTTTTCATTTCCAAACAATATACATGGGTAATACAAACGTAATATGGGTAATATTCAACCACTACCTGCAATATCATTCATTCAAATAATATATTAGGAATATAACAGAAAGGAATACTCTTCCTAATCTTACAAAGCATTTCACTTTCTTCTTAAAACATTTTAAAAGAAATCTGAAGTTACTTGCGATAGGTAATTGCTGTTCTTAGATAAATAATTATCAATATTTCTTAAAATATTGAAATATGCAGTATTACCAAATATAAAAGTAATGTATGCTAATTTATGATCCGTTAAAGCATCATTACGTGTATACTCTTTTTCGTACGTAAGATCCCCCTCAAATTATTATTTTTTTTGTTTTGTTTCGTCTTTTATAAATCCTTCATATATATATATATTTTTTTTTTTTTTTTTTGGGGGGGGGGGGGGTTCGTTTCGTCTCCGGTTAAGGTCTGTCACTTTATCAAGAATCACCAAGTATGTTTATTGCAAACATGAAACATGTCCTGGAAAGGATATGCAACAAACCAACTGTAGGCCTATATCTAATTGAGTTATTGGATTTGTTTGTGAAATTGAATTTTCCTCAGGAACCAACTTTTTTTACCGAACTTTTGATTCTGTAATATCATTTGTACATTTTATTCTTGAAAAAAAAAATGTTGCGTGAGCACAGTAAAAATTGAATTGATATTGAAAACTAAGGGATCTAAAACTTTAACGTTTCCATGCCATTCCTTTTGAAAATAAAATTCTTAAAGTTCAAGACTACAGTCATCTGACTTCAGTGGAAAATTGATCGTACTCCTTTAGTCCAGTAGCATAGTGAAACAATTGCAATCTCTAAATTGTGAAAACCTTTCTTCCTATCAAATATTGCTCAAACGATCGATTACATCTCAGTTAACTTTTTGTTAACAGTGAAATGACTTTTTTTTTTCCTGCGTAGACGATCTGCAGTAATGCCTATTTTTTCCATGTACACGAATGTACACAACACCACAAGGATACCAACTCACGTTTCATCGCTTTGCGTAATTGAACATCACTGTAAATAAGAACTGCCATTTTGCAGCACCAAAGGAAGTTAACAAAATTTTGCATATGCGTCATCATCACGAAAGAAATGTTTGCTTTTTCCACATATTGAAATATAACAGGGAAAGACATGGTAAAGAACAATAACGCCAGAGCAATCGTCACTAAATGCATAACGCTTTTCACTCCCCTCATGTTGGGACCGTCGCGTTGCTCTCCACCATCAGGAGGGCTACCGTTGATAGCGACACCTGCTACGCGCCTCGCCGCGCGATAAACGATTCGAATAAGTGCCGCGTTTACGACAACAGTTGCGACAACAGGTATATTGAGAAACATGAGTGCTACGATGGTATAGGTGAAAGAAGCTCCCACCAGTGTCTCCGCATCACACACACTTGAATTTGAGGGGATAAATCTTGTGACGATTAAGCATCCCACAGAGTTAAGGGATATCAGCAGGGCGCCACCAAGACCCAACAACACTCTCCGCATCGTAACCTTCCTGAAATATCGTAGAGGGTTTGTTATGTAGATATACTTATTCACCGTGACGGAACAAAGCAGCCAGGCCGACGTGTTTAGAAAGAAAACCGTTGCAAACCAGCTTGGCGGACATAACATATCAAGATCGAACTCAAATAAATATCTAGCGTTAAGGATGTAAGTCACTAACGTTTGAATGATAGCAGACACAATATCGTTAACCGTCAGGCATTTCAAGAGAACAGCATCCACGTCGTTGATATCGAGATAGTCTTTCCTCGACAGAAGAATGGAGACGAACACATTTAATACAACTTCAAACACGGCCGCTATTGAGACGGCAACTACTTGCAATAAAATTGTAGAATCCGCTAAATCTGAATGCAAGGGTGTATCCATACTTCCGTTTACGGCCATTTCAATCCCTGGCAGGAAGAAGAAACGGGCACAGTTTAACGGCAAAAAAAGAAAAGAAAATGATAATGAAATGATGCTCTGAATGAGTAAAGTTCCTTTCGCCAATGATTATTAAAAAAAAAAAGTTTATAAACTTTGCAGGTTGCGATATTTCTCGAGACAGTAGGTGTAATATGTGTCACTTGGAATAGCTAACTCTCCCTGTTTTCCCCTTTCAAACAAAACTCGGAAAATGATGAGTGCGTCAAAGTTTCCGAAGAATGATGACAGCAGTTTGTTGAATATGATTAAGACTTATCATTCCGGCAAGGGAGGTTTGGTAAGAAGACTTTGAAAGCGCAGGTTCCACGTGATGCAGAGCTGAATAGGTGGAAGAAAAGAGGACCGTCGACACACGTACATTTGATTATATTACTACGTTAGATGATTGCTTAACGGATCATGATATGTGTGGCTGCCGAGTTAATGATGTGACGAGTTATCATCGGGCGGCGACGTTTTCTGCCTGAAAAGCACCTTGCCCCGGCGGTTTGACATAATGAAAGATTGTAACAGAGAGAAATGTTTCATGCTATGTATAATGTGTACCTTACAAGATTCACTGACTTGATTGATCCTTCACGATACATGCTGGAAGTCATCAGGGTCTCTTGGTAACTTCAACGGACGAGGAAACGGCGATGATATCAAAAACTGTTCCTTTTCTATTCCTAACATCTGACAGTAAAATTTGGTAACATAAGGTGCGAATGATGACAGCACTATTATACAATGAAAAAAAGTAAATCTTGGACAGACTTTTACATCCACTATATTCCTTGTTTATATGTATATATTAATTGTTGCTGCAAACAGAAGAGGGCATGGGTACACCCAATGATCAAGCTGGCTGATGACAGGGCTGATGCTGGGCTGCTGCTGTTTGTCTCCACTCCAACTATACCGGAAGTGACGTATACCCAATCATGTGAATAGCTGTGTGAAATAGAATCCAGCTCTTCAGTGCCTAGATTAAGATGATTTTGCATATTTTTTTATCCCTTTCTGTATGAAAGGCAGATATTAGAAGACGATAATCACTACCTCATTTTTTTCTGACATCAGTTATCACAGCCTACACATTACCTATCATTCATATTGTTGCGGGAAAATGGGTGTTGTTGCACTGACTACTGGGGGTGGCAGGATGTTTATCGAGCGGGAATGATACCCCAATAGAAAGGCACATTTTCCGCAATGGAAGAGAGATGATTAGTAAGATATAACAATTATAAGGTGCATCAGGTACATTCACACAATTCATTCACCATCACGATGAGAGGGCTGCAACACAGTTCAAGCGGATAGCGTATGTTCCGGGCAAAAACTGCTATTTTATTGGCAGATATACTTCATGTTGACAAACGTCCATGATCAAAATGAATTATGACAGGACTTGTCTAATTACTCTAACTGCATGACACGACGACTTTCGCTAAAGTCCTTAGATTCAAGAAGTTGCTCCTCTTAAGAAGTAAAGTTCTCTTCATTCACGAAGTCCCAAAAAGTGAAGTCCCTTGCTTTATAGACAGAGCAATCGATATTCATACCTCTATGCTCAGTGTATTTCTTTAAACTTACACAAGTATTCGGGCAATTCAAAATATGTGGAAACTATGAAAAACATTGAATATTTGGGGCGTATACCTTCATATTAGGTAAAACATAGAATTCTTTAGTGGACTATACACAACATAAAATTCCAAACGATGTAATGCGAGGAATGGACAGAATTTAAGGAATGTGCAAGGAATGTGTACTTTATCAGAGATTCAGCCTAGAACGGAAACCCACTTGTTTTGGAATGTGCCCTGCTCGGTATTTTATGAGGTAAAGTTATGCCAAAAATCCTAATGTTTTGGGGGCGAAGGCGGGAAAGAGGAGAAACCCTAGAAAGTGTCAACATGGAGGGGTGTGCTTGGCACGTGCGGAATGTAAACATTGACCCCACGAGAATTCGCTGCGGAGGATGAGTGGTTTTCATCTACAACAAGGCACTTATTGTTCTACATGGTCAGTGCAGGGAGGTTGGTCCCTGGTCAGTGGTTTCCTGCTTATCCATATTCGTAACAATATAGTTATTACACGGGATATCTATTCTTCTTTCTGTGTCTTCTCTTCCAAAATTATGAATTTGGTCAAACAAATTGATTTGATTTTCATGAAATCATGCAATTAGGAGAGCACAAGGGCAGTCCATTAAATAATAATCCGTGGCACATCGCATAAACACACAAATCGTTTACTACGACTTGCTCCGCTAGGAGAGACTTACTATGGAAAGGTAAGATGGAAGACCAGACATGGCGAGTTTGGCGCTGTTTGGTGGTGATGCGGTTGTCATAACAACTGAGTTCAAACGGAGTGCTATCTCGTTTCATTCTCAGCTTTTTTGGTATAGCTTATATCATGTTCGTAATCGGTCACGCCAACGGTCTCTATACTAACTTTTGGTAGTATGTAGAGGACATGATTGAAGCGATTTCCCCCATCCTTTCATCTGTCTATACAAGTTTATCAAAGGGGTGGTACAGTATATTGGTGGAGATGAGGATTGGGCTTTTAACTTTTGTCGAGATACCAAGAAACTAGTTATAAAATGCTTCACAGCTTACCATTCTAAGAGGTTGTCAAAGTTTATTGCATGAAAATAGCCAGTTGGAATGGCTGGGACATCAAAAACAAATCAAAACAAAGCAATCCTAATAAAAGGGGGGGTCTTACCTGGAATCAGCATTGCTCTGTTTTGGATATATCAGCTTTTCAAACCAATCTTCATCAAATAAACGTTGAATCCCTACTTCATAAGAGGTTTCTCATTATCTCACCTTTTTCTTCCTTTTTTAATTTATCATTCATACAGGATTTTTAAACACATACGGCTATTCATACACGTAAAATATTCTATATCATAAGTACAATAAGCCCCACTGAATTATCAATAAGATATCTACGATCGATTCCACAATCATAGCCAAAACTGCCCTTAATACAAAGAGCTTCCAAAGGGTAATTTTCACGTCTTACATAAGTCGTAAACTGGAATACACTTCTCATGCCCTTTACTGTCGAACTCCATTGACATCATATATCAAGTTTCAAGTTCAAGTTTGTAAAACATTTATTTTCCATCTTTTTCATTTTGTATATCACATACATAAGATTGTACAAGGAAGGCAGAACCTCAAAAAGCAGAGCTTGTGGTGAGCTGCCTAACAAAATACATTACATCACAAACACAAGAAACAACCCAGAAAAAAAAGCAGTTCCCATGGCAATATCAAAATGAGATGTTCCTCAAAGAGAAGTATTGCAGTCAAACAGAGGGGCCATTTGTAGTAAGTATGATAGTATGTGACGAGATACAGCCTAGCAAAAGTTGCATATATCAAAGTTAAACCTTACATATTTATAAGTGCTAGTAATGTGAAACCTCTGCACAGATGTAAGCAAGGCAATGAATGAAATGCACTGTTTCCAACTGGATCGTGAATAGACCCTTTTACCGATATATTCAAACTATATGCATATCATTTTAACAAAGGTTGTTCCTGGCAGCCTGGAAGCTCGCACAAGGCCTGCCCGACACAGCAACCACTAGTGTATGCAAAGTGGATTCCAAATATTGATTATGTAGCTTACGTTTACAGGCAATGATAGGCTTGACTTGATGAGTACAAAATAATTGTAAATCCATGTAAAAACAGATCTGCCACAAATTGGTATCTAGATTTGACGCTCATGTTCAAGATACCACCATAAGAAGATGAAGCAGATCGGCATCGGTGTAGAACGTCAAGTATAAATTATGATGCTATGATCAGACCACCCTTCCTTCCGAAATGCTACTGGTCAAATTGTCTCGGTTTCTGAAGAAGGAAAAGATAAAGGATTTAAAGCAGTATAGATAGCCACGTTACACTATTGATAAAATGAAAACCTTCAACTTGAACCAGGTGTCTGAGGTGTCTATTCGTATTTACAGACGATACTTGTTTGTCTTATTCTCATATATTCAAGAGTTTCACATTGCGTAGGCCTATTCTTATTTCACACCAATGCCATCACACTTATATTGACGAATAAAAATATTTGTCACAGCGGCTTAATCAAACCTTGACAGACAAGAGGCTACACCACAACTATCCAGTCCAAAACGCATGAAATCTTCAAAAACCTACAACACTAATGCTTCTGAAATACAGGTAGACTTTACCTTCAATATATCATATACATTTTCTCCTTAAAGCATGGAAAACAAAAAAAAAAAGAAAAGAAAAAAGGAGAACAGACTTACTAAACTTCAATCAGGTCCGGTGATTATCATTCATAGGTCCTTGAAAAAAGAAAAGTGTTTTCATATGGCCATGGACATGGGAATAATTAACCCTAATTCATAGGAATATTTCTCGTAAATAATTGCTTGAAAAAAATTTCAGTCAATCCCTTTTGGATGCATTTGGGAAAAATGTCATTTAACGTAAGTTAAGGTAGTTGTGTCAAAACAACGAACCAAATGAAATGTCTGTTTCTCTCTATTATCATATTTCAATGTAACATGTATATTGTACATATCTATATAACACTATTCAAAGCTATATTAATTATGTATGATATATATATATATATATATATATATATATATATATATATATATATATATGTGTGTGTGTGTGTATGTGTGTGTGTGTGACCGTGCACCTCAAAACGAATATAAAGTCGCACACACTGATTTTGCGTGAGGACTGAAAATAAGTGAAATGGGTCAACCTAGCCAAACTTGACTTTTTCATATTTTCTAAAAGAGCTGGTCTTCTTTTACATTATGCTGAAATTTGGTATGATAAAACGAGCAGGAAAGTGTGTTTTTTAGCAGTTTATCTCGAACATTTTAGGTAGAATAGTGTGATTAGGCGTGTCTTTAGAATCCCTTTTTCATTTCTGAAAAACCTTGTCCACACTCTTTCAACTCTAATAACTTTTGAAAGGATAGGGCTACTGCTTTGAAAGTTGGCACTAGTTATGGACAGAATGTGTTAATGAGGCATGCTTTTTTTTTTAATTTTAATCTGATAATCCCTTCATTGTTGTTACTCTGGTGGTTTACTTCCTGCTTTTTGTCCCATTCATCGCACAGCCAGCACGGTTTGGTAAAGATTAAGCGCTTGAATAGACACTGTACTTCAGAGCCTCTTTTCTCAGTTCACACTTTTCCTGGGTTTGTGCTTTCTTTCCAATATTTAGATAGGTTAGGAGAGTCCATTTGATTTGAGTTATACATCATTTCAAAGCTTAAAGTCTTCTCTTTCCGAATATGGTCTCAACTAAAAATTCATGTCTGGCGACTTTTTGTTTGTTTTGAGGTGCAGGGTCACATATATATATGGGCGTCACCAGGAGAAGGGGGTGGGTGGGAACGCACCATCCTTCAGACGGTAAAAAAAGGTTTTACTTATCAAATAGACACACACAATTTTAATCTCCATGGTCTCGGAGGTGGGATACCACCCCCCCCCCTCCCATTCAGACTTTCCCCCTCTCGTTCATAGGGGTTAGGGCACTTCATCCCCCACATGGGCGCGGGCAAGAGACCTTGTTGTTGTTATTGTTTGTTGTTGTTACTGTTGTTGTTGTTGTTGTTGTTGTTTGTTTGTTTGTTGTTGTTTTTTTTTGCTTGTTAGCTGATGAAACCCGGAAGTGGAACAAGATATATTAACGCACCCCTCTTCCAAAAAAAAAAAGGAAAAAAAGTGCTTGTGACGCTCCTGTATGATTACATAATGATACGTACACATTATGACATGTACAATTTACATGACGTATAAATCAAGAGCTTAAGTATGTACAACTTTTATCTCATATTATATTGGTCCAAAAGGCACCAAAAGGCATTGAGGTACGTAAAATGAGTTTTCTTATACCTAGAACAGCTTAAAGCACTATCTCGTTTTTGTGCATACGTGTTTATTTACTCCACAACACAGAAAATTGACGTTTCGTTGCATTCCGAAATCTGACATCACTGTAAATAAGAAACGCCATTTTGCAGTACCAAAGTAAAGTAGGGACATCATTGATATACAACATAATAGCTAGATATGTGCTTGCCTTTTCCCCCAGTTGAAATACAAATTGGAACGACATGTTCACAAACATCAAAACCAGTGAAAGCGTCACCAGCTGCATAACGCTCCGTACTCCTCTCATGTTCGGACCGTCGCGTTGCCTTCGACCGGGAGGAATCCCGTTGACAGCGACCCTTGCTACTCGTCTTGACGCGCGAAGAACGATTCGGATGAGGGCCCCGTTGACGAAGGCAGTTGCGAAAATAGGTACGTTCAGAAATGTGAGAGCGACCGTCGTGTAGGCGAACGAAGCTCTAATGAGTGCGGTGGGATCACACCTACTGTCATTTGCGGGAATGAACCTTGTGACATAGATGAAACCCACAGAGTTGAGGGACAGCATTAGGGCGCCACCAAGACAAAGCCATAATCTCCTCATTGTTACCTTCCGAAAATATCGTAAAGGGTTTGCTATGTAGACATACTTATTTATTGTAATGGCACATAGCAGCCAGGCAGACGTATTTAGAAAGAAAATCGTTGCAAACCAGCTTAGCGTACATATTATATTGAGACCGGACTCGTATAAATATCCAGCGGTGAGGATGAAAGTCGTTGATGTTTGAGTGATAGCAGACACGATATCATTAACCGTCAGGCATTTCAAGAGAACAGCTTCCACATCGTTGATATCGAGACAGTCTTTCCTCCACAAGAGAATTAGAATAAACATGTTTACTACCACTTCGATCACGACAGCGATTGAGATGATAACTACTCGCGGTAAAATTGTAGGAGACCCAAAATCTGAATAGACATACGTTTCCAGAGTTCCGTTTACCGCCATTTTGGTCGCCGTACAAACATGCACCGTTCAACAGCTACCGGTAACACTGTCAATCAGTCACGTTGCCAGCGCCATTTTAGTCAAATTTATGACCATGACAGAATCTTTCAAAAGCATCATCTGTTTTGCGAAATTCCTCACAGTGGGAATGTGCCACCATTACGTAGACGGGCTATCTGTGCCTATCTTCGCCAGATACATGTCGATCCTTGAAAATGATAGAAGCAATAAGTTATGAAAAATGATGGTAAGCGGCAAATGAAATTGACTACCAGTAACTGGACAATGAGTTTACCCTTTAGGCAGCTCGTCGGGCAGAGAGGACTTGAAAGGGCTGGTTCCAAGCAATGTCACGGGGAGCTTTATAGCTGACAGTAGAGAACACTGTCAAAACACGTACGACTGACTACATTTTGCTCTCTTGAATGACTGCTTTCAGTGGATTGTGTGTAGCTGGCAATGATATTGCTTTGACAACCAACAAACACTTGTAATACTCTAATATGACGCTCCGTCAAAATTGAAATCAATACATGACACATCATTTTTTTATCAAAAAATTCAACCAGAGACGATATCCAAATGGCTTAATATCATCTTCACTGCGATATTTCATACAGTTTTGTTCAACGAAATTCTTATGCTGAGTTTTGACAGGTTTATATGATATCATTTTAGTCCTTGATTGAAAGGGTAAATTAAGATGACGTTTTTGATTGTTTGAATTTTTAGATGTTAAAGAAGACTGTAAATCAGGATAGAAAAAAAAAAGGATTGTGAAATAACGAAAAATGCATGCAATAAGAGTTCAAAGGATCCTTAGGCATATTCTATATTTTGATGTAGTTGACACGTTTGTCTTAGCTCTGCTTGTATATTGTTTTTTTTTTATCATTCACGTTCCATATTCCACATTTCGTACAAGTTTTATATTCCATTTGATTTGAAGCAGAAATGTTTTTCACACAATGGTCAGTTTGAACCAATAATGCACAAATATAATAATGTATAAGGACATATAATTAACGTGTAATATGAGGAACCCACTAAAAAGCAAAGCTTGTAGGATGTGGGTTCCAAAAATGTATTGTTAGATGTTAAGACACGATAGTTTTGGAATACTGTAAGCAATATGGGTTCAACAAGACGTGAAGGTTTCCAATTCACAAGAGTTTTTTTTTCTATTCGTTTGAATAGTTATTAGTTGGAATATAATAGTTGAAAGTATCTCAAGGGGTTCTTCACATAATATACTAGGTGTTACAATAAACATTCCCCACTTTAAAACAGATAACACTGATTGATATGAGTACTATAGCTGAATAATGTACAATTTTAATAGTTGGAGGTGATTTCATGAGAGCATAAATTAGCTACGTTAAATCCCTGATTTTCTTAAAGTTAAGTTCCAGATTTTTGTCAAATTTAAACCCTCTGTACGAAATTGAACTTTAAACAAGAACCAATGATGTGTATGCTAGTGTTTGCTTGCAATGATCCTGAACAATAGACATGAATACATGTACAACGAATATCACCTTTTCAGAGCTCTGCTGACTACGCTTCTGGACTGTAAGGCACATGAATGTTTTATCAATAATTCAGGATGGATTGTACTGCTTCTAGTCTGAATTTATGTCTGTATTAGCTAAGTTATTAGCTAGTTAAGTTATTGAGAAGTATTTGAACAAATATATAAATACGTCATATGTAAAAATAAAAATAAAAATCTTAATCGAAAACCAACCAGGTTTCCGATCACATCACTCCACCTACTCTGTAGTCCTAGATACAACAGAAGATGTTGTGGTTAATGTGGCTGGAGGATTATCGGCATGGTAATGTTTGACTTTAAAAGAGCTTTTGACAGCATATATGTCATCAGATTCTTCTTGACCCACTTCATTTCATTGGCATACGGGGTACTACCCACGTGTCATATTTGTCATCACGTTCTCAGTATGTTTATATGAATGGAATACGATCAGAGCAAGCTACAACTGAATGTGGTAGACCACAAGGGTCTGTACTCGGCCCGTTACTGTCTTCGTTAATCAGTGTTAAACATAATGTTTCAAAAATGTATATAGCCACTGAGAACGTTGATTCAGTCGTCAAGTATTCCCACATGCAAATGTATCTCTAACTCTTTAAAACGTTTGCCTGGTAGCTTTCTGAAATGCAACGTCACTTTGTTAAAATCAGAATCTTCCAATGCCAGAGCTCCGGAAAGTTGCCAGATCATTTAGGAGTAATGGAACCAAGCTCTGTTATCATATCAAGGTATATCATCGTCGACAAAACAAAGGTGATCAGCAGAAATAAAATGGCAATGGTTGCGAGACAAACGAAAACCTCTCATCTTTTGCGCCCCTGTATCCTAGTCGTCTTTTCCCATAAAAAAAAAAAAATGGATTATATATCATTCATGTTTAATATCTCTGAATGAGCAGGTTAAACTGTCATAGAATTTGCCGCGGCCAGCAGTAACGAATCAGGTGAGAAACTTAGCCTAGGCTATAGTGAAAAGAGATTTATTCAACCAAACGGGTCAAACTATACATGCGATAGAACGTTGCAAAACTTGGAAACACGAGTGTTGCGACAAAGATTGTCGCCCCGTCAAAGATTGTCGCCCACTGAAACAGGCGACAATTTTTGACGTAGTTGGCGTCATAAATTGTCGCCCCGTCTTAAATTGTCGTCTGGCGACAATTCATGATGAGGGCTGACGGCAAAAATTGTCGCCCGCCCTCGAAGCACATTTTTTGGGGCAATATCATTCTTGACATAGTCATTGAAATAAGAAATCATAACTTACATCACTACATCCATGCAAACAAACCGTGTAAAAAGTCACGGTGAGGTTTTAGGGAAGTGAGTATGTGCGCGCGCACATGATAATTAAGTGCCTGTTCGTGCGCGCGCGCGTGCGTGTGTGTGTATGTGTGTATGTGTGTATGTTATTGTGTATTATTAGACCGGGGTCCCAGAAGAATTATTCAGCTGAAAAGGGTCACACTTTTTGATGGTCTCATCATATAAGGATGTGGCCAAGGGTCAATAAAATGAATTGCTGGCAAGTCAAATCCTGTACCGTAAGCCATGGGGCCACAAAAAGAGGCCCCGAAAAATGGATTTATTCAGCCGAAGGGGGTCACGGACAAAAGTTGGTGGATATTGTTCCTTTGGGTGTACTTATCATGAAAACAGCAATGCCAGCTATTTTATCCTGTACAGTAGCCCCAAAGGGCCCCACAAATATGGTGTTATTCAGCTGAAAAGGGTCACGACTAATTTCTTTCGCATTGGAAATAGTTCCCATCAGAGATATCCAAAACACCAATGCCAGCTATTTCATCCTGTATGGGGCCCCAGACAGTAGCCCCAAAGTGCCCCACCCCCATAGGCCCTACGTACAAACACACACAAACATTGATTTTATTCAGCTGAAAAGAGTCACGACTAATTTCTTTTGCAATGGAAGGAGTACCAATCAGAGATATCCAAAACACCAAAGCCAGCTATTCTATCCTGCACGGGGCCCCAGACAGTAGCCCCAAAGTGCCCCACCCCTATAGGCCCTAGGTACAAACACACACACACACACACATTGACTTTATTCAGCTGATAAGAGTAACGGCTAATTTCTTTTGCAATGGGAGTAGTACCCATCAGAGATATCCAAAACACCAAAACCAGCTATTTTATCCTGAACGGGGCCCCAGACAGTAGTCCCAAAGTGCCCCCCCCCCTACACACACACACACACACACACACACACACACACACACGCACACACACACACATATGTTTCATTCAGCTGAAAAGGGTCACGGCTAATTTCTTTTGGAATGGAAGTAGTACCCACCAGAGAAATCCAAAATACCAAAGCCAGTTATTCTATCCTGCACGGGGCCCCAGACAGTAGCCGCAAATTGCCCCCTCCCCCCCCCCCCCCACACACACAAACATTGATTCTATTCAGCTGAAATGGGCCACAGCTACTGTCTTTTGCAATCGGAAGTAATAGTCATCAGAGATATCGAAAGCACTAAAGCCAGTTATTTTATCCTGTACGGGGCCCCAGACAGTTGCCCCGAATTCCCCCCTATACACACACACAGACAGACACACATATAGGTTTCATTCAGTCGAAAAGGGTCACGGCTAATTTCTTTTGCAATGGAAGTAGTACCCATCGGATATCCAAAATACCAAAGTCAGATATTTTATCCTGCACGGGGCCCCAGACAGTAGCTCCAAAGTGCTTTGCTTTCTTCTCTTCTTAGTCTTCATCTCTTCTTCTTCTTAAATATGCGATCCTTCGTCTTCATTTTCGCGACAACGACAACGTCCTCCTCATCATCATCAGTTTTGCTGTTCTGGCAAACATTTTCCAGCGTACGTTCGATTTTAGAGCGGCGAGAGCCGCGTGCGGAAGACATGCGTAATTGAGTCTGGGAAAGCGTAGGAACAGCGTAGCTAAAGCGGCCAACAGCGTTATCGAAGCAGGAATGAAGCGTCGTAAGAACAGGCCTTGATTTTATACGAGAGTAGAGAACTTAGTGAGGGCGTCGTTAAAGCGGGAAGGTCGTGCTTTGATCAAGAAAGCGGCGCAGCAGCGGGACCACGTTGGTGTCTAGTTTAGACTACTTCCCGTTCTTGTGCCGCTGTTACTACGGTCAGAAAAACCTGGAATTGTTACGCTCATCCCGCGGTATTTACACTGCCACTGCTCTCTCCCCGTTTGAGCTACGATTCAAAATAGGTCAATCTTGATGAAGAGATGGGGAAGAAATTTTGAACCAGTTCAAAATTTCTTCCCGATCTGTAAAATTGCCACATCCAACCCCATCACCCAAACGCTGCTGCTACGATGCTCCCGGTCCCCGTACACTTTTGCCGCTCTCTCCCGACCTGACAGATTGAATAGATCGGGATGCAGATCTTGATAGTGGAATTACATGTGGGGACACTTTAGGAACACTCCGTAGGGTCCCGTACAGCTAACTGGTTTCGGTGTGTTTGATACCTCGTTGAGTACTACTTCCATTGCAAAATATAGCAGTGATTATTTTCACTCAGAATAAAATAATACGGGAGCACTTTCCAGCTACTGGCTGGGGGTCCCTTAAAGAATAAAAATAACTGGATAGGTTTGTGTTTTAGGTATCTCAGCTGTTAATTCCACTGCCAAGGAAAATAGGCATACATGACTCTTTTCACCTAAAAAAGCTTAATTCATATGGGGTGGGAATACCTTTGGGCTATACATGTCAGAGGCCCTGCATCCGGGCCAATTTCGCACCTCTTTTAATCAAATTCTTTAATGTTGAATTAAATTTAGCAAAAATTTCGCCTAGATGACATGGTAGTTCAATGTCATGATCTCTTCATTCAAATTCATTTTGAAACATTCACATTACCTCTAACCTTATTCTAAATAACACTTTTTCAACTGAAATCCATAAGACAAGCACCATTCCACTATCCGTTCATTCATAAATTCATAATGATATAGTCACGTGATCACATGCTGCTCTCGTTCATTCAAATTGATTTCTGGGCATCCTTGTTCTGCAGTCAATTAAACAGATATGTTCATGCTTGACCTCTTTCCTTATTTTCTTTCATCGTAGTTATTGTTTTGTAAGCATCATAACATTTCGTGTTTTCGTATTGGTTTAAGAGACTTTAACAACAGTTTTTTTTTTCTTTAACGTGCTTATTGAATCCGAAGAAGTAAGAAGCCACACATTATCTGGCCGTTCCCGAGCGCTTTATTCCGAGCGGTCGGCCAGTTCCAGGAAGTCAAGGTTATGATCCTCAATTTTTTTTTATTTTTTATGATTCTTTCTGTGTCTTCTAGAGACATACGTCTGTATCTATTGTGCTGTCATGACTTTAAAAATGAAGTTAATCTGCAGTACTGGTACACGTATAGGCCTATAATGACATGTATGAAAGTATGAAACTCATTTACAAATGAGTTGAAAGTACGCTTTTATCTTATGTCATTACCCTTCTTTTTTGTATTTACAAGTGAAGTGAAAAAACACACTTTCATCTTATGCCATTACCCTTTGCCATGACGCCTGTATTTGTTATTATGTGTCAATCCCTTCTGTTCATTTATCGTGAAAACATTCCCTGGATCCCTTGAACTACAGTAATTTATGTAAAGTACATAATTATCCCACACTGGCTTGCTCCGGTTTGTAGAGTACCAAAAGAGTCTGTATCCTGCCACCGCGATTCTTTGGCTATACCTTAGAAGTTGCATACTGTTTGTCATACAGTGCAATGCACAAGGTTTTAATGTTTTCCGTAAATATTGAGCACTATAAATGTACATTATTTTGTAGTAATGGAAGTTTTGAAATGTTTTTGAAACATTATAATACGCTCTGGACCTTAAAACTACTCCAGATGTTTTATGTATTCAACACACAGGTGACGTGCCTTGTACTAAATATCACGCGAATGTCTATTGTGTATGGTTTAACCGTGGTACTTTGTTAGTTTTCTTTTCCTTTTTTTATCCTTCTCCTCCTCTTCTTTTCTTCTTCTCTCTCTTCCTGCTACCATAGATCCGTCTTGCAGACAAGTGCACAATTAAATTGTCCCACTTGTATATTCAAAAGCCTTTATTCATACTGTTCATTATACTCATAGCCACCAGGTGGCAGATTTCGGGTTTTTTTTTTTTTTTTTTTTTTGCGGATATTACTTCCCATGTTCATAGTATACATGTTGTCTATTTCAAAATGCATTTTATGTGCACTGCATAGTTCTTCTCCCCTTTTACTTATATGTTGGTTTACACTTAGTCTCAACAATGTTGATGTCACACAGTATTTCACACGATAGGGACGCTAGCTTCCGGCTCTATGCCGCCCTCTCTCGCTTGCACTGGCGTTCCCTCCGATTTCCTGCACACATGGTATAATGCATATTCTTTGCATCCTCAGCATACCGTCCAGTACATATCTCTGTTACCTTTCTGTCTGATGGCCATTATTATAAAACGTTTTCGCCTCATTGATTACTTTGTTATATTGTACAATTCTTGATTACCATGTACAATACTTTAATCCTCAATCTTGAACTCATTTGTTTTTTTTGGATGTTATATATGAATGTAATTATTTTTTATTATTTTTTTTTCTTTCTTTCATTAATCGTTCCGAAATGTTATATCCGAAACTCAAGAAAGATGTATTTAAACCTCCGTACATATTCTCTTATGCTGTTAAATTGTCGTATTATCATTGAAGGATTATTATTCATTACAATTTTATTTCATCTAATGTAATTCTGTTCCCCATCGTATTTTCCGTATCTGGCGGGAGCCCTCCCCCAAACACACTACAACATGGCTTTGTTATCCCACCTTCTTCGCTCTAGCATATCGGCTTGCCTCTCACAATCCTCTTTATCCTTTCCAATGCATGTATGTCTTCTCGGAAGCCCACTGAGACACTGGATTTATTCTTGTTATTGTGTTGTGTGTGTTCTATGTCCTTTTCTGTCGATTCTTCTCACTGCTCTTACTTACCTCATTCTTCCCCTTCTCGCTTCACGTTCTACGTCTCCTCAGCGATCTTCTGCTTATCATGATTTTGACGTCACCCATGTTCGTAACTTACTCCAGTGTCTTGCCACATTACGGCGACTGGGTATTTTCTTGTATTGTCCACTCGTTCACTACATCCTAGTTTCGTTGATGACGCAGACTTTAAAAGATTCGTCTTGTATTCGTAATTATGGCTAATTTTTTGAATGCTCTATTTTATTCCTTATCGAACGATGATTTTTTTGAATTGTTTAGGGACACAGGCTTAGACTCTGACCCAGTGAGTGGGTCAACCAGTATACGAACCACCCCTTACGATAATTTTGTTACCGATAGCCTGAACACTGCTGCAAATGAATTGTCTTTTGATTTTAGTGATGATAATATCACCCAAAATAAGTTGTGCAATTACATTACAGTGAATCAATACAAAAATATAATTCATAATTTTTCTGAGGATACATTTTCTTTTTTGCATTTAAATATAAGGAGTTTGAATAAACATTTTGATGATTTAAAATTTTTATTAGAATCTGATGCAAGTCAGTCGCTATCCGTTATCGGATTAAGTGAGACACGGTTAGCTTATAATGCAGAAAATTATTTCGCAATCGAGGGTTATAATTTATTTGTTAACAATAGGTCTGATAAGAATGGAGGGGGGGTTGCATTGTATGTAGCACGTTCCTATGATACTATTATTCATGAAGATATCTCTAGAATGGACAATATTGTTGAATCTTTGTTTATAGAAATTTTCATCCCAGGATGTAGAAATCTTATGGTAGGCGTTATATACAGACCCCCTAATTCAAATTCTAATGATTTTTTAGATTGTTTTTCAGATCTGGCTAATTCACACGTTTTTCAAAATAAGGATTGCTTCTTACTCGGCGATTTTAATATTGATTTGCTGAAGTCTGAGCATGATAATATCTCTAGTGAGTTTCTCCACACACTTCTGTCCTCGTCTTTTCTTCCGCTTATTTCTAAACCCACACGTGTTACAGATCGCTCTGCCACCCTCATTGACAACTTGTTTTGTAATATTTTACCCCTCCCCGATTCTTTTATAATTCTTTCAGATATGACCGATCATTTTCCAATAATGACTTGTTTTACACCTAAAACACCAGCTAATACTAAACCTGTTTCATCTTCTTTGTTCAGACGTAGAGTTTCACCTGAAAAGTTAGCAAGTTTTGATGCGGCTCTCGAGAATGCTGACTGGTCAGGAGTATTTGGCAGCGATGACGTTAATATATCTTTTCATAATTTTATGGAAATTTTCAATCATCATTTAGATGATGTAATTCCAAAACAAAGAAATAGAACAGAGTATAAAAAAACACCCAGGTTACCTTGGATTTCAAGATCAATTCTTCGTTCAATTAATAGGAAAAATCGTTTGTATTATAAGTACAAAATGGAAAAAACTGAGCGATCGAAGAATAGATATACATCATACAAAAATACTTTGACAATGATTTTACGTTCTGAAAAGAAAAGATATTATGCTAAGCAATTATCGAGATATAAGTTTGATATGAAAAATACCTGGAAAGTTTTAAAACAGGCCATGAATGTTCCGAGTAAAAACTCTGACATTGATAGAGTCAAAGTGAATGATGAATTGATTAATGATCCCCTTTATATTGCAAATATTTTTAATACTTATTTTTCAAAAATAGGCGAAAATTATGCTCATAACATTCCTGCAACAGAGACTCATTTTACTGAATTTTTAGGTCAGCGTAACTCTGATTCCATATTTTTCACACCAACTAACAGATTTGAAATTATTGATATAGTTTCCTCTTTTGAAAATAAACGTAGTTCTGGTTATGATGAGATAGATAATTTTGTACTTAAGGGTGTTATTTCCTCGGTTGCTGATCCACTTGCTCATATATTCAATTTGTCAATTTTTAACGGTGTGTTTCCCGATAAAATGAAATTAGCTAAAGTAATCCCAATATTTAAGGCAGGTGATAAGTTTGAAATCAGCAATTTTCGCCCAATTTCATTATTATCGTCATTGTCCAAGGTCTTAGAAAAACTCATTTATAAGAGAATGATTAATTTTTTGAAGGCACATGAGGTTATTACGAATTATCAGTTTGGTTTTCGCGAGAAACATAGTACTACGCATGCTCTTTTGCATTTTGTTGATAGAGTTGTTCATGCAATTGATAACCATTCTCATTTAGTTAGTATTTTCTTGGACTTCTCCAAGGCCTTCGACACTATCAATCATGATATTTTACTTTATAAGTTATCGCATTATGGAATACGTGGGAAGGCCTTGGAGTGGTTCAGGAGTTATTTAGTTGATAGAAAACAATTTGTGACAATTAAAAACTATGATTCAGTTGTCAGAGAAGTCAAATGCGGCGTCCCACAGGGAAGTCTTTTAGGGCCGTTATTGTTCATTATTTATATCAATGATTTTTGTCGCGTATCCGACAACCTCTCTTTTATTCATTTTGCAGATGACACAAATGTATTTTTTGCCCATAATGATATTGATTTTCTTGTTCATAAAATCAACATTGAGTTGAAGAAAGTGACAAATTGGGTCAGGGCCAATAGGCTATCACTCAATGCTCAAAAAACGAAATATATGCTTTTTAGTAACACTGTTGATAGTTTAAGTATGAATATAGTATTAGATGACTCTCATCTACAAAGAGTCTCACATACCAAATTTTTGGGTGTCATTGTGGATGACAAACTTTCCTGGAAATCACATGTTGATAATGTTTGTAATATAGTATCACGCAATATAGGTATAATAAATAGATTGAAATTTTATATTTCACAAAAATCATTAATTATGTTATATTCGTCGTTAATATTGCCTCATCTTAATTATGGAGTATTAGTTTGGGGCAACACCCATCAGAATTTATTAGACAAAGTGTTCCTTTTACAAAAGAAAGCTCTTCGTGTTATCTGTAATTCCTCTGTATGTTCTCATACAAATATGTTGTTTGCCTCCAACAAGCTCTTAAAAATGACAGATTTGTTTTTGTTTAATTTAGGGCAATTTATGTACAAGTATTGTAATAACTTGCTTCCATCTATTTTTGATTCTATGTTCCTCAAAAATCAATCATTTCATAAATATCCCACTAGGCGATCTGGTGAATTTCATTTACCTCTTTTAAGAACGATTTTTGCTAAAAACTCACTTATTTATGTAGGCCCAAATTATTGGAATTCTTTGAATCATGACTTAAAAGATGCTCCATCCATATACTCTTTCAAGAGGAGACTGAAGTCTTTTTTATTGCAATTGTATGACTCTATACAATACTGAATTAACCTTTTGGGTTTTTTTTTTTATACTAACCTGTTTACTTTGTCCCCTATTCGAAGAATTAACGGTATTTTTCCCCCTGGAGGTTTGCAATGTTGTCATCTATGCCATTTTTTACCCATAGAGTCTAGTAGCTGACTCTCCGTGTGCTACTTCGGTTCATATATCCCTCTATTTTCTATTTTCTTGTCTTTCTTCAAGGCGTCAAAATTTCGCTTTCCCCAGCAACTATCTTCTGTTTCTCTCGGCATGCTTCTGCCGAAGATCGCTGTTAATGTTAATGTTTGTTGTTTCTGTTGTTCTGTTACTGTTTCTGTCTCTTGTTTGCGTTCTTGTCTGCTATTTTGTCTTCAGTTCGTCAGTCTTGTCCATCCCGTTTTGTCCTTTACAACCTCTTCTTTAGTAGTTGTCCTGCTGTCTAGTCCTGTTTTATGTTAGTTCGCGTCTATGTAAATGTATTTATTTGTTAATCTAATTTCTAGTGGGCTTCCAGACTTCTTCCACTTTGTTATCTGTTTGTATATACGACGGTTCAATTTAGGATCTTTTCGTTCATGTTCTTCTCCAGAGGGACCCACATACTACAAGCTCTGTCTTTTTAGTGGGTCCCTCCATTTTTCGCATTTAAAACAACGGTATACATGTATTTCGCTTTGATCACTTATGTTTCTTTCTTGCAATACAATGTATAATTACTTTAGGTCCTCAATTGTTATAATCTTTCTATTTCACTATGTTCTACTTACCTTATTTTCTGTTACAAAATGAAGTGAAACATATGTTTTTTGTTGAAAAATGAAATAAACTTTGAACTTTGAACTTTGAACTTTGAGAAGGAGCGTTACAGAACAACCGAATCCAATCATACTAGATAAAAAATATGATACTTTTACTGCTTTATAACAGTAATTCATAGATGAAATTAAAACACATATAGAAAGACACGTTAAAATGTTCTCACCTTTAAAAACAAAGAAATAGCATGATGTAAATTTGACTGAACACGTTTGGAATTTGACTGTCTTTCGCGAAATCTAATGACTGAAATACCCTTTTCGGCAAGTCAAGGCGAATTTGAATGAACGTAGGGTACCAGCCAATTTGAATACCCATTTTACGAATTCGAACCTTCTATCAAATGAAAAAGTGCGAAGTTGGCTGGGAAAATCTAACTGGCTTTGATGTTTTTGGTATCTATGATGTAAACTAAGGCCTACTTCGATTGTAAAAGAAAAACAACTATGACTCTTTTCAGCTAAATGATGTCATAATAATTGGGGGAGGGGCACTTTGTGGCTACTGTACCGGGCCCAGTACAGGATGAAATGACTGGTTTTCGTAATATGGTCATCTCGGTTGTGCACTATACAGAAGTATGCTTCCTTTGCAAATTTCTTGGGTGTTTTGCTACTGTAACCTATAGGACCCCGTATACAGGATAAGATGACTTGCTTTGGTGTTTGTGATATCTCTGTTCAGTAGGCCCTGATATTTACGTTACAAAAGAATTTGTAAGACCATTTTCAGCTGATTCACAGTACATGTATAATGGATGGGACAATGTGTAGCTACTGTCTGGGGCTCCGTACAGGATAAAATAACTGGCCTTGGTGTGTTGAATATCTCTGATAGGTACTTCTTCCAGTGCAAAAGAAATTACCCGTGTTTGGGGCTTTACGTCACTGTCTGGGGCCCCGTACAGGATAAAATAACTGGCTTTGGCATTTTGGATATCTCTGATGGGTACTACTTCCATTGCAAAAGAAATTAGCCGTGACCCTTTTCAGCTGAATGAAACTAATGTGTGTGTGTGTGTGTGTGTGTGTGTGTGTGTGTGTGTGTGTGTGTGTGTGAGGGTGTCTATGTGTGTGTATGTGTAGAGGGGGAGGGGGCACTTTGGGGCTACTGTCTGGGGCCCCGCACAGGATAAAATAACTGGCTTTGATGCTTTGGATATCTCTGATGAGTACTATACTTCCATTGCAAAAGAAATTAGCCGTGACCCTTTTCGGCTGAATGACCCTAATGTGTGTGTGTGTGTGTGTGTGTGTGTGTGTGTGTGTGTGTGTGCGTGTGTGTGTGTGTGTGTGTGTGTGTGTGTGTGTGTGTGTGTGTGTGTAGGGGGCACTTTGGGGCTACTGTCTAGGGCCCCGTACAGGATGAAATAGCTGGCTTTAGTGTTTTGGCTATCTCTGATGAGTATGCCCACTACTTCCGATTGCAAAAGAAAGTATAGCCGTGACCCTTTTCAGCTGAATAAAATCAGTGTGTGTGTGTGTGGGGGGGGGGGGGGGGGAGGGAACAATTTGGGGCTACTGACTGGGGCCCCGTGCAGGATAAAATAGCTGGCTTTGGTATTTTGGATATCTCTGATGGGTACTACTTCCATTGCAAAAGAAATTAGCCGTGGCCCTTTTCAGCTGAATGAAACTAATGTGTGTGTGTGTGTGGGGGGGGGGGGGGAGGGCAATTTGGGGCTACTGTCTGGGGCCCCGTGCAGGATAAAATAACTGGTTTTGGTATTTTGGATATCTCTGATGGGTACTATTTCCATTGCAAAAGAAATTAGCCGTGACCCTTTTTAGCTGAATGAAACTAATGTGTGTGTGTGCCGGGGGGGGGGGGGGGGGGGCACTTAAGGGCTACTGTCCGGGGGCCCCGTAAAGTATAGAATAGCTGGCTTTGGTCCGTGACCCCCTTCGGCTGAATAAATCCATTTTTGTGGCCCCTTTTTGTGGCCCCTAGGCTTACGGTACAGGGTTTGACTTGCCAGCAATTCATTGTATTGACCCTTGGCTACATCCTTATATGATGAGACCATCAAAAAGTGTGACCCTTTTCAGCTGAATAAATCTTCTGGGACCCCGGTCTATATGGAAGAATGGGTTTATTACAGTGAGTGTTTTGGCCGCGCGTGGGGAGGGGTAAGCTGTTGCTGGCATAAACGTTATATTGATTTTATCTGCGGCTTTGAGTTTGATGAGTTTGTTTGACGGATTTGTATTTGAATTCGGAGCGGCGCATATGGTCCGTTATGTCTTACGTATCAACATTGGGAAGTCGTTTCATCAGGAAGGAAAGTTGTTCCGACATAAATTGTCGCCCCGTCAAAGATTGCCGCCCCCTGAAACAGGCGACAATTTGACGGAGTTGGTGGCTTAAATTGCCGCCACGTCAAAAATTGTCGCCCGCCCTCGAAGTACATTTTGCTGGGTAATATCATTCTTGACATAGGGTGCGTTTATAAGATTTTTCTTCTGGCCAGAAACAGTGTTTTGAATTGCATTTGTAACGTTTTTGTTCATGTTACACCCAGAATGGGTTGATTTATGAATGATTTGAATGAAATCAATAAATATCAAGGGAAAAAAAGTGTTGAGGTGGTTTATACGCATTATCAGGATTTGTTTGAGTGTTCGTTGTTGTTTGTTTATAATACGCAGGGCCGGCGCAGTGTTTTCAAAAGCGTGGGGGCCCCACTTCCCGGTTTTTTCAGCTGACAAGCAAAAAAAAAAACAACCAAAAAAACAAACAAACAAAGGTCCTCAGCTCATTCTCTCCCCTCCCATTTTAGTGCCACTTACGTACTTCCGGGTTGAAAAAAGTGTGGGGGCCCAAAATGATGACACCTTATGTATTCCTTTCTATGGTGCACAAAAAGTGTGGGGGCCCGAGCCCCCACGGCCCCCACGGCTGCGCCGCCCCTGATATGTATGTATTTGCGATGTGCATTGACAGTTCGTTTGTGCTAAAATCAACCAACGATTAAGAAATTATTCACGGCATGTCGAAATTATTCGCTTATGCATAAAGCATGCCAAACTTATTCTGGGACAAAGAATAGTGAAATGGAAGTTGAATTTAAGACTGATGGAAGAATATGACTGCAGTGAAAAAAATGAACAAAGACAGATATCATTTAGGGAGGGTACCTCCCTCGTAGGCCTTTTCTCTCGGTTTCTCTCTCTCTCTCCTAGCCCGCCTCACCGCTGAAATTCAATAATATTGACACACCCCTACTATTTTGAAATCAACGCCGCTGTGAACTCTATCATGTGATGGAGCGCTGTGCGTGTTGTGGAAATTGTGTCGCTTGAATGTTTCGTCCCTTTTTATCTCCTGCGTGCTTACGTAGACACACGAACGCTCGCACACAACACGCATACAATACGTACGTAGCCCACGTACACCAGACCCCTCAGACTTTGCCTCAAACCCACACTCATGCAGGCACAAAACTGCGCCCACAAACACGAATCACCACACACCATCATCATACGTCACGTACCCACATCACGTACGCATACATGCACACGTATACACACAGACAAACAAACCACTACCACAATACAACCACCACACAGGCACAGTTTCCACATATTATGGCCGGCGACAATTTGTGTAATGGCCGGAGACAATTTGTGTAGCTACGTTTCACCTGGCCATCACAAATTGTCGCCATCGAGGTCAAAAATTGGAAACTGAACAAGCATTACAAATTGACGACAATTTGTGACGGGGTGACAATTTGTACTGCCAATTCCGTCACAAATTGTCAATTTGACAATTGACAACTTTTGATGGAGCGACAATTTATGTCGCAACAATTTTTTTTTTTTTGCCATCATAAATTGTCTCCATCGAGGTCAAAATTGGGAACTACACAAGCAACAAAAATTGTCGCCAGACAACAATTTTTGACCGGGCGACAATTCATGACGCCAACTCGTCAAAAATTGTCGCCCAGAGCCGGGGGCGACAATCTTTGACGGGCCGACAATCTTTGTCGCAGCACACGTCCATTGCGACGCGAACGGAAACACATGCGGTCTATGCTTGCCAGACTCCATGAGAACGGCGTCTGATAAATGCGTTTTTGGCAAACTTAAAGTCTCGTTGAGCGAAAAAGCGGAATTCTACTTTAACAGTTTAAAAGATCATCCGGGATGTACATTATATGAAAAAAGAGCATGGCAAACACTTTCGTGTACTCTACAAACAAAGTTGCACGCTCTCAGGGCATTATACAGAGAAACTTCTTATCAACTCACGCACTCATGAAGTGTTAATGTGAAGCGTCGTCTGGCGCCTATCAGATCGGCTGTGACTGTAAAATATGAACACCAACATAATGTTTCATAAAGGCACGGTAATAAACATTGTAAAAACGAAGCAGATCAAAACAAAACCAAGAACATGTCTTAACTATCGGCAGACAGAAGACCCGATAATGACAAAGGACACATTTTCCTCTTACTTCGAGTTTTGCAATCAGTGAAGAAAGAAAGCGCCCATCGAGTCTCCAAGGTTGTGTCTTCAGCTGAAAGCTAAAACCAACAAACAAACAAACAAACAAACAAAAAATGACGTATTTTACGCCCAACAGTATGTTAAAGATTATAATCACTTCACCTACGTGGAAATTTGGTCTCTTGTCAGAAAGGGTATTTTCGAAGGAAATTTCATGAAAAAATCATGCAGGTTAACACTTCGCATTGTAATGGTGTCAAAAGCCTCCCTGAATTATTAAGATTTTGCTGCTAGTTTAATTGCATCCATAGTTTCAATTAGCAGTTTAATGTTGTAAAATTGTATGTATGATGATAAAAAATGTCATTCTGATATTTTTCGTTACTTTGTGGTACCCCCACACCCATGCAAAATCTTTCCGACGTATCTTTTTTACAGTATTAGTTATACTTACAGACATCATGCGAAAGAATTGACCTTTAAGGTAACTGATAAGCTGATAATATCAATTGTGAATGTGAAATATGAATATCAAAGTATAGCTGTTTAAGTCACAGACATGAACAGTTAAAATACACACATACACCATAAAAAAAAACAGTACATGTAAGTCATATTTTATGGCAGGGAGCTAGTGGCATAATATGCATCTGTGTCTCGCATTGAGTATTCCGAACACTCTACAATAGGGAGCTTTAGATTTTAGACGCGCGGACGTTCAAAGGGAAAAAAAACATGGTCTGAGCGTGCGCAGTAACTTGACGTGCGTTACTGCGCACGCTCAGACCATGTTTTTTTCCCTTTGAACGTCCGCGCGTCTAAAATGTGCGTTACTGCGCACGCTCAGACCATGTTTTTTTCCCTTTGAACGTCCGCGCGTCTAAAATCTAAAGCTCCCTAATGTAAAATGACAACGCTGATTGGGGCTGTAAGGTTGGCCTTACAAATGCATACCTTACATCACTCATACAAATTACGTTATATTAATCATTGCAGTAAGTTAAAAGTTGTTCGCCGGAGGGAAATGGTACGCCCAGAGTCACAAAGGATACATTCCCTATTACCAGGCCAGTCCCCCCCCCCCCCCCAAAAAAAAGAGGAAATTATGAATCAATAATGAAATTTCTTGGCGGCTTTCTGTTGTAAACTTGTTCATCCCTCTTTATTCATTTCTTTCAAAAATTGTGAAGTATGAAAATCTTGAAAATGTAAAAAGTGAAATGTGAAAACATCTGGGGGGCATTTCATGAAGCATTTTTTTTTTTTCGGACAAAGTTGTCCTACAAATTTGCTCTCAGCCACTCAGATGCAAGGATTTCAGAAGCTTGTAACAGTTTGTCAGAAAAATATCCGTTTAAACTGCTTCATGAAATGCCTCCCTGTGCCTATCAACTTCTGTTACCTACCTTGTATCCACAAGAGTTGTAACTACCTGAAATTAGTACTTTTCCAAATTATCAGACCAGCTTTTATTTGACTCTTCATTAGATTTCACATGCGTGACCAAAGCTAATACTAAATTTTCTCTATTGACGGGTGAAGGAGTGTGTGAACTAACTCTCTAACACGTGTCTAAGCTACAACTAAAATATATTATTTCGTTTAACGAATACATGAATTTCGAGCAACTTCTTCGGCGTATCCGCAATGTCATTAAACATCGTTTTTTTTTTAATACTAGTGATTGTCTTTATATTTGACATTTTCTTTTTTACAGACAATTAATGCTACTCTTGAAATAATTTGTATTATTTGGATACGGAAATAAATAAATGAAAATGAAATGGTGCATCATCTGGAGAATTGAAGACATCAATAACAGTGACAATATCAATAACGCACATAACAATGACAATGCCTCTCATACTATCAACAGTCTAAAACAACAACAACAACAACAACAACAACAACAACAACAACAACAGCAACAACAACAACAACAACAACAACAATGAAGAAGCACTTTGAGTAAACAGGTGAACTCAACTTTTGGCTCCACGTGGTATACAAGGACAAAATAGTTATGAATCCTTTTGACGAACTTTACCAAAAAAAAAAAAAGGTAAAACCGAATAACATGATGGAGGAACGTGTCACTCTAAGAGAAAATGTTGATGTAACACCATCCAAACAGTAATTAACATCCGCTTAAGAAAAAAAAAACAAAACAAACACACACACACGCATGTGACAGGCGCTTGGAGTGGTATACAGGGACAAATACTTATGAATTATTTTGAAGAGCTTAACCAAAAAAGTTACTTACATTAAATGACATGTTTATGAAGGAACGTGTCAATCTAACAAATTAACGCGTCCATGAAAAGCTCATGAGAACCGTCTGGCTCCTATCAGGTCGGCTGTGAATGTAAATCATGGACAAGGGAATGTTGATGTGACGGCAGCCAAACACTAGTTAAGATAACGTTCGTTAAAACAAAAACAAAAAACAACAACAACAACAACTAAGATATACACACGCCTCACGCACTTGACAGGCGCTGGAAGCGTCGAAAGCATTTATAGCCTCTGTACGAGTTTCGTGATCAGTAAGGGGAAGAATCACCCATGACGGTAGTCAGCTCGAAGGTAGGTTCACTCGCTGGTGGTATCCTCCGTCACACCTAACTTGATGTTAGATGATAGTTTCATAATACTGTTGGAAAATTTGGCCATTAAGAACGGAAGCGTATTTTTTCCCAATTTCCACGACCCTGTTGTTCTGTATACCGTGAGTAATTGGATGTACTGATGCCACGTTATTGCCAATATGATTGATATGACATACGTGTATATTTGACTATTAAATGGAATCATTCCTGTTCCCCATAAAACTAGGGACTTTGAAAATGATGGTGTTTTATCTAAAAAAAAGTAACAACAAAAACAATAAAAACTTATAGACTTCCTATGAATTCGATTCGTTGACACATTAATCATAACGCAAATTCATTCGTCATTGTTGTTGTTTTTTTTTTTTTTAAATCCAATCCTGAGACGACAAGGGTGGCGGAGGAAAATCTTCACGACGTTATCAGGGGTCAGAAACATCGGACTGTTCTTGGAATGGATTTGTTTTTCTTTTACCCAACTCAAAAGCTATATTGGGTAAGTTTCACAAGTCCACTTTGGAATTTGTTCCTCATACTTCATGTTAGGTTTACGTTTCGAACTGGTAGGCCTACGTCTTCACTTTGTGCCATGTCATGAGGGCATTGTAATAATTATGTCAATGCTTGTTTTAAATGTTAAAGGTTTATGTTTTGTGAACTCCATAGGGCCATTCTCCGAAAAGTGTACAATTACAGTCTGTGGTAAAAGTGACAAAAGTTCAGCATCAAAGATTTCATCCATTTTCACGGAGCACCCGAACGATTTCCGAAGGACGCGAATGGCAAAATCCAGCATTCGTATTTTAGTGTGCAAAAGATCCAAAAAGAGCCAAACGAAAATCGCCATATCGCAAAAAGCGCCTCAAAAAACTTATGCAAAGTAACGTAAAATTCGGAGAATCTTCTTGTCTGTCCACACATTGCAAATTGCAGGAAAAGTACCCTGTCTGTCAATATCAATAAAATGATATGAGTTTTTAGAATTAAGGATTTTGTTGGATTTACAGAATATTACACGTTCCATTCTTTATCCCATGTACGCATTTATTACTCAGGTTGTTAGTAGGGCGGAAAATTGAGCATAAATTGTTACAGCATTCATGCACTTGAATTGACAGAGTGTGCCTCTGAATTGAAAGCAGTCCCACCATGAGATCGACAGTCTTTCTTGTGATGATCAGCATTGCAGGTGAGCTGCTACTGTCACCACTCCCCTTCAGCCCCTCCTCACCTCAGCACACATAGGCCAGGACATCACAAAGGGAATTCAAATCCAGTACAAGGATTATGCCGACATATGTTTCGATTGAGTATAGATAGGGGCCTACGCGTCACCTTTCTCTAACGCCGATAGACATCCATCCATGAATGCCTATCAATGAAAGCTTATGAAAGATAGGACTGTTAAAGAAAGAAACTGTCACGATTGTTTCAGGGCATGAAAGTATTGTGGGATTGGCAGTCAGGACGATTTATATAATAAGAACACTTACTGGTCAGTAACACATTTCCTTCGATTTTTTAAGTTTTTCCTATCATAAATTTTTCCTTCGAGTGGGCTCTGCCAATTCCGTAACTCATGTACACAAATAAAGTGGTAAATGATTATAAGCGTGTAAGCGTTTAAGATACTTAGTAATTACAGTGATGAGGGTATTTTACCTTTATACCTTCCAAGAACACTACAAGGGTTTTGAAACAACATTGCATTCATCCTGAAGCATTCATCCTGTCTTTATTAAAAAGACAAGTCCACCTTCAAATACATTAAGTGAATATACCAATATCAGTAACACATATCAGTGAAAGTTTGGGGAAAATCTGACAGTCCGTTCATAAGTTATGAATCTTTAAAGTCTGCTAGATGAGAAGACTACTAATGCAGTGTATGATGTCACATGCATAGAACGATATAAGAAAAATATAAAGAGCATTTCACAAAATTTTTATCTTTTGAAGAAAGTGTGCATTTCCTTGACTTGCCACTGACGTATGTTAAGGATATTATTATTCCCCTTGCCTTCTGAAAGAAGCAGGTCAAGTGGTTTTTTTTTATTATGAGAGAAAGATGAAAACATGTTGATTTTATTTCTATAGGTGTATATAGTTGTACATTTGTGACATCACAAGCTGTACACTAGTTGTTGTTTTTTTAATCTACTATGTTACTGAACAGCAGTTTAACTTTTTAGCTTATTAGCAGCTTAACTTTTTATCGAATTGTTCGATACTTTCCAAACTCTCACTGATGTGTTCTAGTAATATTACTGCATTCACCCAATTTACATGTCTGTAAAGGTTGACTTGTTTAAGTGAGAGGAAAGCGCCCTGGTGGATACCATCTATGTATTTGATTGAGTGTTTGTATGTTTTCACCTCCAATGATCTACACATTTCGGACGCATAGTGGGTATGCGGTATCTCGTTGCGGATTCCGCCTTATGATGTCAACTTGTCGCCTGCACTGACGGTAGTGATTGTGAATTTGAACCCGTTGTATTAAAAGCGCATGCATCGTCCACCGTATCGGGAGCTCGTCTCTTGTCGGCCAAGACGGAAAAAGCCCGCAGGTACGCCTAAACTAAAGGCCAGGGCACACCTAGCCTTTTGTCAAGGCCTTCTCGCTGTATGGTGAAAAGAGCCCAGCTGCGTGGGGTTGCTCGCGCAGTGTCGCGGTCGACTGTGTTCACTTCGCTCACTTCGCTCGCCCGTGCACAGCGAGAGGGCCTTGACAAAGGGATACGGCACATCGAGAACGGTAACGACAGCGGTGCAATTTTGCTTTGTTTTTCTTTAGATATAAGGAACCACAGCAAAAAAAAAAAAAAAAAAAAAAAAAAAAAAAAAAAATGGGACCGTTGTCGTTGCCGTGCCCGGTGTCTATTTGGGTGCACGTCACGAGACCGACCCCCTGTAACAGCCCACGAGTCATACAGCCAACAAGTTCGAGACTAAACAAGGCCCACAAGACCGATACAATGAGCCCCTTGTTGTGTCCGTCGAACTCGCAGGCTGTTTTTACCTGGTGTTGAGCCCATGGACCTTTTTTTTTTTTTTTTTTTCCTAGAGTGTAGAACTCAAGGGCTGTGCGACTGGTGGGCAGTATAACTCATGGACCTCTGTTAAATGTCGAGCGCATGGGATGTATGACTCGTGGGTGTCGGTCTTGTGGAATGACCTCATTTTATTCATTACTTCTTTTAATTGCGCAAGAATCCTTGTTCTCAAATAGCACTTGTGATCTGAAAGCAAGCGTTTGCACAATTTCGACTGTAGCCGTTCACTGGATGTTTAGGTGATTTGCATGCAATAGAAGGAGGGAATCTCCAATGCCAACTGAAATAAAGACATTTTCAAATTCTCTACTATACTGGACAATGAATTTCTGTCAAACTCTGTTAAAACGTGTGTCGTGTTTATAGGAAAGTAGAAAACGAGACAAATACAGCAAATTATTATAATCAACAGGAATTTTCCTTAAACTCTCGCAGTTTACCAACCTTTGTGAGAGTCTTTGAAGCAAATATCATAGTTTTTTCCCTTACATCTAGAACATAGAAAGTGAAATGAAGGTCTTGTCCGATATTTCAGCTACAAACCAATGTAAGCTGGTATTCATGTTATCTGTTTATATACTCAAGTGAAGTAGATTCATTACGCTATATGGGATCTTAACACACACACGCACAGAAAAAAAAATCAAAATTTTCTATTTGTCACTATGCTGGCCATTTCCATAGGTGACGGAAGGGTTAATGACAAAAATATGCAGTTCCTCCCCCTACAGGAAAGCAAAAAAAAAAACACAAAAAAAAAACACAAAAAAAACACAAAAAAAAAACACTCTATTAATTGTGATAAACTGGTCAAATCTTGAATTTTATCTTTTGTCTCCTTGCCTGTCATTACGCTTACAGAAGACACCCTTATGATCTTGAGCGATGCCGAAAACACTCATTTGGCAAAAGGAACAAAAGTGAATTTCACAATCTACCGTACAATTCCAGAGGGAGCAACAGATCTTACATATGATCGACAGGATCAGTCTATTGGATTGAACACTACAAAGTCCGTCGGGTTGGCATTACCAACGAACAGCCTAGAACGGCGTATCGTAAGTTCAAGTTTTGATAATAATTGTTATGTGTTCACTGATAACGGAGGAAAATAGGTCTCGCATATGCAAGCAAATACGGAACTGCAGGCAATGGTCCTTTCTACGAATATAAGACTAAGCAATAATCGCTAGTTGAATTTTTAAGTACATTAATTTTGGTTGCGACCGATATCTCATTTTCGTGAAATGTGAAAATAGGCCTATACAATTCCATTCAAGTCTACTTACAGTGGGAAAAGTCTTGAATCCGTTCGATAACATATAAAAATTCGAGATCGACTTTACCACATAATGGAATTGAACTTTGATGAACAAATGAGACAATTTCACACGTGAGGACTCTCCCCCCCCCCCCTCTCTCCCACCAGAGGGTCACAGCTGCCTTAACCTGACCCTGTCTGACTCAAAGCGCGCCTTCTTCGTTGCTACTCTCGTAGTAGGAGTGTATGGTGGAACAGTGGACATCATTGTCGTTTCTCTTCTGAACTTCACAGTTCTGGGACACTTTGCCAGGGATGTCGGTCACATAAAGAGCATTGTCCTTGACGAAGTGGGAAGGTGTGTATACAGCTTCCGCATTCTAGCCTATAAGGGATTGGTTATATTTCTGAAGTTGTAACATTTCTGAATCATTGACAAAAGGATCATTTAGTTTTGGTTGAGACCTAACTTCAAGTTTCTAAAAATTTCTGGTGAGATAATGAGAAACCTCTATGAAATATGAAAGAGCATGAAATTCCAAGACAGATTCAACGTTTATTTGATGAAAATTGGTTTTGAAATGGCTGAGATATCCTAATCAGAGCAATTGCAATAAAAGATGGGACCCACCATTTCTAAGGATCACTAGTTTTACTTTGTTGTTTGATATTTCAGCTATTTCAATACCACTTTTCATCAAATAAACTGTAATATTTTATTAGAATTGAATGCTCTGGATATTTCTTTTAAAGAAAAAAAAAGGTGTCTAGGTATCTTGTCACCTCAATCAATACTATACCATCCCTTTAATACTTACATTGAAAATGAACAAAATTGTTCGTGTAATTTGTTATCAGTTATCACTAATCAGGGTGCGTTTATAAGATTTTTCTTGCTTTGAAACACTGTTTCTGGTCACACAATGTTTCTAGCGAGTTGCACAAACAGTGCTTTGAAACGCTGTTTCTGGTCACACAATGTTTCTAGCGAGAAAAAAAAAATCTTATAAATGCTAGCCACAATTTGAAACAGTGTTTTGAAATACTGTTTTGAAACGCACAAAAAAGTGCGTTTCAAAACAGTGTTTCTGTGGAAATAATGTTTCAAAAATCTTATAAAGGGCAGGTATTGACATGGTATTTAAGTAGTAAATAAAGCAAATATTAACAGCGTACCATGTTTATATTCACGGTGCTAAAAGAAGCTGATGAGTTATAGCGCTTAAAAAAAATTAGAAACGTGTAGACCTTTAGTGGGTTTTTCTTCTTCTTTTTTTTTTGCAGCAAACTGCAGAACATAATCTCTCAATGGTGTCAATTGTACTTTTATAATTTCCTTTTCCAGTGATGGAGCAGACAACATGCAATGCAGTAAGTAAAGCAAACTTACAAAATCCATCAGGAGAATTGAAATGTCAGTGTCTATGTAATAATCAATATCTCTGATTTTTCCTGTTGCTCTGCCTGTAGCTGCTGCATCTAGTACATGCAAAGGAATGAGGATATCTGCTTCCTCATTGTTAGTGACGAGCGACAGCTCCCATGGCATCTTTAATGAACCCTTTGTTTCTTTTCTTTCCGTGATGTGGTCTCTGTGTCACATGGAATTGACTGCTCAGTATTTCAACTTTCAGGCTGATTATTTTGGCTCAGTTTTGTGGGTTTCTAAGGCATGGGTATGAAAAAAGAACCTTTGTTAGTGAGAATGAGGAGAAGGCCATGAAATCATGAGATGAAGAGTGATTGTGGAATTACTTAGAACTTATACCTTCCGATAATTGTATCGTTCAGCAATGACCGGGTAATGGCAGGTCTTTCTGACTGTAGAACCAGTAGAAATGTTATGAGAAGTTGGTGATCCTCTTAAGCTTAATTACTTTGGATCCAATCTTACATGGTGTATTCTAATTGCACAAGCTGAATTATTATCATTATGATCACCGTTCTTATATAGCGCGTAATACCTTTGGCAAAGTCTCTATGCGCTTTAGAGAGGAAACAAAGAGATAAACCAAAAAAGGTTCTTACAGAAACAATAAAATGCTGCATAAGTCATCATCTACAATCACTATATTACTTCTTGAACAGATACGTTTATAAAAAAACGTTTTGAACTTATTGATGGAACTCGCAAGTTTTATATCACTTGGGATGCTGTTCCATAGTTCTGGGGCGGCATGTCTGAAATTACGTTTGCCATAGTAGTTTGTTGAAATGGAGGGTATCACATATAGATCCTCCCGTGATGACCTAAGAACTCTCATAGGCTCATATCTTACAAGGAGCTCTGAAAGGTAAGAATGAGCAATTTTGTGGAAACATTGATAAACAAGCAATACGATCTTAAATTCAATACGTGATCTGACAATACGTGATCTGACGTGATCTCCATTTCCAGCAATATTGTTTATGCATTTACCACAGTGACATAACAGTTATTTTTGTGTGTGTGTATCTCTGTTGATAATTTACCTGTATCTTTTTTACAATGTTATTTCTGTTCATCGCATTGTGGTACTGATTTTCTGACATCTGTGTATATGAATGTTTCATTGTACTTCCAATTATTTTGTTTGTTGGAAATGAAATAAAATCAACTTGAACAGGAAGCCAATGCAAGGCACGTAAGATAGGTAATATTGACTCATATTTCTTTGCCTTTGTCACTAGCCTTGCAGTAGCGTTCTGAATAACTTGTAGTTTCTGGAGTTGGTTGTCTGGTAAGCCATACATAAGACTGTTACAATAGTCAAATGTAGCACATTATAAATGCATGAACTAATCTTTCAGTGGTTCCTTTGTCAATATACGGTCGAATTTTGTTGATCTTATACAAAGCAAATGAGGCTGACCTGCATCTAGAGGTAACATACTCATGCAACGTGAAATGATTATCAAACACGACCCCAAGATATTTTGCCATTTTTACAGGGAGAACCTGTGAGCCATCAATATCAATGGGTGGAAAAGAACTACACGTATGAGAACGAAATCTGGAGAACTTCTGTTTTCTCACTATTCAACATGAGACCATTCAACCGTGACCACTCTTTAACTACTCTAATACAGTTTGTTACTCTGGAAAGTAGTTCTGACATGTCTGATGCAGTGAAAGATACGTATATTTGTGTATCATCTGCATAGAACATTTTAGAGAAACTGTGTGCTTCAAATATCTTTTCCAAAGGAGCAGTGTACATTGTAAAGATTAAAGGTCCGATAACTGATCCTTGTGGGACCCCACAGGTTGGTGTGTGGGGTGATGACTGGATCCTATCGATGACGACAGACTGTGTGCGAGATGTAATATATGACCGAAACCATTCAAGTACACAACCTCAGATTCCAAACCACTGAGGCAGCCTCTGCAGGATGGCGTCATGACTAATAGTGTCAAATGCGGATGAATAGTCGAGAAGAATCACTGTTACCTCCTGGCCCTTATCTAGAGACATAAAAATATCGTTTGACACACGTAGGAGTGCTGTCTCACAACTGTGGAAAGGACGATACGCAGACTGTGTTTTTGCATGCAGATGATGCTCAGACAAATACTTCTGGACTTGTGATACAGACCGTCTCGACCGTCTTGGCAACAAACTTGAGATTTGCAATCGGACGATAATTCTTGAGATCATCTTTATTTAGTTTGGGGTTCTTAATGATAGGAGAGATGTTAGAATGCTTCAATACTAGAAAATATCCCGATTGAAAGGATCGGTTGATGAGAAGACTCAAGGTCGGAACAAGCTCTACAAGACATTGCTTCAGAACACTGGTGGGAACGGCATCAAGGCTGCAAGTTGTTGAACGTGATTTCCTTATCATCCTTGTGACTTCTACCACGGTAACAGGTCTGAAGTTGGAGAAAGAACAGTTGAGCTACCTTTGATCAGGGAAATCAGGAGAATTGGTGTCACCAGACTCCGAGTGTAGAGCATCAGTGATGGTCTTCACTTTATTGACAAAGAATTGTTGAAAACGCTCAGGGAGAGAATTGAATGGTCCACTGCTCTCTGGAAGTTGCTTTAAGGACTGTGGTTGAGAGAGCATATCCACTTTCCGAAACAGCTCCCGAGCATATCAGTCTGATAGCTGTTCCCAAATATACTTAGTTTTAGAGGATACTAATGCTTTCTTGTACTGCTGACGTTTGCTTTCAAATGCTTGTCGATGTACTTCCAGGTACCCACCAGATCGTGAGAATGTAGTTCGTTCAAGTCTGCGGAGCTCTTTTTCGGTTTGATGAAGCTCATCATTGTACCATGGTGAGTTAGGTCTACATCTGATAGTGTAAGTAACCAGCGGAGCATGTTTATCCAGAAGACTGCTAAGAAGAGTTTCATACTGAGTTAGAAGGGTGTCTACACCAGTAGAAGGCGATAGAAGTAAGTTGGACTAATGATGTCTCCACGAGGAGATTCCATGTTGATTTCTTGTAGTTTTCTCATCTTAATCTCCTTCTTTACAGATTCAGGCAGACCGATTCGTAAAGAGCATTTCTCCGCTGAATGGTCAGAAGGTAGATGATGTCAGGTGGTGATCTTACTAAAAAGAAACTGATCAGTTACACGAGATAATATATATGATCCAGTGTATGTGGGTAGGAACATTCACATGCTGCTTGGTTAAAAGAAGTGATGAGGTCAATGAATCTGGCAGCAGTTCGACCAGTTGAATCATCAACATGAAAGTTGAAGTCCCCCACAATTAAGACATGGTGTTTAAATGTCACTACTTGTTCCAAGAATGAAGAAATCTTATCGAAGAAAATGGAGTCAGTCAGTTCCCCAGTACATGTACGCTGTGGGCGATAGATTACCACTAATCTGAGAGGCAAATGCTGATGAGCTGTGAGCAGTAGGTCCAAATGTTCGAAAGAAGAGCACGGCTCACAGGGATATACACGGACTTTGAAACCTTTCCTAATACACACACCAACACCACCTCCTTGGCGACCCTTGCGTGGAATATGATGTCATTGGTAGTTTGGGAGAGTAGATGTCAAAACAGCCAGAGATGGATTATCCCGATCTTCACCTGAAAGCCAGGTTTCTGTTACGGCTAAAATGTCGATATGATCATCAATAATGAAATCACATAACATTGAAATCTTGATCTTAATCGATCTTGAATTCCATAGTGCAAAGTTTGATTGTGCATCACAGCAGATAATGACAACTTGTGGGGTTGGCTTCACTTTACGAGGTTTTCCACCCCTACGCCCCCTTCTGGTGCGAGGCTCTGAGGATATGCCAAGCTCGTTGATTGTTTTCCAGACAAGCCTGTCCACCCGGTGATGGAAATTCTTCAATTCAAGCAGTGATCTCTTGTAATACCGAAGTCTGTTCTCGAAACCTTCACCTGGTTGAAAATGCCATGGTGAGGATTGCATGTGTGGACATGATCAGCAGTTGAAGATGGACGCGGATTTGGCTGAATATCGCCACAAAGCAATAGTTCAACCTGAATGTGCAGTCTGCCTGTCTCTAGTAAGGTATTCTCCGGCCAACATATTTCCTTCCAGTGACAGCATGATGGTGGAATTCAGCAGAGTCATGTGCAAGGCAGTCATGACATGCCTGCCCATCACTGAATGCCCGGCCTTTCTCATACTATCACACTATCACTTGTACATATACAAATTCTGAGTACAGAACAAGAAAACTGTCCTTTTCATTTCTTTTTAGAATATCCCCCTTAAATCTTTCCGATACCTGACTGCCAAACACCACATTTATCATCTTCAATGCAGTGACAATTTTTGAGATTACACTCGTTTGATGGTCTTCTAACTTGTGGAGGAAGTATGATGCATGCAAAGTGCCACAGAACTAAGCTAATATTGCTCCTTTGTAGTTTTAGAATCCTTTGCTGTACAGCAGTAAGCATCTTGGATGTCTTAATAATTGAAGATGACCCACTCAAGGGCAATCTGGAAAAAGCTTACTCAGTCATTATTCATTCTGTGTTATTCCGGAAATATGTCCAGCAAAGTTTGTGGCCAACAAACAAGCTTGTGAATGGGATGCCTGATAGGGTGACCATGGGATTTCTTGCCATTACAAGACTTTTCCTTGTTTGTCTTCATCCTCTCGAGCCAGCATCAGGTTTTTGAAGATTACCTTCAATTGTCTTAATGATTTTCTATAAATATTTATTTATTGGGATCAAATATAATCATTAACGAGGTTCCACGACGAAAAATAATGTGTTGCCTAAGAGGCAAAAGCAAATCCCGTATTAAGCTCGTTGCTTTAGCGCGCAGTACGCGAACCGCGTATCAATTCCCGGGATTAGTGCTTACACGCTTGCCCACCCGTATGGGACAGTGGTATCGGACCCCATCCCCAACCCCCCCCCCATTACGCAGTTTTTGCCCTTCAATATGGCTTGATGACGTCACAGGAACCTCGTCCTTACATTTTGTAGGGAAAAATGGCTGTCAGTCTGCGTGACCTGGATATGAATTCGGTCTAAATAGGACAATTTTGGCAAATTTACTTCAGGCGCTTACCACAGTTTAATATGTTTTCTATGGCGGCCATCATAAATTTCAACGTGGTGGCCAATCTAATGATCCACAAATTAATTTTCCATAATTGCAACCTGAAATATGGGTAAAAACGCTATGGCGGCCATTATGAATTTCAAGATGCAGCCTACAAACTGTATCAAAACACTCCACAACATCAGAAAAAAGATATATCAGACTGCCTGACATCATAACTATGCATTTCGCACCAAATTTGAAGTTTCTACAATGCTCACTTTATGCGACATGGGTCAATTATGGCGGCCATTTTGAAATTCAAGATGGCAGCCTACAAATTGTATCAAAACAATCCACAATATTAGAAAAAGATATATCAGAGTGTTTGACATCACAACCATCCATTTTCCACCAAATGTGTGACCCTGCACCATAAAACAAACAAAAAGTCGCCAGACATGAAATTTTAGCTAAGAGCATATTCTGAAAGAGCAGACCTTAAACTTTAAAAACGATTTATAACTCAAATCAAATGGGCTCTCCTAACCTATCTAAATACTGGAAAGAAAGCACACACTCAGGAAAAGTGTGAACTAAGAAAAGAGGCTTTGAAGTAACGTGTCTATTCAAGCGCTTAATCTTTACCAAGCCGTGCTGGCTGTGCGATGAATGGGACAAAAAAAAAAAAAACCAGGATGTGAACCACTGGCGTAACAACAATGAAGGGATTATCAGATCAAATTGAAATTCAATATGTCGTATTATCACATTCTGTCCTTAATTAATGCTAACTTTGAAAGCTGTAGCGTTATCCTTTCAAAAGTTATAGGAGTTGAAATTGGAGAGTGTGTAAAAGGTTTTTAAGAAATGAAAAGAGGACTCTAAAGACACACTTAATCACACTATTCTGCCAAAAAAAATGTTCGAGAGAAACTGCTAGAAAACATACTTTCCTGCCCATTTTATGATCCCAAATTTTGGCATGATAAAGAAGAAGACTTACTCTTCCAGAAAATATGAAAAAGTCAAGATCGGCTCGGTTGACCCATTTCACCTACTTTGAGTCCTCACAGAAAAACAGTGTGTGCGACTTTTTGTTCGTTTTGTGATGCACGGTCACATTTGCAGTTTCTGCAATGCTCACTCTATGAGATATGGGTCAAAATACAGTTTGCTATGGCGGCCATTTTGAAATTCAAAATGGCGGCTGAACGCGTGGTTTTACAGAAATGGAACCACGGTTTGTTTTGTTTTGTTTTGTTTTGTTTTGTTTTTTTTATTCAGCACCCCAAAATTGAAAAAGTTAGCCAAAAAAAAAAAATCAATTTTGGCACAAAAATCTCACGGGGTTACATAGCATCTACTAATGGCTACTCTATTATATCGTCTATGGGAGTAGGAAACAAATGGTCACTCGTCTAAGTGTTAGGGACACACCAATCTAGTGTCTACTGAGAATCAGAATTAGGGCATGGATACAATGTGATAAAATACAATGCGGTAGATTTATTTTTAATATATGGGGTATTGAAAATATTAGGATTTTATTGAATTTCTCTGTTATGATCTGCACTATGTCTTTCAAAATGATTTCCATGAAAAAAACACGAACATAAATACTCTCTACTAGACATTGCTAGACAGAATGTAAGTCCTCTTTTTTAAGTAATTTGAACCATAGATTAACGACATGGGAAACATTTCTCATAGAAAGTTAATTTTGGACAAAATTATTTATTGCCAGCGTTGATTTGCTTATTAACTTTAAGAAATTATTTACTTTAATACCGCCTCGAAAGCTTTTTGCAATGCTGTTTGATACCACACTATAGCTTAGTTATAGGAAGAAACACATTTTGAATAATAGAAATCCATCATTTATTGTTTCTTACAAAAGAAAAATCGGTATTTCCACCTGTCAAAATTTATCATTTCTTTCTCTAAAATTGTTTGTTTAAGCACTGGGACAATTTTTTGTATCATATATATAGTGTAAACGTAATAAGATACATCAGAATAGACAAAAGACAAAATGTAAACCTGTTAGATTTTGTAGCTATTTTTATTTAATTATTAGATTTTTTTTTTTTTTTTTTTTTTTTTTTTTTTGCTGTTGAAATGGTTTTGTGACAATCATAATAAAAACCAACAACGAGACAGGTAGAATCAAAATATCAACATTACTTCGCAAGTCTCCCAACTAATAAGTAATTATTTATTTAGTAAATTCCACTTAATTGTGAAATAGATTAGGCCTCTACTTGAATTGCGTAGAATCCGGTGGATCCAAAAACTGGAAGCTGTATCCCTCATGCTTTGGCTGGGAGGTAGGAGGTGGGATACCCTTCCTTTTTCAATCTTTTAAAGGAGTCTGCTGATAAACACACCAACGAAAGTAATGTGAACCTCGTTATAATAAGTGATTATTACAAAAACAACAATTTGAAGTAAAGCTAGGAAATTGTTTGTTTTGTTTTTTTTTGTCATCGATCGTCATTTTGTTTTATATCCCTCAGGTAAAGTTTCTTGCAATATGATTGTGCAGAGCACGAAAAGGGTGTAGTTTTACTAGCTATATACGAGCAGCTGGATGCGGTGCAAAGGCTTACTATCTAGCGTGATATAGTACATTTGGGAATCCACGATTTGCACGCAATCGGGATTGTGTGATCACTAATGGCGATACTAGCTAGCGACAGTGGCTATAGCTAGCTAGCGCATAAACCCGACGCGGGGCGCTGTATAATTAGTACGGGTTCGGGTCGCTGGTGCGGTGCCGATGGCATTACAAAAATCTGTAGTGCGATGGCCATTCCGTAAATTGCAGCAGAAGTACAAAACAGGGGTACGGTTTAGGAATTATTTTAATAAACTAAAACCGATTTTGAAGATGATCTGGATAACGAAGTCGCTTTAGGCCTACTTCTAGTCATGGACCTCCTTCTCTCGGAGTTCTACGCTGTGTAGCTCGTAGGAATCAACACAACAACGGTGTAACACACAGTGGCCTGTACAGCGCAGCACTGCCAACAGTGTCGTTCGCTGTGCGCTGCATGTACTGCCGCACTGCCACGGCCTAGATTTAAAGTTAAAGGACTATGAACGAGAGATTAAAATTAGGAAAATCATATGAAAAAAGGTACAAAGCGGAGGGAATTTTTACCTGAATCAGATTATCTTCATGACTCATCAAAAGATATTCGCGCCGTTTAGAAATCACAGGATAAAACCGATCAATTCACTTCACCGATTTTCGCCCCAGGACAGCCGTGTTTTTCGAGCCCTAAATTATGACGTCACGAAAGGATCAAAAGCCTTTACGAGTGCAGCAGGGCACTGAGGCCGCCATTCATAAAGCACGTATTTCCAGGCGAGCAGATGTAATATCTGGCCTGTTTTTCTTTGCATCGGCTTCCTCGGATGAGCCATTAAAACGTCCAATACTTACCTTAGCCTATATTGTACGGAAAGACTTTGAGTTTGGTGTCGAGGGTGAATTGAGTGATGTCAGTAATAAACGACACTGAGAGTGACAGCGACGAAGTCGGTTAGGTAGAGGAAGCAATAAGGACAATGCGATGACCTAGCACTGTGATCAGATTTTTTTTTTTTTTTTTTTTTGGCTTTTATGCTCATGTTGATATCTGCGCGCTTCACAACTGCATCGCGCATTGAACTGTTATCGCCCGTTTACTCCGAGCACGATGCGGCCAACGGACCGGGTTTTTGCTATGGTGCGCCAAAAGGAACCATGTGAGGTTCTGTTACAATATCACTTCCGCGCTAATAATTTTGTTACAGAATTAAACTTAAACTGGTGATTGATTGTTGATGTTGATTCCGACATAAAAATAACATTTTGGGTGATTTTGTGTCGAAATATCGGTACTATTTATCTTAAGAGAACCAGATATGACTCTCTGTGGCGCACCATAGAAAATCATGAAAATTTCCCTTACCGTACTCGGTGTAAACGCGCTCTCACTGCCATCTCTGGTTACTAATACTTAGTACATGTACATGTGTATGCACGAGCAGCTATAGGGTTATGAGCCAGCACGTACCGTACTAGCGAAAGTTGGCAATCTAGTAAGCTTGCAGCAGAAGCCGTTTAGGACACAAGGTGTGTTTTAGACGCAGGGCCTATGTCTCACAGAAGTATTGGAACACTTTACTATAGAACTATGGAGTAGGTAGACCTCTAACGTCTAATTTGAACCTACATAGATCTACCTCCATACAGAAACACCTTCACGGACTAACATTAGAGTCAAACCCAAGGTAAGTTACAGTAGACCTACTACTAGTATCCATATGCGGGATCCGAATCTGATACTAGCACACATTTGCTATACGAATCCTGAAATTTCTATGGTTAAGAGGGTGTCTTGGGAGCACTTTTTTTTTAGGGCTCTAGGAACAGGACTAATGCTGGTCTAGATATTTAACATTAGCTCTATATGTTAGATCTACAGACGAAGATGGTTGTGCAAAATTTCGGAATTACTAGCCCGACCTGCTTCTAGTTCAAGCGCGAGGTACCCACTGTTCGAGAGTCGAGACTATCTCAGGCACAAAATCACAAGTAATAGTCTAAAAAGACATCTGTATTCTTAGTTCTTAGCAAGATAGATTCAATAAGTAAAAATCTCCGAATATTATATGTAATAAAGTTCACGTACCTCCCTTTTTTAGGAAAATACATTGCTGAAGTGTGCCTACTATCATGCAGAATTCACGCTTTGAACCACAGCGCTGTGTACTGTAGCAACAACACATCAGCGCAGGGCCGACTCGTTCGTTCCTTGAGTGACGTCATAATTTCAGTTCCTGAAATTTCGCCGTCAGATCGTTTCTGGTAAAACATTATATATCCATCTCATCTTCTACAGACGTTTTCACCTTCTGAAAGTTAATGATTCATATTCCTAGAGACCTAAGCTTTCCAAGAATGTACGATTCACCTTATTAATGAATATTGGGCTATTTTTCTCGTTCACTTACATATTTCCAAAAGGGAACCTTATCATCACTCTAGTAAAATGCTCACGAGAGGGATACCAAATGAATCGATCTGCTTTCATTCTGGTCATGATAAAACTATTTGTCCTCGGTGATTCCTCAACAGTGCCATGCCCCTCGGCTTCCTCTCTGAGCATAACACTGTTGAGAAATCACTTCGGTGCAAATAGTTTTACCATCTCTTTCTGTAGCAGTCGATATTTGTATAATCTTCAGTAAAGTTCTTTGTAAAGAAATGCCGTGAATGCCGAGATCCAGTAACAAAATATCAAATCAAAATGATGCCTGCTGTTCCCGTGAATGTTCTTTTCTTATTGTATTCGTTATGATTGTTTCCTCTTTGTGACATCACAAAACAGTGCAGCGTATCTTCATACTCCAAGCCCGAAGCGTCAGGCGTATGAAAACAGCAGACTTCTCGGGGGATGGGAATGTGAAGTTCAAGAAACGCGCCCGTTACCCCTCAGACTTGTCCGTCTCGTGCCACACGCTATTCGTTGTTGGTGTCATGGAAGACCGGTTGAGAGTGGATATTTTCTCGAGTCCACTATCTGACTTGAAAGGGGAGTATCTGCTCCTTTCAAATGGCGTCTTGTCCCCCGGGACCAGGTTCGCATAACAAGTCTTGTCTTGAAAGTTGGGTAATCTTCCTCTGAGCCACTATGTCTAGGCAAAAATTTCAGAATCTTCGAGTTATACGAAACTTGGAATGTAATGACATGTGTTTTACTACTTTCAAATCTTATTCAACAAAAATGAAAATACATCATAATGTAGAATCTTTTATCTGTCGAAAGCGGAGGAATCTTTTGTGTCTGTAGGAATCTTTTGTGTCTGTATTTTCATCAATTGGTTAAATATAATACATCGTTATTGAATTAACGTGTAATTGTATATTATATTGTCTTCGGAAGAAAAAAGTGATTTTAAGCTATCGGTTACTCACATAACTTTCATTTTACGTAAGAAAGCTGCAAAATGTATACTTGTACTAAACAACTGAAAACTCTCAATGCATGTAAAATGTATGGACTTGATTGTGTTCAGCAAGCTTTAAGCTTACTGCTCAAACTAGGTGCTGAAAGTGTTGTAAAATCATTAACTTTTGTAATCAATGTTCCAGAAAGCAGGTATGGTTGTATGTCAATTTTACATATGTAAATAGATTCCAGTGTATAAAAGTGGCGATAAAACATAACCCATGAATGAAAAACAAATTACAAATTACAATTGAAAAACAAATTATATGTTTGGAACAAAGTAAGATTCTAGCAACAACAAAAAAATGATTAAAAAAACACGAACATTTGTTCAATGATACAACTATCTAAAAAGAACGGTCCTTACTAGGCAATCATCAATTTGGTTTTCAACCCCAACCCATCACATAAGTTATAACAATCTTGGTATTACTGAATATAATCTACTAAAGATTGTGTGTTATCTTTTAGATCTTCGTAAAGCTTGTAATATCACCTAATAAATTGTAATATTTCTTTATGTGGTAAAATGGAACATAAACGGTTCGAATCCCAAGGCAGAACTGAATGCGATTCCTTTGCGGGTCTCATTGTTGTGAAAACAGGAATCGCCCAGGGTTCCGTTACTTGGCCATTAATCTTAAATATTTATAAGCGATGCGTATCAAAAGACAAAAAAGGTAACGCAACTTTCTAGGGCTACTATTCCACAGTCGTCAATTATAAAGAGCCCACTGATTGCCACGAGGAAATAGTGGGAAAGGAGAAATCTTTGTCTTTGCATTGGTAACAAGTTGTATTGGAACATTAAATGCCTAATTGAATGTATCATCTTCAACAAAAACTCTGAAAAGTTGCCTTTTCCAACTTTGGTTGTTATCGTAAAGGAATATTGAATTTCCTGCTGAAATGGATGAGATCTGTCAGTAAAAATGTTCAAATAGATTTTCAAGCATGTATGACTTGTGTTTGTGTGCAGAGTTACCTGTTATCTTTAGTCACGTGTTCATGGTCAATACCATTCAACATGCACCTGCCCTTTATCTACTAGCAACAGACCATGTCTTAAATAGAATCAATGAACAGATAAAAGTGGACTTTGTGGGTTGGCCTTTCTGGGAGTGGCCAGGTAATCGGAACCGTTTTTCTTCCAAAAGAAGGTGATTGGTAAGAACTGAGGATCTTCGTAATGCTCAGTGGTACTGCAACTACAGAGGAACACTTTGAACGACAGGCTAACGAAACATTCAGAAGACTCTGGTGGGGGTTAAGGTTGGTACCCCTGACAGCTCGTCTTGTTGCGATGCACAATGGCCTGACAGAGCTCTTTAAAGTGAGAGTTTTTGCCCTCAACCATGACACCGAATGACCACCGTGATCACCAGACTTTACACCTTGTGATAAGGTTAGTGTGATTCTACATCATCTCTAAGACCTGCCAGGATGTGTCCACTGCCTTCACGGAAAAGTATGGATATAGTGAGGAGTTCCGTTCAAGACATGGTATGCTAATACGAGGTATATATTGTGCTTTACAGGGCGATGTTGAAGGTAGTGGACCATTAAGAGTAAGACAAGACGTCCACTAGGGCCCGGACAAGACGCGGACAAGACCCGGAAAGCAAAGTTGGTAATCCGCACTCGTCCGGCAACATGTCCGCAGGTTCCTGAAGGTGTCCGCTCACTGTGCTAAGCATGTCCTGGCGTTTCCGCACCTTCGGGAGAGAGAAAAAATTCCGCGTCCAAATTTTGATCGAGCTCAAAATTTGGGTGCGGAAATGAACTTCCTGACACTCTCGGCAACTTGTCCTGACGATGTCCTCAGGACATCCGAAACCCTTCTGCACCTTCCGCAAGTGCTCCTGAAAGAATCCCACCGACAGTCGGTAGCGCGTCTGCCTCACGATCACGCGGCCCGGGTTCGAACCCGAGCCTGGACTGAGCAATGTTGTGAGTAAACATACCGTCCCCTCTAACAAGAGGAAAAACACTCTGTCCCTCGGATAGGACAAAAAATGGAGGTCCCGTATATGCGAGAGTCACAACTCATGCACGTGGTCCCACCTCACATCCAACTGGACCCCATGGAAGACCAGCTTAATGTAGCTGAATATGGGCTATCCAGCCATCTTCGCAGATGGAAATGAACAAACAAACAAACGGTGTGGGGAAGCTTCGCGAATGAAAGCGGAAGGCACCAGGAATGTTTTAGGACAACGCGGAGCCGATGCGGATCTATATATGCAAATGTCCGGAACCGATGTGGACATTTTGTGATCAAGACATGAAAGAGTCGGCACGTTCCATGAGCGAAAGGATTTTGGAAGTTAAAACAAAAATACATCAATGCAGCATCATGTCAATGAAACGCAAAAAGACCAATAAGGGAGGCGAGGTTCCCATGCTAGCCCCGCAGCCAAACCTCTCTTCCACTGATTAGGAAAATGTAATATCAGCATTTTCCCAGTCCCAAGTGAAGGAAGCAAAGCAGAAGGCAGTGGATATTTTGCCACCAGCAACTAGGAAAAAGAGGAAGAAGCACTCTCCGCTCAGAGTAAACTATTTTTTGTTGCGTTCATTTCAGAAGTCATTCTGATTGCCATAGTTGCCATTATATCGTACACATAGTGCATCGTTTAAATAGTTCGCTTTAAATTTGACCGCCCAACTCAAACCCCACAAAAGTGGAATGAGGTCCTATTATACAGCATAACTATATATATATATATATATATTAATATATAATATACACATGGGGAAATATAATTCGGGTTTGCCTCTCACAAAAGTACACTTTTTGTTCTACATTACAATAGTATGCTTTGGAGGGAAAAGAAGATGTGAGTGAGAGTTTTGCGAGTACAAAAGGTGAGTTGAAGGTTTGTGTTGGGGCCATTTTATAACATATTTATTCTTCAGAATATCAGTACAATAATACTAAAAAATGCAGACCAAAACATAAAAAAATCATATCAATTGTTATACTTTATTCTAGTAAATATATTGAGTTAAAAATATATTTCATTAAACTAGCTCTGAAAGAAAACAGAGATGTTCGTGTTTTTAGTGAGTTGGGTAAAGGCATTTCTGCTGGTGTGACCTCCATGACGGCTAGCAGTAAAATGAGAAAAATCGAAAGTCGGCTCCCAATTTACAACCTTGCCCTATTTCTGCATACTGTCCGCATATCTAACTCTTGTTGTCCGCAAGTCATCTTGGTTGTCCTCGTTCATGACTTAATCATTCCTGGTGTAATCCTAGATGTTTCCGCGCTACCCGGCTACGATTAGCATATTCCGCACTCTTCCGGAGTGATTCCTAGGACACTCCTAGAAATGTCCGTATTCAGTCCGCTGACATTCCTAGGAATGACCCAGGACAAGCCGAATCGTACACTTATTCCGCGTCTGACGCGGACAGGATGCCGAAATGACAGAATTTGCTTCCCAACCCTTCCTAGGCTTGTCCGCGCCCTAGTGGACGTCCGCCCTATAAAAAAGATCCCAAAACGCAATCTTGCAGTGACTGTTCTACAGTCTGACCTGTTTATTTGACCACTTTCACTGACAGATGTCATCCATTTTTGGAAAACATTCAATGTTCTTTTAAATGGAAACAGTCAAGCTGGAATTTGTTATTTGTCTCTTTCAAGTCAATACGTTATTTATAGTTGAAATTTATTAAGACAACTATTTGATTAATTAGTTTGTTTTTCCTTTATTTTGTTCAAGTTTTGTTCGTCTTTTGTTTGTTTTTTGTATGTTCATATCTCAAAGCCCTGACGAAGACCATTCAAAAGGTCAAAAGTTATCAAAGGCATTAAAGTTAAAGCGTCAAACGTCCGGTCGCTCTTTGTTCCTCTTACGAATATCGTGTATACCAAACGATGCATGCATCACACATCACGTATATGATGGGTGAGATCGGTATATATATATATATATAGCATACATACTTAATATGATACAGGTCGGCAGTGCATGACAAAAGTTATAGTGCACGTAAAATATAACGATTCCAAACGATAACCCACTATCGATGTGACTATCGGTTTTTGCTCCCTCACTTTAATCATCGAGTACTTGAATCCCGCATCTCATCGACGCAATTGCGCCACAACCGCGATATGCTTGCTCGATATTATCGTTATTCTCGATTCTCGCTAGCTATGCCAGCAACTTATCTGTGTGGGACTAGACTTTCAGCGGTAGATTTAAACATGGAAGCTGAAAACAACAGCAGGTTCGCTACTTTTACAGAGACTGATCTATAGATAAGGACACAAAGAAAACAAAGGATGTCATCAAATACGCCCTACGAATATTTTAGACTCCTACTGTTCTGAAAAAGGAATCAATCCGACGGATATTAAGCAAGTCAACCAAGATTTGTGCTGCTTTCACCGTACATTCTACGCGGAAGTGCCCCGTAGATGGGCAGCGTATGTACGGTATACGCTAAGCGCTCTGTGATCACGCTGCGCTATGAGCTTCTCCAACACGCTCTCGGCATCCACATTTTCAGCAACGGTGACTACAATGCCTGACACGAGTCTTGTTTTTAAATCCAGTAGATCCCTAATCCTACAATACATCATCTAGTCCTGGTCCTGGACCCAGTGCAGTAAGTAGGGCGTCACTCTAACGTGTTAGGCCTACATCCATACGAATAGACCTAACGTTATTCGGTCTAACGTTAGTCAATTAACGTTAGTGTTAACTAGCTCTGTCACTCGTAGATCTAACGTTGGTCCTAACCTATCCTACTGTTACTTGCACTGTTAGATCTATAGTCTAGATCTAGACCCTAGACTCTATAGTTGAATTTGGATTTTCAGGATTTTGTCTACAGGTCACAGGTTCAAAGAAAGTGGTATTGTCTAGACACGTCATGCACGTGTAGAATCTAAAGTGATCTAGGCTTTCGTATGGTTTGCCTGGGTATGTATGCTATTTTATATAACACATAGTGCATGACATCTTATTACACTATAACAAGTACCAAGCACCTCCAAATTCTGAATTTGCCCACAGGCAGTTATATTCAATTCGGCCTGCGGCCTCATTGAATATAACTGACCTTCGGGGCAAATTCAGAATTTGTCGGTGCTTATATTTTTATAGTGCATTCAGCCTCATGCACTATATATATAATATCTATATGTGTGAAGAGTTTGTTTGCAATAACCGATAAGTCCATTTTTGAAGTTATGGTCAAAAGAAGGAACAATTTTCTTATTATTCTCTTTATTTTTCTTGACCTTTAATCGCAAATATCTCCGTTTTGCAAATATGGACTTATCGGTTTGGCGAGCAAACTCTTCATATGAAGAGTTTGTTTGCAAAAACCGACAAGTCCATATTTGCCAAATGGAGATATTTGCGATTAAAGTCAAGAAAAATAAAGAGAATAATAAGAAAATTTTTGCTTCTTTTGACCATAACTTCAAAAATATACCTTTATATGTAGTGACCAATATATCATTTAAAAGGTATTATTTTGTACTTTATGACAGACATTGTACTTCAAAATCTTCAAAAATGGACTTATCGGTTTTTGCAAACAAACCCTTCATATATATATATATATGTATATATATATATGTATATATATATGTATATATATATATATATATATATATATATATATATATATATATGTATATATATATTTATATACATGGATTTAATTTATAGATATATGTATAATGTATATAAGTTTTTTATCTTTCAATTTAAATTTTCATTCATTTCCGCAAATATTTGTAAAGAATGGGATGTACAGACAAAAGTACAATGAAAGCCATTTTGACTACATCACGTTTTATTTTACTAAGGAGATCAACAAACTTTTCAATCGAAATCGATGAATCGTTTAGAAGGCAAATACAGTAAATAATGTTGCATTTTCACTTTCATGACCTGTTCTACGTTGGAGATGCCGACACAATCAATATACGTAATAATGTGGGATGACAGCACTTTCCTGATAGAATGGCTAAAAAGTATTGTCAAATAAAGAAGGAAGACAATGAGAAGAAGAAGAAGAAGAAGAAGAAGAAGAAGAAGAAGAAACAATGAATGGATCACAGAAAAGGTGCATAAGTGCAGGGGGAGGGGTAGTCACAAATGGCTAGGCTTCATTTACTTTGACTAAAAAAAATTGTACTTATACTGAGCATAAATAAACACTGATATATATTTCATTTATTTTTTTTTACATTTATTTACGTCCTTATTTATGTCCTCATTTTGAACGCTGTTTCTCTTTTCCCTTTGTTTCGTAGAAGGGATGCGAATAGCTAAACCGCAAAAACAATGGCATTGCACAAACAAATACTTAGAAATGTACAAAGTCCTCGCAAGGTACCTGCTTTATATCTCTACGACTTTAACAATTTTATTAGTCAATGTACATTCTTCATTATTATTGTATGCACGAATGAATGCGGTACATTCATGCTATCCGATTTCTTGTATTAAAAATGGATTTGATTTTACAGCAGTGTACAGTGTGAGAGTTAACCTTCGTAATACAGCATCGCGACCACTCTTGGTTAAGTTCGTGTTCAAACAAAGCAGACAGCTGGTTACCAAAAATCGCGAGCTCCTGAAAGGTTCACGGATGTCAATACAAGAACATCTAACTAGAAAAATACTCGTGAAAACGAGAGCGAGTCCATCAGTCATGGAGGCTTGGACATCAGACGGCAGAATTGTTGCGCTACTCTGTAAAAAAAAATCGAGTGAAAATATTCACTCTTGGAGGAGTAAATACAAAAAAAGGTGAATTTAGAGTGAAATTGCACTAAATTTTTAGTGAAAATGTTCATTTTCACTTATTTTAGAGTGACCTCAGGGATCACTCGAAGATTTTGGAGTGATTCCTGAGGTCACCCTAAAACGAGTGAAAATGAAAATTTTCACTCAAAATTCACTCCAATTTCATTCTAAATTCATCTTTTTTTTTTGTATCTAGTCCTACAAGAGTGAATATTTTCACTCGATTTTTCTAGAGAGTAGTTCGAGCAACGGGTGGAAAATACATAACTCATAGGATCCGCTGAGTAAAGGACCTTCCCATAGGCTAACCTTGGAGAGAAATGATAAAACTTGATTGTGTTGACTTTGATATTGAACACTTCTGCATTATTTGGACATTTAAACATTTTTGTTTTTGTTATTCAATTCAACGATAATTAGGAATATCTAATCTTGTAAGTAGGTAACTAGGGAATAGTTTGTTTGTTGTTTGTTTTCTATTCTGGATAATGTTAATATCATACCCATGTGTCATATGCCAACAGTCCGTCCAAAGAAATCAAAGAGCATTACCATGTGTAAGTTGTCATCTTTGGTGCCACTTCAGAAGTACGTCTGTGTCTGAAGCTGTCTTTAGCTCAGAAATTGATTGGATAGGTGATCCCTGTCTTCTGTCAGAACTTTCATTCAGTATAATATCTAGACGAGTCTGAATATGGGCGAGATGAGTCAATTAACCATCCTTCCCTGTTATATGTCAATGTAAACGATGAAATTGATCCGTATCCCCCTGAACACAGTGAGGTAGAAAAGAAACTTTAATCTTTATCCTCAAGTAATGGTCTTTTTATTTCACATACATACATAATATCTGTACACTCATAAATCATTTTGATGAGATAGAATTGTTATTATTACACTCTAAAATAGGTATTTTTAACTCTGAAATTAACTCACTTTTTTTTATTTGATCGGTAATAGTTAGCTAGATAATTATAAAGAAAGAAAATATATAGAAAGATTAGATAGGGATCAGCTAGGTGGACGTATTGCAGTGTATATCAAAGAGAATATCAGTTATCGTATGGGTTATGATGTAATGCATAATTCAGAATGTATGGTAGTTGAAATATGCTTCGAAAGATAAAAGTCATTCTTAGTTGTGATCTTATATAGACCACCGAATACAAGATCAGAAGTCTTTAACCTGTAAAATCCTCTAAATGTCATTCTATAATTATACCGCTACAGGGTAGAACACTGGAATTGATAACCAAACATGAATTTTTTTTCCCTCCTTCATAGCTGTTCCACGAAAATTTCAATCTGTAACTTCCTGAACTTTTTCTGTATATGTTTTAAAGAATTAATTTTTTTTTGAGCACACCCGTATGTTACTCAACAGGGCAGTAACCTGACGTTTCGCCGCATTCCGAAATTTATTATTGCTGTAAATGAGAGCTACCGTTTTGCAGTACCAAAAGAAAGTGAGCAAGTCGTTGACATATAACAAGGCCACCAGAATCGTATTTCCTTTTCCCCTTTCTTGAAGCAAAAACGGAAGGGTCATCGTCAAAAGCATCAAAAGTAGCGAAAGAGTCACCAAATGTATAACGCTCCTTACTCCCCTCATGTTTGGACCATCGTGTTGCTCACCACCTGCAGGGACCCCGTTGATAGCGACCCCCGCTACTCGCCTTGCCGTCCGAAAAACGATTCGGATGAGTGCCCCATTCATGAAGGCAGTTGCGACAATAGGTATGTTCAGAAATACGAGTGCGACGGTCGTGTAGGCGAACGAAGCTTCCAGGAATGCGATCGGATCACATCCACTGGCACTTGCAGGGTTTAACCGTGAGACATGGAAAAAGCCTACACAGTTGAGGGATATCAGCAGGGCACACCCAAGGCACAGCCACACTCTCCGTATCGTAACCTTCCTGAAATATCGAAGGGGGGAGGCTATGTAAATATACTTATTCACCGTGATGCCACATAGCAACCAAGCCGACGTGTTTCGAAAGAAAATCGTTGCAAACCAGCTTAACGTACAAATCTTATTAAGATCGGACTCATAAAAATATCCAGAGGTGAGGATGAAAACCGCTGGCATTTGAATGACAGCGGACACAATGTCATTAAAGGTCAAGCATTTTAAGAGAACAGTTTCGACGTCGTTGAAATCGAGATAATCTTTCCTCGATAGGAGAATGAAGATGAAGACATTTAACACCACTTCGATCACGACAGCGATTGAGAGGATGATTAACCGGGGTAAAATGGTAGAAGACCCTAAATCTGAATGCTCATACGTCTCCTGCGTTCCGTTAACATCCATTTCTTCCCTGCAATGACTGTAGAAACGTTTAAAACTCAAAATGTTACCAGCTGCCAGTAACACTGTAACTCAGTCAACTTGTCAACGCCACATTCATGATGATTGTGGAATCTTTGAAAATTCCTCCATTGACAAATATTCCACTTACAGTTAAACCGTGCTAACCGAGCTAACTGTGCTTGGTTCACCCAATGGAAAGCCTGGAAAAAGAAGGTTGCATTCAGTTATCAAGAATAGTAGGATAGCGGTGGTTCCAAGCAATGTCATGTAGAGCTGTATTGCTGGCAGTAGAGAAGACTGTCAATGCGACTGACTATATTTTGCTTTCTTAAATTTCTTAAATGATTGCTATTAATGGATCATGTACAATTTGTATAGCTGACAATGTTATTGCTTTGACCATAAACTAGCACTTGTCGACGTTTTCCCTCCGCCAAAGACTTCTGTCGTGGCAGTCTGTCGTAATGGAACAGAAAAGCGGTGATTTTTTTTTCTTCATTTCGACGATAATGATTACTTTCCAAAATATAGGCCTACTGCTCCAAAAGAAATATGACAGCATGAACGTGCTGAAAATAATCAAGTTTTCTCTGTAAATTGATTGAAAGCATAAACGACAAAGACGCAATTTCCGTTGAACCAATGATAACATCAGACCGTATCACCATGATAGTAAAACTTAAGTGATAAAACTACTCAATACGTCTTGTGATAGGTATCTTTTATACTATGACTAAAAGTTAATCATGACATTGTGTACGCTATCAATTCCAACATCATTATTTAGTATTGTTACTGCTAAGACTACACTGGCGCCAGCTCGGTTGTCATTCTACTCTATATTAAAGGGAGAAGGAGGATACGAAACTCATTACCTTAACTCGCGATAACGGTGTTGTGCTTTTTTTTTTCTTTCATTCTTCAAGATGTCATGTTTGTGTGACGACAGACTAGGAAATCTGCAAAAGGTGGCCGAGGATCATTTTAGCCTTTGGCAGATTACTACCTATTACTTTTGATTTCACACACATCAAGGGTATACAAGGTAATTATTCTAATATCAAACTCATCACTCTCAGTCAAAATTGAGATCAATTATGACATCCAAGTGGCTTAATATTATCAATATTCTCTGTGATAGTTCACACAGGTTTTTTTTCTTTTAAACAAGATTCTTAATTCTTTTTTTTTTTTGCAGGTTTAGATTAAACAATTTTCGTTCTTGACTGACAGGCTTAATGAAGATACCTTTTTCAATTGGTTGAATTTTCAGACTGTCAGAGAAGACTGTAATTCAGAATGTATGGACAACATGATTGCAATATAACGACAGACACTAGCAATAACAGTTCAAAGAATCCCCAAGCAAATCTCAATTTTGACATATTTGGCAGGTTTATTATTGCTATGTTTGCGAATTATTGGACTTTAAGTCACAATAGATTTTGAAATAAACATTGTAAGCAATATAGGTTCAACAAGGCGCGACGATAAGCAGGTCACAGGAGAAAACTCCTTCTTTTCTATAAGTTGAAATGTAATATCTAGAACTATTTCAAGGGGCTCACCAGGTAAATGTATCTGAGTAGGGTGCACGTCACGAGACCGACACCAACGATTCAACGAGCTATACAGCTTACAAGTCATACAACCCACTAGTTATACAGTTCACGCGTTCGACATCAAGTAATATAAGCCTACGAGTTGTAACAGCCCATGAGTTCGACACCACGCTGCAGTAAAGGGTCACGAGACCGATACTACGCAAAACAGGCTCACGAATAATGCTCGCGAGACTGACACTAAGCAAAGAAGGCCCGCGAGACTGCCAGGATGAACAACGCCACCTGTAGACCAATTAATTGTATAGGGTGTACAGATAATGGCATAAAGAAGATATGGGAGATGGAAAAGGCGAGTTAAGTATTAAGGTGCTACCTAGTCAGTTGCCCTTCCTCACCCGCTGAAATGTTCAAGATCTTTAATTGTATTTGCATATGTGCAAGAATGTTTTTGAAAAAAGATTAAAAAAAATAGTAAAAATGTGCATCATACATTTCCACATTAATTTCAAAAATGCCAAAAACACCATCGTTTCCATTTCCGCAAAAAAAAAGAAAAGAAAATGATTTGGACATTCACATCAAACAACTGAAAAAATACCAGACTGCAAAATTAAGCTTACAAGGAAAGATTTCACCCCCCCCCCCCAAAAAAAAAAAAAATCTTTTCATCAAGAATGTTTATAGAAACACAAGCCACAAATCGAAGTGACTCGCTGCGGTATAAAACGTTTAGATTATCCATGGAATGCCATGTATCATAGTTACAGAGATAATTACAAATTGGACTCTAAAACGTCTTAGAAGGCGTGTAGGATATCTAATAAAGACTACTCAACTAGCAAAGTGAGAAAGAAAAGTGGAAAAGACTTACAGCCTGTCCATCTTTTAGATAGAAATTGGGAAAGGCTATTAAAATAGCTCGATGGCATCATCAGAGATCTATATAATATTGAACCGTATTAAAGACATCGTCCTTGTTCTCTGTCATTTATTCCTTTTTTTAGGGGGAGAGCATAAAGACTAAAATTTTATTTTCGGTAACAATGTCGCTCCCGGCAGCGTGACAGAACTGCCCCCTAATATCCACACGTGTAGAGATACATACTTGACGTCGTTGATATATTTATGGCGCTGTTTGACTAGTTACAATCTCTCGCTCGATAGCGCGACGAAAATGGCACCCGCTAATATGTTATTTTCCCCTTAATGGAACACCCTGTACAGGCACATACTGGTGATTGACATGTATATGGGACTGTTCATCCTGCCGGTCTCGTGAGCCTTCTTTGCGTAGTATCGGTCTCTTTGGCTTTCTTTGCCTAATGTCGGTCTCGTGAGCCTTCTTTAACTAGTGCCGGTCTAGTGGCCTTTCTTTGCCTAGTGTTGGTCTCGTGTGCCTCTTTTGCGTGCTGTCGGTCTCGTGAGCCTTTATCGAGCCTTGTCGGTCTCGTCGGCTTTCTTTGGGTAGTGTCGGTCTCGTGAGCCTTTTCTGCATAGTGTCGAACTTATTGGTTGTTTGACTCGTGAGCCGTATAACTCGTGGGCTGTATGACTCATAGAACTATATCTGATGTCCAAGCGCGCCGGAACACTTCTGGTTTTGGGGGGGCAAAATCTCAACGGGGGCACATTGTGACGATGTGAGATCCTCGGCGCGTGAGCGAAGCGAGTGAGCGGGGGTGGGATGGAAAGGGGGATTACCCCCCCCCCCCCCCACTGTAAGGAGCTTTTGTAAAACAGGGTACAAAAGTCGCGTTTATAGACCAAATTTCTAAGGAATTAAACATAGTGAAAATAATCAGTGCGAAGGACTGTGATTATTACATACGGGAGTACATAATAATGTGATGGTGTGAGATCCTCGGCGAGGGAGCGAAGCGACCGAGCGGGGGGAGGGTGTGGGAGGGGTGGGGACTTTTTGTAAAAACAGAGTATAAAAGTCGCCTTTATAGAACATTTAAAAGCAAATTTCTAGGGAATTAACGTATTGAAAAAAAAAATCAGTTGGAAGGACCATGATCTTAACATACGGGGGTATATTATGTGATGGTGTGAGATCCTCGTCGAAGGAGCGAAGCGACCGAGCGGGGGAGGGTGTGGGAGGGGGATACCCCCTCCCACGGTAGGGACTTTTTGTAAAAACAGAGTATAAAAGTCGCTTTTATAGAGCGAGCCACTTTCACTTTGCAATTTATCTGAAATGTACTCATTAAAAGCTTAAACGTGATCGCATCGGTCGAACAGTAAAAAATATTCTTATACTACTAGAAAGCAAAGAAGAAAATGAAAAATGTAAGGTTTACTAAAGGTATGTTTCAGCGGGCACACTCGAGGACACGAGGCTACCATCTATACACTAAATTTACTCATAAGTTAATATTAGTGTATAGATACAATAATGTATGTTGTTAGTGTATTATGATTTTCGCCACGTTAGGGGCGAAAATTTTTGCATTTTCAGTTATGAAATTACAACATTTAGACAAGAAATATGCATTTATTGTTCATTTTGGTCTTTAAATCAGTGATTAATTATTTGTTACAGGGGGCACTTTGGGGGGGGGGGGCAAAAACTCGTTTTGCCCCCCAACATTTTGTTTGGGGGGGGGGGGGGGCAAGTGCCACCCCTGCCCCCCCCCCCCCCCCCCGCTTCCGGCGACCTTGCTGATGTCGGTCTAGTGGACAGTATGAATCGTGGGTGCCGGTCTTGTGGGTTGACCCCCGTTGCTAACGGTGGTGCCACAAAGCAACGTAGTGGAAATTCTTTTCGAGATATGCTATACCGTGCATGTACTTAGCATGAAAAGTTTGTAAGGCGACCTTGCTATCGACGTCCTTCCATGTTAGTTGTTGATAACTGGGTAAGTGCTTAGGCAATGTCATTTGCGGCCGGACATTTTTGAAAATGAAAATGTCTAATCATTGAATAAATCTTAAATTGAGTTTTGAAAATGAATGCATTCATATGAGTGTAGCGATTACACAAACCGAAAAGTAGTAAAATATTAATCGCAACATGTCATGTCATCGTACTTTCCAAGAGCTTCACGTCCGCATATGTAATGTGATGAACCTTGAAGAAGGCTAATGCAGATGAAGAGGTCCGCAGCAAGTTATCGTTCTTAGGACAAGACATGACTTCCTCGTCGTAGTGGTTTGCAACAACTGCCTTACATCGACCTGCACACGGACGATCTGATTAATGCAATGCAACGATCACAACTATCGATCTCAACACAAGGTGCTTTATCAAATCACCGTGAAGTCACCGTGAATTGCGAGACCAAAAAAGTGAACATTAATAGCAAAAGATGCAGTCATTATTTATTACTTTTAAATACATGATGTGGAAGAGGGATTAAAATGCCACATTTTTTTTTTCCCAAACACAACAACGTTGATTTTGCTCCCAGGTTTGATTTATTTAGCCATGTCTAGAATGTTCGTGTAGGTTACGCAGACGACCATTGCATAAGCATAGACAATGTACTTTCAAAATGCATCTATTACGGACGTGACTGTGGTTCTTGCACAGCCACGCTAACACCAACACCAAACTTGAAATGACAAAGATGATAAGCGGGATGTTTAGATTGTCATGAACGACGGTGTCGGTTAGGTTGAGGCGTGAAAAACTGGGGGCTTGTCCGGGAAATTGAACAGCAATAAGATGCACATAAATTCTCGACACATAATTTTTACATTTACTTACAATGAAATTGACCATATTTTCTTAACATGCCAAAATACAAACCTGCTTACGGAAAGATGTAGGCCTATTTAATAAAAAAAGGCATCAAAAGCTATATATTGAACTGAGAGAAACTCTTTTTTTTTTTTTCAGGCATATTGTAAAGCATAAAGAGGAGTGACCTAAGTGCTACAGTGTTGTACAACAAATATCTTAAGTTCACTATATGCTAAACAGGTTCAAATGGGATGGGCAGCGGATTACCAGCAACAGGTAATAAAGTTTCACGATTATAATGAATTGAATATGAAGAAAAAATAAAACCGGATGATAGTTTATTGGGAATAGAGCGGAACAGTTGACAGGACTCGGGTCATCCTGAGCTAGAATTATTCATGTTCTTTATTTTTTACTCTTATAATCGAGCAGTAATTATTACAATAAGATGTGTTTGATTGGTAACAGATTTGATATATGGGATATACAGGTGTAAAAAATGATGTAGTCAGCCGTCAAATATTCCTGCATGTAAATTTATCCCTAAATCTTTGAAACTTGTGCCTGGTGGCTTTCCTAAATGCGACGTCGCTTAAAATGAGAATCGACATCTTGCAGTGCCAGATGAAAGTTGCCAGATCATTGAGGATCAGTACTGAACCAAGTTCTGTGAACATATCAAGGTATATCATCGTCGACAAAGCAAAGGTGATCAGCAGCAAAAGAATGGCAACGGTGACGAGACGAACAATATTTTGTAGACCTCTTATTTGTTGACCATTTCCCCATCTGTCAGGATCTGCGGGAAGGCGGTGGTTGGGCAATTCAGCTACGCGACGCAATTGTCGGGCCATTCCGACCCCAATTCGAATCAATGCGAAATTGGCAACGACGGCCCCCAGTATCGGGACACTAAGCAACGCCAATGTTACAATAGTGTAAGAAATCGTGGTGTGGAAACTTTCCCCGGGATCACAAATGTCTGAAGGCGATGGGGAGATTCCCGGGAGAGGCAGGTAGCCGAGAGTATTTAGAGACACAAGGAAAGCTCCGAAGAGACAGAGTCGTATCCTTCGCATCGTTACGATCCTAAAGTATTGGAGAGGGTAAGCCACGTAAATGTATTTATTGACCGTAATACCACACAACAACCACGCTGATGTATCCTGAAGAAAAGCCACAGCGAAAGAAGCGAAGAGACACAGTTCAGCAGGCAAGGGGTTAATTGCTGTTAGGTAAAACAAGTATAGCAACGGGAGCTGACTGACTGACCCGGCAATGTCATTTAGCGATAGACATTTCAACAGGAGGATGTCAAATTCGTTGACCAATGCACTGTGTTCTTGCGACAAGGTATGAAAGACAAAAGAATTAAAGATGACAGCTATCAGAGCAAGTACAGGGCTGTAAATCATCCTCAAAAACAGAAGAGAACCCACCCAAGGAGCATGGGATTCGTAATTGTTTGAAGGGTTCACACCTTGCATCAGGTTCGCGTCCATTTTCGATATCGAGCAGATTCACATACTACCAATGACTACACTGTTCTCTGCAGCCAGCAGTATACCCATGTGTAACCACCAAACTCCGCGTGCAGAGATCATTATCAGCTTCTAAATTTGGCTGGAAGCAACGGTTTGGCTCTCCAACAGAAGCCGAGGTTTGGATGCAAGCACGGTGTAATTTACTTTTCGGTTTCTCGTACACAGACCGTGATTCATCAGTTCTTTCGACTTGATTGGAAACGTATGTTAACTGTCTTTGGAAATGAAATGTATGCATCGTGTTCCTTTCCTAATATATATATAAATGTGAACAAATTTGTGTACCACACGTGTACCTCACAGAAATTTCACAGTTTTACCATGACATGACAAGTGAGTACTTACAGAGGATATAACTGAACCTTATATCTTTTTTAGGAATAAAAAAAAAAAATACTCATAATGTCAATAGAGAACCTGAAAAGTGCATGTAACCAAGAAAGTAGGCCTATATGAAGAGGTGAGATGAATAGAGGGACAGAGAGAGAGAGAGAAAAAAAAGGGGGATGTGGTCTGATAGATGGACAGGCATTTCGTATATTAGAGCGTGCTCATTATAAATGATGTATTTCTGATGAGTTAATGGCAAGCGAGGATATCGTTCAGTGCGCATCCGGCTTAAAGGGGATGAACATTAAAGAAGACCGAAAGCCGAAATACTGCAATATATGACCAGCCCTTATTTTGCTGTCATAATTACAATGGATTAACAAAGATGGGAATTATGGAAGATGAGATCACTATAAATATTGCCAAAAAAAAAAAATCCAATGAAGACATTTTTACAAAGCAAAACACAACCAAACACCTTGAGATGTGGGGTATCTGTATTGGGGTCGAATTCCAGCTGTTTAACAAAATCATGATGATTTTGCTTCCTTTTATATTTTGTGAGGAACGGAAAAGATAAGATGGAAAAAAGGGTATTTTTCGTGACATTATTTACTCTACAACATTGACTGGTAGATTATTATAATAACAATCTACTAGTCATTGCAATTAATATTTGATTTTCTTTCTATGTTTTCATAATGATTTTGAGAAAAAGAAATGTATGTGTTTCATGAAACATGTGAATGAAGTCATGTGTTAGGAAGCCCATGTTTCATGAAACATGTGAATTAAGTCATGTGATAGGCAGCCCACTTGTAAGAGCAGTCTAGAGAGCTTTTTAACATCTAATGTTCCAACTAGTCTCGTATTAGACTTTTCGCCGGAAGTATTTTCCTTCCCTTGCCATTTTCCATCTCTAACTAGTCTTAATGAAGGTATCACGTGCAGTAATCCGATTAAGTGTGACGCAGCCCCTCTGGCCTCCTGGATCTCAGATATTTATTCAAAAGTAACGTTGTCATGATTGTGTTTAACTGAGGGATGGTAAGCTAAATAGAAATATCCTTACTTGCAAGGAGGCTTACCCATCATTGTGCCCATCATTGTGTCAAGGTGTTGATGTACATAACACACACACACACACACACACACACACACACATATATATATATATATATATATATATATATATATGAAAGGGTCGATGCAATATAGTGCTTACCCACACAATAGTCATTTTGAGATAATCGCTGTTGAATGTTTGGAAAGTCCATACATTGTACATTAATAAAACATGAATGCATGCATGTTTTACCATCTTATTGGTTGAATTCAAATATATTTTCACGGAGGTAAGAGTGAAGGATAAGGATTATGAAAATGCATGTAACTCATTTTTGACAGAGGTGTGGGTTAGCACTATATTGCACCGACCCCTTCATATATATGTGTGTGTGTATGTGTGTGCGCGTGTGTCTCTCTCTCTATGTGTGTGTGTGTATATGTGTGTCTGTGTCTGTGTGTCTGTATTGAAAGAGTTTCAGAGATACTTTTCTGAATCCCTGTTCAGCTTTTCAGGGACGAATCATTCACCAAACAAATATATGAAAAATAGAGCAAAATTAACAACTAGGTGCCGACATCGGACAGATAGCTCATTAATTCATATGAGACTCAGGAACCACAGAGAAAGAATACCACTATCATGACAACATTGTTCAGATAAACTCAATTCAATATGTGTTTTCACCACTATGATAAAAACGATATTTAAATATACTGAAATATGCAAGGTTTGGATGAACCTTATACAAACAAAACAAATCCCGAAAACCAATGAAAAAACAAAACAAAACAAAAACAAAAACCCTAATCGCCGCTCCAGCAAGTGGATCCTTTCTGTTCAAGATAAAATAATATTCAACTCAGACTCAGTTTTAACTATATAACATTCTATGCAGGATGTCAATAGAAACACAGATCGCGATGCCAAAGTATTTTGAAGACAATGCTGTGGATTGCACCATCAAGATACCCCCTCCCCGCCTCACACACGTAAGATATAATTAAGACATTCATGATGTTAGCTTATAATCGGTGAAAACTGAGTGAGAAAATTATGAATATTATACAATTTCTTATATTTTCTATAGTCTTATTATATGTATATATATTCTTATTATTCTGATACACATTAAATATGTATCTCATAAGCCTATGATATACATTTATTTCCTTTTGACGACATGTCGTCGAAATGTCATGTCCATAAATAATAAACCAACTTTATAACAGGATCATAGCAGTTATGCCCAAGTACATCTGTAGAAGGTGTTGAACCGCAATGATTGAGATTGAGGAATTGCTGCATACAAAATGAAAGGATCGAGAGAGGTCAGTCGCATTAACAAGATTATTCACGAATGCAAGGAACCACATACGATTAGGTATCAGATTCCATGTAAAACACCCCTACTCATGATTCAACAGAGTTTATGTATAACAGGTACAACTACGTATGGAAGATACAAGTGCTTCATAAATCTATTCTGTCTATAAATTTGAGAAATGCAGTGGAATGCCATGCCTATAAGAAGTTGGTTTCAATTGTTAAAAAAAAAAAAAACCCTGGCCAATATTTCTTAAAAATCTAAAGACACTTGCAATGCTAATGTCATGCCTATATAGAGCGCATTGTTACAAACAAGACGGCTTTAGTTTTATTAACTTGTGCACAAATCGCTGAAGTCATCCAGTGTTAAAAAAAAAAAAAAAAAAAAAAAAAAACTCATGCAAAGGAAACTGTACATTATGATAATCATGTCATCATTCAAAATCTTTTTATTTACCGTGAAATGTTTCCCTATCAAAAATCTCTCTTTCAAATACCGTGAATTACAATGACATATACCTACTGTACAAATGTTTGTGATAACTGCATGTAAGTGTCCATGGAATGGATAGTATAGTTGTTTAATCATCAACGGAAATTTTTTTATGAAATTGTCACGCACACACCTATAAACAAAATGTGAGCCAGTAACAATTTCGTCTCATCCAAGCTGATACGTGTAGCCGTGATCAAGATCATTCTTTCATAACAACACAAGCAGCTTTCCCCATATCAACTCCACAGCAATTCATAATTTGATACAGTAGTAGACGATGCAATAAAAGGTATCGTGTACTTTTATGAAAAAGTCAGGATTTGATAAAGAATTCTATATATCATCGGTGTAGATACAATACGTGTAAGTGCTATTCGTCGCAGGGTTGGTTAACTGCTTCTGATACAAACATGACAAAAAGTGACGAAATTCCCTTCTTATGAAATCATTTTTCTTGTGTGTTTGTGTATGTGTGTACGTGCATGCGTGCATGCGTGAATCCTAACAGTGTTGCTATCGGAACACCGGACATTTACACAAGACCTAAGGATTCGTCTATAATTGCTGAAATATTGTATTCAGCAATTCGCCTAATAGCAATTTAAAAATCGAGCTGTGATCATATGAGAACATGTCTCCCCGATGCTCCTTACAATGTTTGAGGACGCTGTGTCCCAATTTTACAGTCGATTTTGGTGTGACTGGATGGTCCCTTTACATCAGTTACCACGCCAACGACTCAAATACTGATAATCCGATTTACTCCTGCGTGGAATAGAAACTGCTATTATTGGAACTGCAATATTGAGTAACTTACTCTCGCTGTAGAGACCTTTATGGAATGCTACCCAGACCTATAGGATACGCCTTTAATACCCTGCAGAAGGACAGTGAGATAAAACTGGAATTATGGACAGTAGAAAAGGATGGAAAGAACAATAAAAGAGAAGCACCGAGAGCAGTATGGTTGTATTATATTCCAAGAAGTTTTTTGACATAAGTCAGAATTATCTGCATCACTTCGGTGATCCCTCGCATTTATCCCCAAGTTGAATTATCCTTCGGGTTTATGCCAGGTTTGAGTGTGTGCGTGTGTGTCACATACAAACACACTGCTATAGCTTATGACCATCCGAGCACTGAGAATTAAGGGTTTCTGGGACGAACACTGAACTAGGGCTTTCTATGGCTCAGTCGGTAGAGCACCGGGCTAGCATCGGGAGGTCTCGGGTTCGAATCCCGATGGAATCCCTTTTTCTTTGCTCATTTTTCCACTAATGATTTCTATTTATTTCGGGTCAGTTTTCTTCTGTTTAGGTTTGTTACATACTCAAAAGCTGCATCACTTCGGTGATCCCTCGCATTTATCCCCAAGTTGAATTATCCTTCGGGTTTATGCCAGGTTTAAGTGTGTGCGTGTGTGTCACACACAAACACACTGCTATAGCTTATGACCATCCGAGCATCGAGAATTAAGGGTTTCTGGGACGAACACTGAACTAGGGCTTTCTATAGCTCAGTCGGTACAGCACCGGGCTAGCATCGGGAGGTCTCGGGTTCGAATCCCGATGGAATCCCTTTTTCTTTGCTCATTTTTCCACTAATGATTTCTATTTATTTCGGGTCAGTTTTCTTCTGTTTAGGTTTGTTACATACTCAAAAGCTGCATCACTTCGGTGATCCCTCGCATTTATCCCCAAGTTGAATTATCCTTCGGGTTTATGCCAGGTTTAAGTGTGTGCGTGTGTGTCACACACAAACACACTGCTATAGCTTATGACCATCCGAGCATTGAGAATTAATGGGACGAACACTGAACTAGGGCTTTCTATAGCTCAGTCGGTAGAGCACCGGGCTAGCATCGGGAGGTCTCGGGTTCGAATCCAGATGGAATCCCAATTTCTTTGCTCATTTTTCCACTAATAAGTCAGAATTAGGTTACACCAAGTGGCTCTTCGAAATCTGACGATAGAAATGGCCATTACCGGGACGCTCAAGAACGTACAGGGTTATCATCATAATATACGGCAGCGATGTGCCAAAGATATCATCCGAGTCACAAGCATTGGAGTGAGCTGAAGGTAGTCCTGGAATTGGTATAGTAGCCCAAGGTGTTGCGAGATACCAGGAAGCCGCCGAGGAGGCAACTCCGCACTCTTCGCGTCGTTACCGTCTTGCAATACCGCAGTGGTTATAGTAATGTAGATATATTTGTCATACAGAGTGATGGTACACAGAAGCCATGCCGACGGATTCTTGAAGAAACGTGTCGCGAAAGAACCAACGAGGCACACCTCGACGGGAACGGACGTTCTTGCTTGGAAATAGAATTATGTAGCACAAATACTTTAACTAATGAAGATGTGATGTCGGCCACAGCGAGAAATTTCTGAAAGAATATGTCACTTGCGTTGAAATCAATATCATGCTCTTTTGCTATACACGACAAACACAATGAATTGAGCGTATACCTACACATAAGCAAGCAATGCAAAGCAGTCTTGAGATTAGGAGGAGATCATCTCATGCAGATCCCCATTCAAAGTCAATCACTTTCTCAGAGACTTGCGAAATGTTTGCATCCATTCTCCTCTTTCGGGAAAGATTTTAACATCCACATGACATGATGGATAGGACTGCGATGTGTAGACCTACTTGCAGTCTTCGTCCCTAACTTTACGCTAGGTTTGTCAGATTGTACTGTTTGTACATGATAGACACACTATATTACAGAGGAAATGCTAACAGGAAACACGGTGTTTTGTGTATTTTTGAGTGTGTGTGTGTGTGTGTCTGTCTGTGTGTGTATGTTAACTTTCTTCTTCTAAATCTAGACAAAATTTAGGTAACCACTCTCGGACTCATGTGGCTGTTTAGGAATATTGCTTCCGTCTACAAATAAAAACAAAAACAAAACGGAAGGATGTTGACAAAAAGCAGGTATACGCGATATCAATACAGCCTTGACAAGTTATATGCGATTTAAAGTCACCTCGTAATGTATTCTTCTTCTTTTTACTTTCCTCTTACATAATATGTATGTAATATTATCATATCCATACAACTGCTATATCGCAATTACCATTACAAACTCCGTAAACGGTAAGGGCACTTAAATGTGGACGTACTGCTGTCACTGAAATTGATTTGACCTTACCACAGGGTCTGTACAAGAGACGGAATGGAGTAGGCATAATTGCAATAATATGTCGAATGCGCGTGAAGGCTTTTACACAGTGGTCTCGTCGCAGAATTGGGTAATTTAAATCGCCCATTTCACCTATTCTTGCTCTTGACATTTTGGGGATGAAGCTTTCTATTAAGAAAATGGTATCGTTAGTTAATCATTCAACACGCACGTACTTGAATTGTACGGAAACACATCAAGACTGAATTTTATAGGTGCAAAGTAAGTTTGCCACATAAGGATAGAGATAATGATCTTTATATCAATTAAGATTTTAAGTGCTTATATAGAAAAGGGAAGGAGCACAATGTTTTTGTGTAGCCCGGCCTGAAAGACGAAAGCTAGAGTCAAGCCCACAGGAAAGACTGACATTTCCCCTCGTATTCGTTGACTTCTTTCATCAAATTAATTATTCAATTCAATTCATTTATTTTCATTCTTCTTTTTCCAACAAACTATAACACAGAATAAATCAGGAATCATATCATAAACATATGCATAAAATCATGACTTGTGTGCATTAAAAAAAATACAAAGTTATGCTTCAGTTACCGAAGACTACATAATTGTTTATAACTTTTAGCAAAGTCCTGTTACGTAGAATAGATATGATAAGATATGTGTAAAGTTAGTTCTCATCAATGTGTTAGAAAAAAAAACCCGACAACAATTAGATAACACGATAAAATCAATTGAATACCGTTGGCAAACCTGCCATTGCTTTTTGTCACATAATAGTATAATGTCATTGACATATTCTTCAGATGTTTTTTTTTTTTAAATAAGTATGCACCCCTGCAAGTACATAAGCCAAGAACAATATTAATGAAATAAAAGAAGCAATAGCAAAAAGCCAAATAAAAAATGGTAAGAATATTCGTATTATGCTCAAGTAAATTGTATTGTGGAGATAGTAAGTGTAAGATTAATCCTCGGCTGTTAATAATGTTCGCAAAATAATCGCCATCATTGTAAAGTATTAGTGAATATAATAGAAAGCTCAGGATTCTTAGGGTAGAACTGTAGACGTTGGCAAAATATTCACAAATTTAGATAAGAATGCATGCGTTAAATCGCATCAACAGAAAAAAAACAACAACAACACCAAAATGAAAAAATACAATGTAAAAACACCCATACTGTATGCCCATAAATAAATTCCATCGTGGAATCAGTATTATGTATAATACAAGCTTAATCCTTGACTATTTATAATGTTTTCCAAAATGATTATCATCGTCAGTAATCACTGTAAAATATGAGTGAATATAGTATAAAAGAAACACCAGGAATGATTCATTTTGGTCATCATAGGGGTAGCATTTCACATGTCAATACACATTAATCTTGCGCACATATTTGTTACTTCAAGTTTCATCGCTTTCCGATAATAGATGTCGCTAACAATAAGGACTGCCGTCTTGCTGTGCCATAAGAAGCTAGTTACATCGAAAGCGAGAAACGTAAGCCAATGTTGAAAGTAATCCGGACTGTAAGTGAATTGCGCCAGCACGATAATGATTGACAGCAGCACGATCGATATAGTGATCAATCGCACCACGTTCTTCAGCCCTCTCAGTTTTGGGACGTTGTTCAGCCCGTGACGCAGACGATGCTCCACGGGAGACATCTGGTTGTACATCTCTATCACTCGCCGCATCCTCTTTGCAGACCGAAAAACAATCATGATGAGCATACAGTTCATGACGATCATCACGATGATAGGGACACAAATGAAGGATGCAGACGAGATGAGGTACGGACGTGAAGCTCCGAAAGAGGCGGACGGATCGCAGGCGGTAGATTCGCCTGCTGGTAGCCCCTTGATCGGGATATAGCCAACGGTGTTGAGGGAAACGAGAAAGGCGCCAAACAGACAGAACAAGACTCGCCGCTTCGTCACTAATCTGAAGTACCGTAGAGGATTCGCTACGTAGATGTACTTATTGACGGTGATGGCACAAAGCAGCCAAGACGATGTGTTTTGGAAGAACAAAGTCGCAAAGATGACACAGAGGCATGCCGACACGTTGCTTATGAATGTCATCGTATAGACAAGAACAGCCTGCGTCAGTGAGGAGGCCACGTCATTCAGAGCGAGACATTTAAGCAGAAAAATATCAATATCGATGAAATCCAATGTTTGACCACGCGATAGAACCATGCAGAAGAATGAATTGAAGAGTACATTTACAGGAGCGGTAACAGAACGTAATACCAAGTGTAAGATAATCGGTGTACTCGTGATATCGACCGCCCATTCTGATTGTTCAGTGTCGTTCGCGGGTAATGCTGTGGCGACTTCCATTACGTCACAACAAAGAAAATGATCAAAGAGTGTAGATATGATAAAGATTTGAGCACTGAACTCCGTGCACTTGTTATTTCTATTTGCATGAGAGGAAAAAACGTTGACGTTTTCCAACTCTTTCCGTATGGCGATGGCAGTGGATGAAGTGGATGAAATGATGGGAGTCAAAAACGCCTTGAAGTTCAGAAACGTCTCTATCAGTAGAAAACTAAGGACATGATGTCTATTGACGTATCGTCTAACTGTTTCTATATCTGGCAAATAATTCTTACTAGACTTCCACAAATTCCTCCCACAGTTGCTTCACGTGCGATCGCTTGATTATCATTTTGCTCAACATTACCTTGTCTCGATATTTCTTCCACTCGGTCGTGACACTAGCACGAAAGTTTCAATAACTGCATGATTTGATCAACTCTGTCGCCATAATGCTACAATGATTTTTCCTCCCCAGAAGTGAGCATTCCACGTCAGCAGCATAATCCTTGCTAAGCTGCTTAATGACTGAGCGAAAGAAAATGAATAAAGATATAGAAACTAGACTAACAAATAGTACCTTCCTCAACAAGCGGGAGTTAGCGCAAGCCAGCGGACTGGAAAAGATAGACAAAAAGTAATATTGCAGCTATCCTCACACTTCCCCTTAATTGAAGTTCTCTGGAAACGATCACTGATTAAACTAACCCTGTGCGAGAATATCAATTCGCGTACCCATTAAGTCCATTTTTAGAGACGAAACACACGGGAAACCCAAGCGATTAATTCTATGGCACCTTACCCTTGGCATGCATTATAAACCGTCGTTAGTCACGAACAACTGCATAATTGTTCCAACGCCTCATTTCTCCGTGGATCTGGGTGTAATGACATCCCCGGTAGTGATGATTATAAGCTGGCCCTCATTATAAGGTTTACTGCGAAAAACACTTGTTACCAAAGCAAATGTGAAAAGAATTAGAAGAGAATGGGCACGCGGCTTATAAACATTTCAGAGTAATTGTCCTTACTCATTTGAGAAATGGTAGTTCATGTAGTGATCATGCGGGAGCATATATGCAGTTGTTTGCATATGTATATATATATATTTTTTGCACATGGATGTTTGTATACAGAGCTTTATTGATGTTATTAAGGCTTGAGAGTTGTTCGTAAATGATAAATGGCTTTCACATACACTTCTGGATTCCTTCACAGACATAAATTTGTATTGAGGTGCTAGGATACAAGCGCACATTTTTGCTCTGGAGAAGACTGCATCAACGAACGGCAAATCAGACGGATAGATGACTATTGTACATGGTGTTACGAAGATTTCTTTTTTTTTCTGAACCAAAGCTTATGCACATGCTCGTTTAAATCTGTCCGACCTAAGATAAACCCTTTGAATAGAAGCAAAGCTTCCAGCGCTCTATAAGAGAAGCCAATCTTCACGCATTGACTGCATGATGTATTTGAGAATACTTTTTTTTTTTTTACCACATTTTTTTTTTTTTTTTTAACAAGACATGTTTTCACCATGAATACACGACATGTGGCCGGAGTATGCATCCTCTCCGTATCTGACTTGTTGATACGGTGAGGCCTGAACAGCAAACATAAAAAAACAAAAACAAAATAACAAACAAACAATCAACAATAACAACAACACCTAAAGCGTTAGACTATCTAGGAACGCAAAAATGTCCTTCCCTAGAATCTTTTATGAGTCACACACACACACACACACACTCATATATATATATATATATATATATATATATATATATATATATATACCTAATATGTATACATATATATATATATATATATATATATATACCTAATATGTATATATATATATATATATATATATATATATATATATAAATGAGTGTGTGTGTGTGTGTGTGTGTGTGTGTGTGTGTGTGTGTGTGTGTGTATCCGTTTGGTATATATCCGTCGGGAATATGTAGTTTGTTGAGGATTGAAAAGTGCTCAATGCTGTAAAGCAGAGCATGTTAGGCTATATATATATATATATAATATATACACTAGTATATACTGGTATGTGTATGTGTGTGTGTGTGTGCGTGCGTTTGTGTGTTTATCTATGATTTCTCTTCAGATGCATAGTACAGTTGACCATGATGTGCCTAAAATGCTTTCTCATGTCAGCAGTTATTTCTTTCTTTTCTTCTGCCTCACTTCTTTTTCTTCGCAAATGATCGCTCAAAGTCACCCTCCTCTCTGTATGACTTGTCTTTCCTTGATTCTCTTTTATAACAATTGCAGAGACACTTTCTTCTAATTTCTACATAGATTTATTTTGTCTTTAGATAGTTTCACATACATGACACCGTACATCATGCACCCATTGAACACTTCTATAGAAATGATAACAATTGCCCAGTTCATCCAGCCCCGTTCTTTCTGAACAAGTTCAACAATGTAACGAGTTGGCGTTTTGCTGCGTTCCGAAATTTCACGTCACTGATGACTAGAACGATGATCTTGCAGTGCCATGCCAACAGTGCCAAATCAAAAGTTACCCGGGTGAGCCAGTGGTGAAAGAGAAGAGGACTGTCGATGAACGAGCAAAAGGCACCGATGATCATCAACACTACGAGAGACACGGTGACTAGTCGTGCTACATTCTTCAGTCCTTTTCTATTTGCCCCTTCGTTTCCTATCCGCGGGTGGTACGGGGAACCAGTTGGGATGGGTCGGTCGCCGGAGAACCCGCCGACCCGTCGAACTTTCCTAGCCGACCGATACGCGATGGCTAAGAGGGAAAAATTCGTAGCGACAGTCATGACAATCGGCAGGGATAGCAAAGAGGCAGATGCTGCTAAGTAGGAAAGTGATGCTCCCAAAATCACAGAGAGGTCGCAGTAACTCTCGGACTGAGCCGCAGGGGGCCCGTAGAGTGTAAGGTAACCAACCGTGTGCAGGGACACTAGGAAAGCGCAAAGCAGACATAGCGCCGCCCGAGGCTTCGTCACTAGCCTGAAGTAACGGAGTGGATTCGCGATATATATGAACTTATTAATGGTAATGATGAACAGTATCCAAGACGATGTATTCAGGAAAAATGTCATGCCGAATATGGCACACAGGCACAACGTCATATTCTCAAGAAACATTGTCGGGATAATTGGCATAAAGTGACAAATTGAAGAGGCGATGTCATTCAGGGAAAGGCATGCCAACAGAAAAGCATCAATATCTATGAAATCCAAAGACTCTCCATGCAACAGAATCAGAACGACGAAGGAATTGACAATGGTGCCAGTTGTGAGAGAGAATGACTGAATGGTAAGGAAAAGAAAATTTTGCCAGGTGAAGCTGATCGCCGTCATTTCAGTACTATTTGTGGGTTGTCTGTTCATCTTTGTTTCCCTTTCAACAAAAGATGGAATGACAGTCGACGATCGGAGGGGTCCTCAGCAATCAAATATTGTGTCAACACACATCAAAATACAAACGAGAATCTACAGTTCAAACAGAATGGCGATGTGAAGTCACTGTCACTTACGTTTGGAAACAGATGCGGTATTAGCTCCGTTATCAACACCTACAGACGTGGAAAATCAACTGATAAATGTGAATTTCCACAAGGGCACAATTTTGAACTACAGTGTATATTGCTCTGGGCATCACACTGATTCTCCGTGCTTTTGCATATGTCACCAGTGCATCTGAAGTAGCAATAACTCTACAAATTTAATGGCCCCACTTTCATTAGTGAAACCCACTTTCACTGACCACTGTGTTTACATTTTGTATTTGCATTGGCGTCTGGACTCAAGCGGCAAATTGCAAGAGCAAAGCAAATTGAGAGCCATTAACAACGGCGCTCTCGGTGGTGCACTTATCAAGTGTCGTATTACGCCTTTGCCAGGCGCCATAGCTAATAGAAATAAAACAAAAAAATAAATCTTTGAGATACTAATGAACATAAGTATTTCCATTAATTATTCATTCAAAGTACTTACAATTTGATTTATATATCATATATTATTATATTATATATTATTTATATACCTTTTATTAGGCAACGTGAACGTTTGAGATACTAATATACCTCACTGATATCTTTCTACACATCTTTTTTCGCATAGATTATGATACTACACCGTCTTGGCAAAGCTGTCATCCCTACCTTTTGTTCTATAGTTGTATATTGGTTAAGTTTTATAGTGAAATAAAACATTAAGATAACACTTTACTTGAATTGTATTCTTACGAAACCATGGAACACTTTCGCATTACAATGCAACTTATTTTTCTTTCTTTTTTTTTCTAGAAAAAGATAAATATAAAGTAACCAAACATCAAATGAATATTGATTTCGCAAGATTTGAAGTATGTGATACAAGTAATGAAAACAGACTTACAAATCACTTCACTCAATTTAAATGATAACTTTGTCAGTGGCATTAAAATTTTTAGCTATAAAGTTGTTTGTCATTATTTTGCTAACATGGGAGAAAAATTAGTGAAAATTCAGCTGTTAACAAAAGAAGTGCATTTCTACAGGGAAGGTTTCAGCAACTTTTCCTTCAAAACAGTGGAAGACAAGAAAGTGTGTGATATGTACGAGAATCACTGCCTATTGATAGAGCCACGGGTCCGGACAACATACCGGCAAAAACTATCTAGAGCATCACATCTGTGACAACTCCGCCGCTAACTTTTCTATTAAATCAAGTAGTACAAGATGATATAATAAATTAATTATGGGCCTGTTCCTGTTATCCCAAATCTTGCCAAAATTGAAGAGAAAGTTACTCATGACCACCTTCAGACTTACCTGAATGACATGATTAATTGTAGTGTTCCTACACATACTGCATAAACAGTTTGGATTTCGTCTGAAGCACTCTATTTAAGATGCATTGTTGAATGCAAGTGAAAAATGGCTGGATGACATTAACTCTAGAAATATCGTCTGGTATTAATGCTTAACTTAAAATATTTTTTTTTTTTTTTTTTTTTTTTTTTTTTTTTTTTTTTTTTTAGTATCCTAAAGCCAAGCACGGTCTTTAGCTCCGCCCCTAAGCGTTGAGTTATCAGCTCCCAAGAATCCATCCCATGCCCTACGATCCTCCCGCTCAATCTACCAATGTAGCCCTGGCCCCATACCACGTACCCGCTTTGGCAGTCGTGCTTTCGCCGTCGCCGCTCCTCAGCTACGGAATGAGCTCTCCCTTCATATCAAATCTTCACCCTATTAATTCAACTATACGTTTGATTTAATGAAATCAATATGGATATAATAATATGATCTCACGTTTTGTATTTATGTTATATTTCTCTCTTTGTGTGTCTATCTATTTTAATAAACCTGCTAATTCCAGTATTTGCTTGATGTCAAAGTTGTTCAAAATTCTTTATTATATCAATAAACAGTGTAACATGAAAGCCTAGGTTGTCTCCTGGATTAAACAGGAGGCACAAGGAAAAGACAAAGGACAATACAGAAAACATGCAAATACGTCTTACATAATAAAAAACACACTCAACAAATACAGCTACATAATCACAAACAGATTAACCAAAGAAAGATACATTTATACACAAACAAATTGAAATATACAATATCCAATTTCAAAGCATACTTTTCTATCATAATAATGCAACTTTATCTCATTCTGTTTTTTCATTGATTAAAGTAAATAATTGTACAATTTATATTTATGTTTGATGTTTGTGGTTATGTTTATGTTTAATAATGTAAGATTATGTAGATTATGGTATAATTATGATGTAAGGAGCTGTAAAAATGTAAAATAACAACTGTTTTACTACTACTCTTACTGCTACTATTGTCATCAATAGTCTGAGCAGTCACCGAGCGATGCCCCATTGGCAACTGGACGATATCCCACCGGCTACCGGCCGATTTTCACGAAATTGCTCAGCGACCGACGGATAATCGATAGGTCATCTACCGGTAACCCGTAGGAGTACCGACGGCGGCCCGCCAGTCTCTGCAGGAAGTTTCTCACGAGCTACCTGGGTTTATTCATGTTCCTATTACTTGGGTACCTAAGGGGAGGGGGGGGGGGGGTCACCGTGCACCCCCCCCCCCCAGGACTCCTCGAAACTTACATTTTCAGGATCCTCATGACATACCAAGACATAATCAAGATGTTAACAGGAACGAAAAGTGGCTGTTCTAGGTGAAATTTAATGTATTCTATTGTTTTTCATAATTTCTTATGTATTTCTTTGTTTTTCAACTTTTTCAACTTTTGTTTTTCTTTGTTTTTCTATTGGAAATTGTCACTGACCACTTTTCTACCATAATTAGCACAAAACTAATCAATGAATTATTCCCCCCCCCCCCGTCCTTATGTATGTTAATTCAAACCTGTCAATATTTTGTCGTAGTGGCGCTCTGCTTGTAAACAAACGCAATTTGGTATAGCCTGGTTTTCAGACGAATTCGCCCTTCGGGCAAAGGCCTTTGCCAAAGGAAAAATCCTTTGCGGGACAAAACCACCTTAAGCTATACTAGTTTTCCCCGTTGAGGGGGTTAATATCGTGAATAGCGAAATAGTACGGGCAGAGGGTCTGGAAGCCAGACTATTGGCCGCGCATTTGGCCCAGTTTGCGTTTACACCAAGAAGAGGCCGAGACCACCTCCAGAGCGAGGCCAAATGCGAGGCCAATTTTGGCCTCGCATTTGGCCTTTGGCGCGTTTACACTGAAGCGGGGCTGGGCTCGGCCGCGGCCGAGCCTCGCACTGTAAACGGGGTCATAGTAGACGCGCAAAAGGCCAAATGCGGTACCAAAATCGGCCGCACATTTGGCCAAGCTCTGGAGCCCGGCCCCGGCTTTTTCTCACTGTAAACGCAAACTGGGCCAAATGCGGTACCAAACCTAGTCTGGCTTCCAGACCCTCTGCTATTAACGCCCTTCAACGTCGAAAACTAGTGTAGGACCGTTATTTTGTCGTTGCTTGCTTTGCTGTATTTCTGGTTTGTCTACTCTCATTTTGTTGTCTGTCTAGACATTGTATTAATGTCCGCTGCCACCAGTTGTAGCGGGTCGAAATAGTGTTAAGGCCACCAGTTGTAGTGTTCAAAATATATGTGAAATTATGAACAAATGCTCTCGATCTTGTAACAGAATGTACTAGTAAAACTTAGGGAGATAAATCAATGTTGAGAACCGAGACGAGGCAAATAAGGTGAACCGAACGCAATGAAGTCTGGTAATGCTCTGTTTTTATTCCGAGGACAACTCGCCCTGGGCAAACTTTGAACATATAATTTACATAACCAATATTGACATGTATTGTTCAAATTATTTATGGCAACCAATAAAACTAAATGGAACGGAGGACTTCAATGAAATGGGAGAGTCTAATTCAATAAATCAACCAATAAGTAAAGAGGAGCATGAGATGATGGAAGCAGGAGGGGGTGATTACGTAAGAATGGGAGCTGTCTGGGCTCAACTCAAGAATCAGGTGTGGGATGAAATTAATGAACACACCTGAATAGAGAAAGAATGAAGGTGACAAAATTGAACTAAGAGGAAAGTTATCTGAAGTGATGGTGATGAAGGTGACAACTGAATATCATTAACTTAACTGAATTAATGCCAGACGGCAAGGCAGTGCTGAAAAGCAAGCTAATGCAATTAATACAATGTCTAGACAGACAACAAAAGGAGAGTAGACAAACCAGAAATACAGCAAAGCAAGCAACGACAAAATAACGGTCCTACACTAGTATAGTTTAAGGTGGTTTTGTCCTGCAGAGGCCTTTGCCGAACGCCGCGGAGTCCAGTTGCAAAGGGTCCGGAAACCAGACTATACCACATTGCAACCGGCGCCCTCCCAATGATAGTGTTTGCTTATACCCCCATCTAACTAGGCGGCGATTCCGTTACGATCATCAAAAATCGACAAAGCGCGGCGAATCGTGGCTTGATCGCTTTAAATCTTCTCCATCGTATCTTGAGCGGTTAAGAAGCGCGGAGGATCGCCACCATCGCCTCGGTCGGCGACCTCGCTACGGAAGTTTTGAACATGTCCAAAACTTCCGTAGTGAGGTCGCGACCGATCGCCGTGGTTTAAGAGCGTATCCCCATCGCCTCACGAGCGCATTAAAAGCGCCACATTCGTAGCTCTGACGGGGTAGCATCGCGCAAGGCGTAACTCAAGCGCATCAAAAGCGGCTCCCATCGCCCATAAAAATTACCACTTGTCGAGTACAGTACAGTACAGTACAGTACAGTACAGTACAGTACAGTACAGTACCAGTAATAGGAACCAACCATGAACGTTAGAAAGTGAGGCACAGACCAGGAAGGTGGACATGGAGAAAAACGTATAAAATTCATTTTCCACGTACACTCGGTAGGAATCTGCTCTGTTTATTAAATTGTTTGTTTGTCATATACCATTGCAAGACAATGAAAGTAATTAAGTTGTAATCTTTTCAAATATATCTTCATAAAATTGTCTCATTGTAGGATACGCTTTGTAGTTTGCTCGTAAGCCGGTTTGTAGAGCCCACTAATGTCAAAATCGCCCACTAATGTCAAAACAACCACTAATGTCATAACACGTCGACGACAAATGTCAAAACAACCACTAATGTCATAACGCGTCGACGACAAATGTCAAAACAACCACTAATGTCATAACGCGTCGACGACAAATGTCAAAACAACCACTAATGTCATAACACGTCGACGACAAATGTCAAAATCGGATCAACCACTAATGTCATAACACGTCGACGACAAATGTCAAAATTTCCATTTTTACTGCAAATGTCATAACACGTCGACGACAAATGTCAAAATCGGATTAACCACTAATGTCATAACACGTCGACGACAAATGTCAAAATTTCCCAATTTTCTGCAAAATGTCATGACGCGTCACAAGGGCGGATCGAGGAATTCCATAAAGGGGAGGCGCCTTTACAAAATCAAAGGCTGGCGTGACACTCGGCCCCCTCCCCCCCCCCCCATTTTCTTATTTTTATTTCTGTTGTCTTGACAAAATAGAGAGAGGGGGCGCTAAAGGGGGATGCGCCCCCTCTAAATCCGCGATTGCGTCAACCACAAATATCAATATTGGATTAACCACAATGTCATAACACGTCGACCACAAATGTCATAACGCGACACAGGGGCGGATCCATGAATTCCGTAAAGGGGGAAGGGGGGCCTTTACAAATTCAAAGGCTTGCGCGACCCCCTTTTCTTTTTGTTTCTGTTAGTGAGGGTGCACGAGAGGGGGAAGCGCCCCCTCTCGATCCATCATTGCGTCAACCACATAAAATTATGGACAAACTCATTGCTTGCATTACAGGGGCGAATCCAGGAATTTTGTAAAGGGGAGGCGTCTTTACAAAGTCAAAGGCTGGCGCGACCTTACCCCCTCCCCATTTTCTTCTGTTGACGAAATAAAGAGAGGGGCACTAAAGGGGGATGCACCCCCTCTCAATCCGCGATTGCGTCAACCACAAGTCAAAATCGGGGATTAACCACAAATGCAATAACACGTCGACCACAAATGTCATAACGCGTCACGGGGGGGGGGGGGGGGGATCCAGGAATTCCGTAAAGGGGGGGGGGGGGGAGGCGCCTTTACAAAATCAAAGGCTGACGCGACACGTCCCCCCCCCCCAATTTTTTTTTTATGTTGTTTTAACCTAATAATTACAGTGAGGGTGCACCAGAGGGGGATGCGCCCCCTCTCGTCGACCCATCATTGCGTTAACCAGAAATATCAAAACTCATTGCTTGTATTACGGGGGCGGATCCAGGAATTCCGTAAAGGGGAGGCGGCTTTACAAAATAAAAGGCTGGCGCGACCTTCGCCCCCACCCCCATTTTCTTATTTTTATTTCTGTTGTGTTGAAAAAAAAAATAAAGAGAGGGGGCACTAAAGGGGCATGCGCCCCTCTAAATCCGAGATTGCGTCAAGCACAAATATCAGTATTGGATTAACCACAAATGTCATAACGCAACACAGGGGCGGATCCAGGAATTCCGTAGGGGGGGGGGGGGGGCGCCTGTACCAAATCAAAGGCTGGCGCGACTCCCCTTTTCTTATTTTTGTTTCTGTTGGTTTAACCTAATATAGTGAGAGTGCACGAGAGGGGGAAGCGCCCCCTCGCGATCCATCATTGCTTCAACCACATAATACAATGGAAAAGCTCATTGCTTGCATTACAGGGGCGGATCCGGAAATTTTGTAAAGGGGAGGCGTCTTTACAAAGTCAAAGACTGGCGCGACCTTCCCCCTCCCCATTTTCTTCTTTTTAGTTCTGTTGTATTGACCAAATAAAGAGATGGGCACTAAAGGGGGATGCGCCCCCTCTAATTCCACGATTGCATCAACAACAAGTCAAAATCGGGCATTAATCACAAATGGAAACACGTCGACCACAATGTCATAACGCGTCACAGGGGTGGATCCAGGAATTCCGTACGGGGGGGGGGGGCGCCTTTACAAGATAAAAGGCTGGCGAGACACTCCCCCCCCCCCCATTTCTTATTTTTATTTCTGTTGTTTTTAACCTAATAATTATAGTGAGGGTGCACCAAAGGGGATGCGCCCCCTCTCGATCCATCATTGCGTCAACCCCAAATGACTAAACTCATTGCTCTCATTACAGGGGCGGATCCAGGAATTTCGTAAAGGGGAGGCGTCTTTACAAAGTCAAAGTCTGGTGCGACCCTCCTCCCTCCCCCATTTCGTTCTTTTCATTTCTGTTGTCTTGATGAAATAAAGAGAGGAGGCACTGAAGGGAGATGCGCCCCCTCTCAATCCGCGATTGCGTCAACCGATAATGTCAAAATCGGAGATTAACCATAAATGTCATAACACGTCGACCACATACAAATGTCAAAATTTTCAAACTAATTGCAAATGTCATAATGCGTCAGAGGGGTGGATCCAGGAATTCCGTAAAGGGGATGGCCGCCTTTAAAAAATCAAAGGCTTTTAACAAAATATAGTGAGGGGGCACCAGAGGGGGACGCGCCCCCTCTCGTTCCATGCTTGATTGCGTCAACCACAAAAATCAAAACTCATTGCTTGCATTACAAGGGCGGATCCAGGAATTCCGTAAAGGGGAGTCACCTTTACAAAATGAAAGGCTGGCGAGACCCCACCCCATTTTCTTATATTTATTTCTGTTGCGTTAACAAAACATAGCGAGGGGGCACCAGAGGGGGATGCGCCCCCTCTCGATCAGCGTTTGCGCCAACCGCAAATGTCAAAATTGGATTAACCACAAAATGTCATAAGACGTCGACCACAAAAATGTCGAAATTTCCAGATGTACTGCAAATGTCATAACGCGTCACAGGGGCGGATCCAGGAGTTTCGTAAAGGGGAGCCACCTTTACAAATAGGACTAGAACAGCCGCACCCCCTTTTTTTTTCTTTTTATTTCTGTTGTTTAAAAAATGAAAGAAGGCAGCAGAGACGAATGCGCCCCCTTCGATCCGCGATTGCACTATAGGGGCGGGTCCAGGAATTCCGTAAAGGGGAGACGCCATTAAAAAAATCAAATGCCTGCGCAAGCCACCTCTCCTTTTTCTTAATTCAATTTCTTTCCTGTTTACAAAAGTAGAGACGGGGAGGGGGTATACCGCCCCCCTCTCGACCCGCGACTGCGTCAACCACAAGTTTTTGGCAAATCTCGTTGTTTGCGTTGCATGGGGCGGAACCAGGAATTCCGTAACGGGGAGGCCCCTTTACAAAATTAAAGATTACCGCACCCCCATTCTTTTTTTTTCTTTTTTTAACGTTTAAACAAAAGAAATAAAAAGAAAAATAAGGGGGAGGGGGATTTCGCAAGCCTTTCATTTTGAAAAGACGTCTCCCCTTTGCGCTTTAAGGAATTCTTGGACCTGCCCCCGTAATGCAAGCAATGAGTTTTGACATTTGTGGTTGACGTACGCGATTGCGGATCGAGGGGGGAGGGGAGCATCCCCCTCTGGTACCCCCTCTCTATTTTTTGTTTTTGTTCTGTTTTTGTTGGTAAAACAACAGAAATGAAATAAAAAAAGGGGATGCGGCATAACGCGTTACAGGGGCGGATCAAGGAGTTTCGTAAAGGGGGGGGGGGGGGGGCGTCTTTACAAAACTAGAACTGCCGCACCCCAACCCTCCATTTTTTCCATTTTTCTATTGTTTTAATAAAGAAAAAGAAAGAGAGGGGAGCGTCAGAGGGGGATGCTCTCCCTTCTCGATCCGCGATTCGGTCAACCACAAAATGTCAAAACTCATTTTTGCTTGCATGACAGGGGCGGATACAGGAATTCCGTTAAGGGGAGGCGCCCTTACAAAATCAAAGCTGCTGCATCGTTTGCATTACAGGGGTGGATCCAGGAATTCCGTAAAAGGTAGACACCTTTACAAAATTAAAGGCTTCCAACCCCCCCCCCCCCATTTTATTTATTTTTGTTGTTTTAACAAAAAAAGGGGGGGGGGCACCAGAGATGTACCAGTCCCCTCCCAATCCATGATTGCGTCAACCACAAATGTCAAAACTCATTGCTTGCATTAAGGGCGGATCCAGGAATTCAGTAAACGGGAGGCGCCTTTACAAGTTATAATGGCTGCCGCACCCCCATATTTTATTATTGTTTTAAAAAAAGAGAGGTGGCATCAGAGGGGGATGCGCCTCCTTCTCGATCCGCGATTGCGTTAACCATAATATCAAAACTAATTTCTTACCGTACAGGGACGGATCCAGGAATTCCGTAAAGGGGAAGCGCCTTTACAAAATTTAAATCTGCCGCACCCCCCTATTTTTTCTTTTAATTTTTCTATTGTTAAAAAAAATGAAGGAGTCACCATAGAGGTATGAGCCCCCTCTCGATCCGCGATTGGGTTAACACAAAATGTCAACACTCATTGCTTGCATTAGAGGGGCGGTCCAAATTCCGTAAAGGAGAGAAGCGTTTATAAAATCAAAAAGTTGCCCAAACTGCCTCGCCTTTTTTTTTTTTCATTTAATTTCTCTTGTCTTAACAAAAATAGAGACGGGGAGGGGGTACCGTGTCCCCCTCTAGATCCGCGACTGCGTCAACCACAAGTTAATGGCAAAACCCATTGTTTGCATTACAGGGGGCGGAACCCGGAATTCCGTAAAGTGATGGAGGCTCCTTTACACAATTAAACACTGCCGCTTTAACTGTCGTTTAAACAAAAGAAATAAAACGATATTGATAAGGGGGAGGGGGATTGCGTCAACCTTTAATTTTGAGAAGACGTCTCCCCTTTACGCTTTACGGAATTCCTGGACCCGCTCCTGTAATACAAGCAATGAGCACGCATTTCTGTTGTTGTTAAAACAACAGAAATGAAAAATAGGGGTGCGGCAGGTTTTAAATTTGTCAAGGCTTCTCCCCTTTACAGAATGCCTGGATCCGCCCCTGTAATGCAAGCAATGAGTTTTGACATTTTGTGGTTGACGCAATCGCGGATCGAGACGGGCGCATCCCCCTCTGATGCCCCCTCTATTCTTTTTTTCTTCAAAACAACATAAATGATAAAAAGATGGGGTGATGCGTCAGGCTTTAATTATGCAAAGGTGCACCCCCTCCCCTTTACGGAATTCCTGGACCCGCCCCTGTAATGGAAGCAATGAGTTTGGTCATTGTGGTTGACGCAATCATGGATCGAGAGGGGGCGCATCCCCCATGGTGCCCCCTCTATATATTTTGTTAAAACAAGAGAAAAATGGGGCGGTGTCGCGTGAGCCTTTGATTTTGTAAAGGCACCTCCCCTTCACGGAATTCCTGGATACGCCCCTGTAATGTAAGCAATGGGTTTAGTCATTTGTGGTTGACGCAATCCTGGATCGAGAGGGGGCGCATCCCCCATGGTGCCCGAAAAGAAGAAAATGGGGTGGTGTCTCGCGAGCCTTTGATTTTGTAAAGGCACCTCCCCTTCACGGAATTCCTGGATACGCCCCTGTAATGCAAGCAATGAGTTTTTCCATTTGTGGTTGACGCAATGATGGATCGAGAGGGGCCGCATCCCCCTCTGGTGCACCCTCACTATAATTATTCGGTTAAAACAACAGGAAAAAAATAAGGAATTGGGGGGGGGGGAGGGTGGGGACAGAGTGTCGCGCCAGCCTTTGAAATTGTAAAGGCGCCCCCCCCCCTTTCCGGAATTCCTGCATCCGCCCCTGTGACGCGATATGACATTTGTGGTCGACGTGTTATGACATTTGTGGTTAATTCCCGATTTTGACTTTTGGTTGACGCAATCGCGGATTATGAGGGGGCGCATCCCCCTTCAGTGCAACTCTCTTTATTTTGTCAACACAACAGAAATAAGAAGAAAATGGGGCAGGGGGGAAGGTCACGCCAGCCCTTGACTTTCTTGTGAAGACGTACGCCTCCCCTTTACAAAATTCCTGGATCCCCCCCCCCCCATAATTTCAAGCAATGAGTTTTCGAGAGGGGGGGGGGGGGCTTCTCTCTCTGGTGCACCCTCACTATAGTATGTTAAACCAACGGAAACAAAAATAAGAAAAGGGGGGTCGTGCCAGCCTTTGATTTTGTAAAGCCTTCCCCCTTTTTTTATGGAATTCCTGAATCCGCCCCTGTGACGCAATCGCGGATTTAGAGGAGGCGCACCCCCCTCCTAAGTGCCCCCTCTCTTTATTTCGTCAACACAACAGAAATAAAAAGAAGAAAAGGGGGAGGGTCGGGCCAGCCTTTCATTTTGTAAAGGCGCCCCTCCCCTTTACGGAATTCCTGGATCCGCCCCCGTAATTGAAGCAATGAGTTTTGATATTTGTGGTTGACGCAATCATGATTCGAGAGGGGGCTCTTCCACCTCTGGCTCCCTCTCACTATAGTATGTTAAAACAACAGAAATAAAGATGAAAATTGGGGGGGGGGGAGGGTGTCACGCCAGCCTTTAATTTTTTTAAGGCTCCCCTCCGCTTTACGGAATTCCTGGATCCACCCCCTGTGACGCGTTATGGCATTTGCAGTTAGTTTGAAAATTGTGACACCTGTGGTCGACGCGTCATGACATTTGTAGTTAATCCCCGATTTTGACATTTGCGGTTGACGCAATCGCGGATTGAGAGGGGGCGTATCCCCCATTAGTGCCCAATCTCTTTATTTCGTCAACACGACAGAAATAAAAAGAAGAAAATAGGGGAGGGGAGGGTCGCGCAAGACTTTTACTTTGCAAAGACGCCTCCCCTTAACGAAATTCCTGGATCAGCCCCTGTAATGCAAGCAATGAGTTTGGTCATTTGTGCTTGACGCAATGATGGATCAGGAGGGGGCGCATCCCCCTCTGGTGCCCCCTTTCTTTTCTTTTCTTTCTTTTTTTTTTTTTGGTTAAAACAACATAGATAAAAAGAAAAATATGGGAGGGGTGCGGTAGCCTTTAATTTTGTAAAGCCCCCTCCCCTTTACGAAATTTCTGGATCCGCCCCGTAATGCAAGCAATGGGTTTTGATATTTGCGGTTGACGCAATGATTGGTCGAGAGGGGGCTCATCCCCTTGGTGCACCCGCCAGTGTTGCGCCAGCCTTTGATTTTGTAAAGGCGCCCCTCCCCTTTACGGAATTCCTGGATACCCCCCTGTGACGCGTTATGACATTTGTGGTCGACGTGTTATTGCATTTGTGGTTAATCCCCGATTTTGACTTGTTGATGCAATCGTGGACTGAGAGGGGGCGCATCCCCCTTTAGTGCCCCTGTCTTTATTTCGTCAACACAAGAAAATGGGGAGGGGGGAAGGTCGCGCAAGCCTTTGACTTTGTAAAGACGCCTCCCCTTTACAAAATTCCTGTATCCGCCCCTGTAATGCAAGCACTGAGTTTTTCCATGTGGTTGACGCAATGATAGATCGAAAGGGGGCGCTTCCCCCTCTCGTGCACCGTCACTAACAGAAACAAAAATAAGAAAAGGGGGTCGCGCCAGCCTTTGACTTTGTAAAGCCCCCCCCCCCCCTTTACGGAATTCATGGATCCGCCCCTGTGTCGTGTTATGACATTTGTGGTCTACGTGTTATGACATTTGTGGTAAATCCAATATTGATATTTGTGGTTGACGCAATCGCGGATTTAGAGGGGGCGCATCCCCCTTTAGTGCCCCCCTCTCTTTATTTTGTGAACAAAGCAGAAATAAGAATAAGAAAAGGGGGGGGGGCGAGGGTCGTGCCAACCTTTGATTTTGTAAAGGCGCCTCCCCTTTATGGCATTCCTCGATCCGCCCTTGTGACGCGTCAGGACATTTTGCAGAAAATTGGGAAATTTTGACATTTGTCGTCGACGTGTTATGACATTAGTGGTTAATCCGATTTTGACATTTGTCGTCGACGTGTTATGACATTTGCAGTAAAAATGGAAATTTTGACATTTGTCGTCGACGTGTTATGACATTAGTGGTTGATCCGATTTTGACATTTGTCGTTGACGTGTTATGACATTAGTGGTTGTTTTGACATTTGTCGTCGACGTGTTATGACATTAGTGGTTGTTTTGACATTTGTCGTCGACGCGTTATGACATTAGTGGTTGTTTTGACATTTGTCGTCGACGTGTTATGACATTAGTGGTTGTTTTGACATTAGTGGGCGATTTTGACATTAGTGGGCTCTACACGGTTCTTTAATATTATACACTTTTTACCCTTGAATGGATGATTGAATGGATGACTTACCTAATAGTTTTATTTCACATCAGGTTCTAACTGGTGTGTTCTAGAATGCTAAGATGTAAGAGTAGAACCATATTCTGCATATCCATGTTAATTTGACACTGACATCTGCCTGAAGAAATTCAATCATGAAACACATTTTATACCCCGATCGCTTGAGATCGTAGCATGAGCCCGGCGTAAACGTATCACTGTCGCTCCGATCGTATCACTGTTGTAGCGAGGTCTTGATAAGCGTACGATAAGTCGGTTCGATCGCAGAAGCAGCGCGTCTCGTCGGTCTGGAAACGCGGCAACAACGTGGCAGAGTCGTATTATCATCGTGGTGCTATCGCCTACAACGCAGGTTGAGCGTGGAGAAACCGTAGTGTAATCGCTTCGGAGGCCAAACATTGAGACTGACGGCGATCGCGCCACGTTTTGTTAAATCGTCACAGATCGCCATGGTCGCCATGGTCGCCTTCCTAGTGAGATGGGGGCCTTACAAGCAGAGCACCACTACGCCAAAATATTGAAAGGTTTGAATTAAAGGCCCGGGCCGAGCCCGGCACTGTAAACGGACAAAATTGCGAGGTCAAGTACCGCAATACCTGCACTGTAAACCGTGTCTTAGGTTACTGCCGACAGCGAGATGTACCCAACCCCAGGATTTTTGTGACGTAGGAGACGGGAGGTGTTTAGTGTTTTTTATTGAGATTTTTTTTTTTATTTTTTTTTTTTAGTGTGGGTGAAAAATAATACAGTAATTTGTATGATTTTTCCCCTGCAAAGCAACTATGAGAAATTTAATTGTAAATAGCTGATGGTTTATGATTTCTTTTTTCTCGTCAGTGGGAACTCTGTCCACTTCCACTGTCCACTGTAGCCTTTTGTCAAGGCCCTCTCGCTGTAATGAGCGAGCGAAGCGAGCCCAGCCGAGCGCGCCAGCGCGAGGGCCTTTTGAGATCTGCTTCACACATTATCATTCATGACACGTGAACTCTTCTGAATACTCATTTTAATAGCTTCCGGTCAACCAATGGAATGGCGCGCTCCCCGCATCCTCAGCCTTGGTGTTGTCATGCCTGTTCGCATGCATCACTGACCACCCGAGGATGTCTGCCACGGAACTCTACACATTCTGTGTGTAGAGTTCTGTGAGGTCTGCGGCAGCGGCGTGCATTCGCTCTATTCAAATCGGGTTCGAGCAGACAGACACGCTGATTGGTCGACTTTTGCTCCCGAAATCGGGGAGCAAAAGTCGGTAATTCAAAGGGCTAACAAAAGGATGCGAAGCAGATCTCAAAAGGCCCTCGCGCAACCCCACTCAGCTGGGCTCTCTTCACCATACAGCGAGAGGGCCTTGACAAAAGGCTATGTCCACTGCCAAGTACGTGTAGCACACTTCTCAGTTTGTTAAAGAAGTTCGCGATAGGCATTGTATAATAAAAAAAAAAATGTTGTTGTGTTTGTGTTCTATGTTTGATATATATGTTAGTGAAAAAATCATTCTGTTTTTATTTCTCACCATGATTTTCTTCCCTCTTTCTGCCTTCTTTTTAAATGTTCTGGACAAATGAACACAATATTTTGGTGCATTCCAATACACAATATGAATTTTGATCATAATATATGAGACCGAAATGTTGTACACCATTCGAGTGATTATCATACAATAGAAGAATTAAATGATAAATTTCATTCTTTTCGCGATCAGAGATATGATTAAGATATTTCAAACGATGCAAATAAAAATTAATCCACATAAATGCGAGAAGTCTTAATGAAAAATTTTATTCTGTAGAGTATTTGCTGTCATCCGTAAAAAAAAAAAAGATATATATATATATATATATATGTATATATATATATATATATATATATATATATATATCCTTTTTCAATTATGGGAATAACAAAAACCTGGCTTAACGCAAATTCACCTCCTTTATTTAGTATTCCACATAATCAGTGTTTGCCTTTGGATCGCCGTCACGGGAAGGGGGCAGTGTTGCGCTTTATGTTCATTCTCAGTATGATTTTAAATTAAGAACAGATTTACAGGTAGAGAGCAATGTATCCTTATTTATTGAAATAATACAAAAAGATAACAAGAATATTGTTTTAGGAATGATAGACCACCTGGTAATTCGCAGAAATCTTTTGGAAATTCTGATTTGATAAATGAAGACTGGTCAGAGGTGTTTCATGAGTCCAATACTGACAGGGCCTATGATATATTCATATCTAGATTAACGGATTTATATGAGAAAAATATACCGGTAGCCCTTACAAAAACAAACCGGAAAAAAATAGAAAACCTTGGGTAACGTAAGGTATATTACAATCCATAAAAATTTGTAATAAATTATATAAATCAGCTTTGAAGGGTAATTCGGATTTCAATATCTAAAATATCGTTTTTATAGAAGTAGGCTTACCTCAGTGATACGACTTTCCAGAAAACTTTATTAATCATAAAATGGATATAAATGCGGTTTGGAATACAGTAAATATTTCATTAGGGAAAAAATCTCATAACGATAAATGTAGTTTAAATGGTGATGATGAGCTGGTAAACGATCCACTAAAAATCGCAGAAGAATTTAGCACGTATTTTGTTGAGATTGGTCCTCGTCTTGCCTCTACCATGGATTCGGGAAATGCTCACTTTACTCAATATTTACCGTCATCTCCTGAAAATTCTCTATTTCTTACGCCTACAAATCGTTATGAAATTATCAAAACAGTCAAGGAACTTAAAGGATGTGTACAGTTCTGATTGAGGTAAGGATTTAACTTTTAACGTTTTACGAGATATTCAGAAACCACTCTATGAGATGTCAAAGAGCATGCAATTCTCAGGGAGTATCAAAACTTTATTTGATGAAAATCGGTTTTGAAAAGCTGAGCTATTCAAAAACAAGGTGAAACAAAGAGACCCTAATAAAAGGTGTGGCCTGTCGCCTTTTATCATCATCACTTTTTGGATATGTCAGCCATTAGAAAACCAATTTTCATCATATAAACGTTGATTCCTTCTTAATTACATGCTCTTTCATATTTCATAAGAGGTTTCTCATTATCTCACTTAGGAATGTTCAAAACATGAATCCCCACCTCAACCAGTACTGTACAGTCCCTTTAAAACTAGCCATTTTAAAGGCTATGGTGGGTTTAGTGCTAACCTTTTTAAGTAGATAATAAACCACATAGTCGACCCATTATCTCATATTTTTTATTTATCGCTTTCTTCTGGTTAATTCCTAAACTCATTAGAAATAGGCAAGGTTATACCAATTTATCAGAAACATGACTCATCTCAACTGAAGAATTATTGTCCAATTTCTGTGCTTCCTGCCATATCAAAAGTTCTAGAAAAGCTTGCACATAAAAGACTTTGTGGGTTTCTGAATGATAATGCACTATTAGTTCCCATTAATCAGTTCCCAAATTTGGTTTTAGAAAAAAAGATATTCTACTGATTATGCAATTATTCAATTACATGATAAAATTATTGAATCGTGAATGAAAAAAAGAACATGCTATCGGGATCTCCATGGATATGAGCAAGGCATTCGATGCTAATATAGATCATAATATTTTATGGTACAAAATGCAGAAATACGGTATCCGCGGCCAAGCTCTAAACTGGTTTAAAGAATAGAGTTTGTTCGCAAAAACCGATAAGTCCATATTTGTCAAATGGAGATATTTGCGATTAAAGGTCAAGAAAAATAAAGAGAATTATAAGAAAATGTTTGCTTCTTTTGATCATAACTTCAAAAATCTACCTTTATATGTGGTGACCAATATATCATTTAAAAGGTATTATTTTGTACTTTATGACAGAGACCGTATTTCAAAATCTTAAAAAATGGACTTATCGGTTTTTGCAAACAAACTCTTCAGATTGTTCACACAACAGAAAGTAATTGTATGTGTTTTATCAATCGACTGAGTCCAATAAACAAAGCGTCCTCTGTGGTGTCCCACAAGGATTGATTTTCGGATCTTTGTTTTTGATATATATACATGATTTAGTGCATTCATCTTCTTTGTTTAATTTTATTTTGTTGACACGAGCATCTTCTTTTCTCATAAAAACCTACACTGTAAAAACATGGGTGTTAGATCTAACACCACGGGTGTTAAATCTAACACCGATCAAACTTCAATAAAGGACCACACCCACAGGTGTTAAAAATGCACTGTGATGGTGTTGAAAAGTGTTCACCTGACACTTCGTGGTGTTAATTTGACACTGTACCAGGTGTTATTTTGACACTGTACTGGTGTTAATTAAAAAATGACACCACATGGTGTTGATTTGATACTTGTTGGTGTTAATATCAATGGTTTAACACCCGTCCAGCTTCAATAAGGGACCACACCAGCTGGTGTTACTTTGGTGTAAAATTATTTTCACATTTTTTCAAAAATCTAGTATTTTAATGTAAAAGTCTTGATCGTCTTGTTTAAATTAAAAATCAACAAGAAGTGCAGTTACTAAGAAACTCTTCAAAAAACAGTTTAAAATTTGGAAATGACACCCGGGGGTGTTAATTTAACACCATAAATGAGCACCGAAAATTTAACACCAGCTCGGTGTTCACTATTTAACACCGGACTTTTTGCAGTGTACATACACTGACTACGTCTACAGAACTATTAAAGGTTTCAACGTTGTTAAAGTGCAACAAACTATCAGTGAATATTAAAAAAAAAAAGCGAATTATGTTTTCTTTAGAAATAACCATACACCAGTGGATGATATAATGTTACAAATTGATGGCAAGTAATATTGGATCAAATGTCTTGTGTAAAATCTTTGCGAGCAACAATCGATTTACACCTAACATGGTCCGATCATATACATTGACTTCATTCAACAATATCAAAAAATATCGGGATCCTCTGGAAAGTAAGAGAATATCTTACCAAACATACCCTACAAGTCGATATCGGTGTCACAAAATCGTGCTGTAAGACTTATTACCGGTTCACACTACTTAGCACACACTGAAACTCTGTTTTATGATTCAAAGACTGTTAGAATGTCTGATTTACATACATGGCAAACAGCAATATTTATATATAAATATACTAACAATCAGCTCTCTGAATTGTTTAAAGATATGTATATTTCAAATAAAAGTATTCATTCATATCCAAGCCGTCATGCAACAGAATACCTGTAGAAAATCCTAAACTCATTATAGCTCAAAATTCCATAAGACATCATGGCCCTGTTGTATGAAACTCATTGAATGATGACCTTAAACGCAGCTTTTCTTTACAACGTTTTAATTCATCCTATAAAAACGTTCTTCTCGCAATGTACTACTCGAATTAGAAATTACGCTTTTGTTACACGATGTTAAAGCTCCAAACTCCTGGACACTGCATCTCATGGCTTTTTTTTTCTCTTCTCCTCTCTTCTCTCTTCTCTCTACTCTTCCTATTCGGGGCCCTTATTCTCTGTGGGTTTTGTTTTTTCGTCTTTATGCATTCCACCTTTTGTTGGTCAAATGACATTTAAAATACTTGTTCTACGTGCGTGTGTTCTGTTCGTTTAATTAAAAGAAAATTGTTACAAGGCGTATGTTCAGAGGCCGCTGTCCAAGTCAAGCGATTTGCTTATTGATAACGGTCTCCCCCACCTGTACACTTAAAGATCTGTAATGAAATTCATGTATTATTTCACAAGAATATACACTTGTAATATGAAATCTTGTTTATACTTTCATGACTTGTGAATAATATGTTCGATATTGTTAAACTATTTTCTATTATTTTCAACTGGAGAAATAAAACTTACTGAAACTGAAATTGAAACTGATTCAACTTTTCGATTATCATTTTGAATCGTTTGCATGCAATGGAACTAATTTCTTCTTCTTCTTCTTCTTCTTCTTTTTCTTCTTCTTCTTCTTCTTTTCTCTGTCTCTCTTTCTCTCATGTCTTTCAAATTCTTCTTGTGTTTCCTTCATCATCCATTTTCATTTCTAACTATTGATAGAAGCTCATTCTTCAACAACATTCTTGCCTTGACAATATTTACGTTTATTTTGATTTTACAAACCTGCATACAGCAAACCTCTCAAAGAAAGGGTAGATGACCGTTATAGACAGATGGCCATCAAGAACAGGCGACATGTGTTGCAACAATTTTGACCTCAAAACTAAACACCTGTTGTAGACGTCACATGGATGTTTATAAAACAAATATAAACGAATGCTAAAGGTCATACGTCTAAAAAAGAAAATTGACTTATAGCTTATAAATGTGCAATTGCAAGATATATATACAGCCATATGTTGTTTCTTTTTTTTTTCTTTTTTTTTTTGCATTGCGAGGTGGTATTTACTCTCTCTACGTAGTCATCAACTTTCAACTTTCAACTTTTATTTCCATTTCCATTGAATAAACAGGCCGGGAAAATTATATACAATGCATTAACAGAACATATTTGTAACAATTTAAAAGAAAACGTACATGTGATCACGAGTAACAACATAAGTTCCTTTTCTAAGGTATATACATTATACATAATACAATGATTAGAATGGAAATGGAGAGTCCCACTATTAAAAAGCAAAGCTTGTAGGGTATGGGACCCTCGGAAAATATATACACCGGTAGTAGGCCCTAAAAGATAGGGCCGTCAGACACAATTCTACATGGTTTTCAAGAACATCAAGGTCTCTTCTATATTAGATCAAAGTTGTGGAACTATAACGACTCATATTTTCTCGACAAAAAGAAAGAAAGAGAGAACGTGGTTTCGGTAACGACCAAAATAATGATAATGTAAGTTACAAACTGATAACATTATTATCAAGATTCCATATTACCATGAGTACGTTAAAGGTTGGCGGCATGTTATACAGGCGACATTGTTGTTTGTCATCATAAGTGATTTTAATTGATGCACCATGAAGATCCTTGACTTTCAATCGGAGGTCATGAGTTCAAATGCCTGCCCATGGACAAGAAGTTTTACCCAATATGCCCCTCTCGCCCCATGTGGATAAAATGGGACCTATAGCAACGTGAGGGTAACAAAAATGGCAGGGCCCTTTGGTAGAGCGCTTGCAACAGTGAAGAAAATATCTTCGATAAATGTATCATTATTACTATTTCAAATTATTACTATAGGTTTTCCCGGCCAATTTCGCACTTTTTCAGTCCAATTCCTAATTGGTGCATTCAATTTAGCACAATTTAGCCTAGACGGCATGTTCGGTATTTCAATTTTATAATCTTTTCATTCAAATTCAGTTTGGAGCATTCAAATTACCTATTACATCATTCGAATCAGCACTTTTTCAGTTCAAATTCGTAAGACAAGCACCATTTCGCAAATCGTTCATTCAATTTAGCACGATATAGTCACGTGATCACGTATACGCTGCACTCGTTCATTCGAATTCATTCTTGAGCATCCAATTTCGCATTTACTGCAGTCAATTTAGCAGACACGTTTATGCTTTTATTCTGATATCACCTTTGCAACAGTACTTTCAAAATATGTGTATGTGTTTATAATGTTCGATAGCATTATTCCATTCACAGATACATTGATCTTAAGTTTGTTATGTCAATAATTGGGAGAAGGAGGTTTCAATTTACATCGTGATTATTTCTTTCATCTGCATGTTTCATTATTTTCATTTGGTGGGTGCTAGATTACGTTAATTATCATTAGGAATAAATAAAATTTCTTGGATCAGCTCTAGCCATCAATTTGTCAAGGATATTACCCTCAAATGCTTCTATGATTCTTTCCCCGTCTTCTTGAGAGATACGCCTGTACTAACTCGTGCTGCCATGACTGGACATAAGAAAGTGAAGTGAATCTATGGTATAACTGGTGCAAGCATGGCATGTATAGTTCTGATAACATGTATGAAAGAACAACAAACAGAACAACAGACTTGAGTTATTTATGGTCAAAGATGCCTTTACTATACTTAACAGTGTGTGGATGAAACAAAAATTCACATTTAAATACATATAAATAACGGTTCTCACCTTTTCAAAATAGAAATAACATTACGCCAATTTGAATGAACATATTTGGAATTTGACTGCCCATACGCGAAATTGAATGACTGAAATACCATTTTCCGACAGTGCTGGCGAATTTGAATGACTGAAGAGCACGTGCCAATTTGAATGCCCGTTTTACGAATTCGAAAGGCACATGTGCGAATTTCATTGACCGAAATGCTAAATTGAACGAACAAGTTGAAATTTTGAATGACAGAATGTGCAGTGACGAGGATTTTCGCTAAATTGAATGAACCTTTTATCAAATGGACTGACAAAAGTGCGAAATTGGCCGGGAAAACCTATATCAACTCTTAAAAACACATGGGGCTGATTGAATGAAATGAATTCGTCCGTGGAAGACAAATTACTTTCAGGTCTTATTCAAGATAAGGATCTGCCCAACGTTATAATAATAAATGATCCGTTCATTTCAAAACTTTATCTGCGAGAGAATGTTCAGCGTTTCTGCCCCACTACGGTAGTTCGGAGCGAAATACCAGCGCATTTTCCCCACACACAGAATGCGTAATTTCACAAAGCATTTATATTGTTAGCTCTCACGAATTGTTTTTAAAAAATGAGATTCTTTTAAAAAGATATGATATTCTAATCTACAGTGAATTAAAAAGGTCGGTTTCATAGAATTGTAGCTTAGTGTAGTGGGAAGTGTAGTGTATGTACATCGGGACAAAATTAGCCGGGCAGTCGTTGTGTCAACGAAATAATAAATCCTTTATTTATATGAAATTCAAGACGAAATCCCTTCAATTTTATATCAATAAAGGATGTCTTCGGTCTTTTATCTGCAGAGTGGATTAGTTGTTTACGATTTTTTTTATTATTAGTCTGTTATGTTAGAATGGATGAATGATAGGGTGAGTTAATTGGATCACGCCACAACATTGTAAAATGGGTGTGTATATAAATAATCATGAGTGAAAATTAGAGAATCATTATTATTGATATTAATAAATTTTGCAGCCGCCAGGTTGGGTTCGCAACCAGTCAGGCCCACCATATTATAGTATCACTGAATCCAGAAACGGAACTCATTAAACAGCAATAACTCGTCGCCAATAACAATCAACCAATGTGCTCAAAGTAATAGCCATATATGCGTGGCAACTGGGCACCAACATTATTCACATACAGCAACGTAATATCACAAAATGCCCTGCCGGTCGATGCGATGTGTACCTGATTTTCGCATAAACAAACATTGCTTAACTGGTGCGAAAGCTACAAACATGTTGCCTTGCTTACACGTCCCTTCAGGTGATTACTCATTGAGTGAGACTGCAAAATTGCAGAAGATTCATACGATAATGACAATCACTACACTATTTTATTCTTTACAATTGTTTTATACTGCTTGTTTTGATATCGGTAAGAAAGTTTTCGTGATAACATACTTGTTCGCTGTTGTCAAGCAACTTTTACCAAGTGTGCAGACTTATGTACAGTTTAGTTGATTTTAAAAGCACGCAGCTGTAAAACGCATGATTACCGTACTCTGACAACGTTAAAGAATACATAAGGTAGGGAGAACAGAATGTTTTGAAATAGAAAAGCAGCTTAGCAACTGTTGTTCGTTTGTATCATGCTAAATAGAAAGAGGGAAAATAGATCAGAAGGAATATTATTTATGACACGAATGTTAATTTTGATTTAAAAAAAAAAGGTTAACAATAGGGAGAAAGTTTGATTAACACATACATGCTGCAAATTGCTGAATAATGAACGTGGAACGTAGCAGAAGTAAAGATACATTCTTCAAAAAGGAGATTGGTCTAGTTAACAATTGTTTATTTGTATTGTTATTTGTTTGTTTTACAAAAAGTAAAAAAAAAACGAACTACTTTTCCTCTTTACGAATGCTTCCATACATAGCTCTCACAAACACAAAACTTTTGTCGTCACTCGCCTGCTTAACGATGAAGCTTCTATCCGAATTATCGGCGAATTTCGCGACGGGTTTACTCTCGAAGCCGTCCGTTGTACTGCTACTCTTCTTGAAAGCGGAAACTTTCACACGACCTCGCGGTGTTGCTATGCAACAGTGTTGCTTCGGCGACAGCACGTTAGTTGTATCATCGTTGTTTTGGTCGCGGAGGACGACTTTCACTACCTGTGAGGTGGCATTGTATATGTGAGAGTTGTGCTGAGGTAATATCATGTTGCCGAGGGCACTGACGATGTCTTGAAGACCGCTGTTTTGACTAGGCTTCGGCGTCGGTTGATTAACATGATTGTCTAGATGCGTCGGAGCAGTCGTCTGCTGCGAAATGGGCCTCGCCGGCTTTGTCCCCGTTGGCCTAATCTCTTCATCGCCTGATCAGGGTAACAATTATGATGACAGAGATAAAAAATAAAATGAAGGACTGGTGACATGATGAATACATTAATTTTCATATTTTTCATAATAATCATAGATATCCCTTGGTGCCTGGGTCTAGGGGACCCTTTAAAAGATATTCCCTTCAGTTAGAATTCGAAAATATCACCTTCTTCTCACAAGCGAAACATTATCCGCTATTTAAGCCACAACACTCCCTTTTCGTAAAGAAGGTAACTGGTTTTGACGATACCGAAAGCCTGTGGCCGTTTGGTCTCTGATAGATTGTTAAGGCCTTGTGCATTAGGCTCAGATTGCACTCAAAGAAATACTCTAGCAGCGACTTTAAGAATGACAACTCTATATGGAATTGGGAACAGCCAATCAGGAAGCTGGATTCTTGTCATGACTATGACAATTGCCATGCCAGCAAGAGTTGCTATCATATCAACTTTTTTTTTTTTTTTATGATATGGGGCCCAGAACAACATGTTTGCCTAATGGCCGCGTCGTAGGATTAGCGTCGTAGATGGAAAGCTCGCTAATAAAGGGCCATCGTGTCACGGTAGAGAACCGTGACGGAAGAGCAAACGTGCCACCGAGAGCCGTCAGCTTCGAGGCTTTTTTTTATTTGCTCTTTCCTCAGATGGATAAATCTACACTTTAACGAATATCCATGCAGCATAGTCTCATGGCATGCTATAGTCATCTGTGCGTCTATCATCTGAACGTCCGAGTACTTAGAACTAACAAATCCATCTTGTTTAACATGAGCTAAATTCGTCGGCGGTCATCCGACCCGTGACGGTCGTATATGCAGTATTCGCGTAAGAATGACATCGCGTTTGAAGTTTACCCATTTTTTTCGGTCATGATTGCTACACTTTTATGACTGACATTTGCTATTATTTTTGTCAACGAACCGTCGTATATTAAAACATTACGCGCAAAGTCAATGCGCTCGATACACGACGGTTCGTTGACCGCACGCACTGTGTTTTCGGTCATCCGAACAGTTGTCGTATATGGGAGAGGACGGCGTATCGCTGTGTTTTAACACGCGCGCCTATGGGGAAATGAACAAAATGAAATGACATGACTCTATAAAAGTGATAATTACACAAAACTACATCAAGTTAGAAACTAAAAATTTCACAGTATACGGAATGCCCACTATCGAAATCATTGAAAATCTCATAATCGAAAATTTCGCCGCAAATCGGGTATACGACGGTTCGGATGACCGCCAACGAATTGGTAAGTGGAGGTTTAAATTTCACAATATCGTCTTGAAAATTTGAACAATGTCATTGGCGAAGTTATTTCACTATGAAGAAAAAAAATGAAAATATCTCACGGTTTAAACTCTAGTAGATTTACATCACTGTTGATAACCATCAACATGTCAAAACTTTAAATGGTTTTGCCGTTTTTGTAACCTTTTTGTGTTTTTCGTGGTAATGCGACAATTTCAGCCCTATGAAATGAAGACGAAGAAGGAGATTTTTGTGTCCAAAAAGAAACAGAGAATAACATGTGCTGAGCTATAGCTTGTAATGTTGTCATACTCTTTCAAGGCTGCTAGAGCATAAACGTGGCTATTTAACGCCATAGCTCATCGCTATGGTGTTGAGATGTCTTTTAAAGTTGATTTATGATTTGATTCGATTTTTGCATTTTATACAAGGTAAATCTAACGGTATATATATATATATATGTATAATATTATATGTATATGTAGATATATAATATATATAAGATATATATTATACATAATGAATAGAGATATGTGAATTATAGTAGTACACAGACAATAATTGAAAAATCATTAATCATTCAATCAAATTATTTCGAAGAAATGAATTGAGACCGCGAGCTTAAGGGGAAGCTGAACTTTCAGACACTCTCTGAAAAATATATGGTCAACTTGTCTTTGTAAATTATTTTGCATGCTACTTAACCATGAAATATCGTGTCTTACTGTACCAAGACACCAAGAATTCTAAATAATCATGACATATGAGCTTCTAAAATTCCCTTCAGTTGATGTATACATATGAATACATAAATGTATGTGTTACTGTAACGTTCTAAACAACATTATTACAAGATAATCATCAGTGAATATTTCGCAATCTCATTTATTCTGATGTTATGAGTATATTGTAATTGTAGAATATCGCTGATAACGACAATAATGATAGTGATATTAGGTAAAACTTATCTTGAATTTGTCTACCCTCTGTAAAAATTAAATTTATAAGACCGCAACTGCTGACCCACATTCTTTTTTTAAAACAAACATATTTTAATGGGGGTGGGAGGACTAGCGGGAATCGATCCTATCATCTACTGCTTTCCCGCTGGTTCCCTTTTTCAGACATTTTATCTAAAAAAGAAAATTTAGGTCCGCACTTGCGGTCTTACAAAGTTCCTTTGTACAGAGGGTACAGAAATTAAAGAAAACCCATAACTCATATCTTTACCCCTCGCTTTCAGTGATAGCCATGTAATTAATGATGACCATAAGAAGTTCCTATGACAGTGATAGCTACAGATGCTTTTATGCTGGGAAAATAGAGTGAACTACTTACATTTTCGCAACTGGTTAGCCAGTTTACCGAGGCCACTCTTCTTCAAGATGTCAGCGAGAGTTTCTCGAGTGTTTTCTTCCGTGGAGCGGTCACATTGCCAGCACACGAGAATGTCTTTGATGGCATCTTTCATGTCAAGCTGATGCTTAGTTTTTACTTGCTCCAACTGTGCATAGCTGATGCCGAGATTGGTGCCCAACTGTTGGTAGTAAGAGGGCGCTATTCGTGTTGCAAGATTTTGAAGCTCGATCTCGTCGACTCTGCGCGGGTAAGGACACTGTGTCGCCATGGCTAAAAAAAGGTCAGGAGTGAAAATAATTAATTTGATTCTACTCTTTTGATGTTATTGTCATGAACATCGTCATTGTTGTCGTCGTCATTAGCATTACCCTATTCGGGTACCCCTTTATTCTTGTCCCCTATTCTTGTTAATACCTTCTTTTTATATTTCCCACCTTGTGTTGTCCTTTTAACCGGGGGCCGAAAGCTAAAAACAGAGGTCGAGTTCAACTCCCTCCACAAACTAAGTAGACCATGCTTATTTTCAAGTTTTTATTGTAACAAACAACATTCCACTGGTCTACCTCAAAAAAAAATTGTTGCGAAAGCCTCCAAATCCAAGACGGCGTCCAAGATGGCCACCATATTTACTGAATTTGTTCTTTGAAGGATAGAATTTGATAAAAACATCAGATTTCAACAAATTTGATGTCATATGAAAGAAAAGAAAAATTTCTACAAGTTGATACCATTATTGTAGGCTATTGTGATAACTGAATTGAGATTTTAAGGAAAAAAAACACTCATTTCTTAGATATTTTTCTGAAAAAAGGAAAATCATGAAAATGCTTGATTCAGTATAAAGCAGAGAAAGACTGAAGGATTATCTTGAAACGTTTCAAGAATTTTGTTTGACATATAAATAATATTTGGAGAAAATTAGGGGTCAGTACCATTTTTGGTTCAGGAGTAATTATGTCTCAAACTTGAAAACTCACTATGTAAAAATGGCCACTTTAGTTGCGACCAAGACCTTGTTGGTCATAAAAAAGTCTGCGCACCGACCACAGACTTTTTTGTTGACAAACAAGGGTTTGTGCCTGCAAAACTAACTTTTCATACCAAGTGGTAGCTCAGGTGACGCTGATCGCTATTATTTCAAAGTAGATTGTTCTGAAGCAGATGAAATGAAACAAAAATTTTTTTTCAAGTAGAGGTAGTAGCTTGAAACTTGGCACCAATCTTGTTATAAATAGTTTAAGACAGAATTTAGATCAACCACTCAAAAAAAAAAATCAAGATGACAGCCATCAAAGTTGACATAGTGTATATTGCCCCAAATTAAATGTATTATTTCAATTTTGATACAATTTTGTCTGTTGTGCTATCTATTTATATGTTTTTATATATTTTGAACATTGTAATGCTATTTCAAACCGTCTTAGGTTTTTATGGAGACATTTTTAAAACCAGTGATATTCTACTCTCCGAAAAAAGAAAAAGAAATGAAAGTTTCCACTTTTGAAGGAGTAAATAACAGAAAACAGTGAATTTGGAGTGAAATTAGAGTGAATTTTTAGATCACTCGCCACTCTTCGAGTGACCCCTGAGGTCACTCTAAAATGAATGAAAAAGAACATTTTCACTCTGGAGTGATATCTAATACGGGAAAGCATCTACCAATTGCACAAGTTCAGATCAATTGTGACACTGTAACCCACATGAAATCAGCCTAAAAACAATGTAAGAAAAATTTTAATGTACAGTAAATACAGTTTCAGCATGCTTATTTGTAAATGTGAATATACAGCACGAATAATCAATTTGGACAGTTTTATTCGAACAATATACTGAAAAGTACTTTCACCCAATACATTTAAGAGCAAATTTGAGAAATTGCCGCCGTTTTTCTCGGATCAGAAGGGCTTCCAAGGACATCTACGGATCACACATTATTATACATATACCATCATCATTCACGTTTCTACAACAGCAGAGTAACATACAAGTAATTTGATACAGAAGCATTTCTTTTTTTAAAAAAAATCAAAGATCGGGCCTTACCCAAACACTGGAATGAGCTCCACCCCCCCCCCCCCCCACAAAAAAAAAAGACCCTCAATATGGTTTACACTAGTACAATATCGTTCGGATGTATAGAAACATATAATAGACAACAATATAAGAAGATTGAAAAAATATATCAAATTATAAGTTGAGATTTAACTTTGACGCAACACACTAAAGGTATTGTTTACCATTGGGAGAGATATCACATTCGATTTATATGTGCAGGTTAGTTGTATCACAAAACATTCTACCATGTAAAACAAAAAACAAATTATAATAAAGCCTAAAACATACGGAGATATCACCATTTCTTTTCAAGAAACCATAACCATGATAACTGACGACAGCTTAGTATAAAAAACATTCTTATCAGATCTATTTAGTACAGCTAACAATATTTAGCATTAATTATACTGATTTAAGTTTGTATATTAGTTGTTCTATCCCTAACTCACAGTTTAGAACTAGTTTGAGGAATTAACTAAAGCTGGGTTTTTGTTTCACGTGCACTGCTCGATGAATTACCGCTATCTTGAATTTTGTGTGGATACTATCTTTGTCGCTATATATGACACATTGGCAAAATTTGCGCCAAATTCCAAGCTCCTATCTCTTTTTGGAAAATACTTTCTGTTCAGTCTTATCTGCCTCAGAACAATCTACTATGAAATGCTACAGTAATAGCGACCAGCGTCACCTACCACTTGGCATGAAAAATTAGTCTGCAGGCACTTGCAAGTCACTAGACCATTACAGTATTACATGTGACCATGTAAACACATTGTATGCAAAATCTGTAATTCATAAATGTAATTTTTTCAAGTTTGAGATGTTAACTTTTCAACAGTGTATGATATTGCCTGCAATTCCATAAACATGAATTGTGTCTCAGTCTCAGTAAATCTCAATCTCAATCGCAGGTTTCAAAATAATCCTTCAGTTCTTCTTTGATAACTACTAAATCATGCATTTTACATTTCTTCTTTTTTTTCAAAACAATGTAAGAATATGGATTTCCTCCCCCCCCCCCCCCAAAAAAAAGAGAAGCCAACAACCCCCCCCCCCATTTATCACAATACACAGCTAAAGTGGTATCAACTTTAGGAAGTTTTACTCTCCTTCATAATATGACATCAAATTTGTTACAATCCAATGTCTCTATCAAATGTTATATTTGAAATGTTAAATTCAATAAAAATGGCGGCCCTATTGGACCGCATCTGTACTTTGGAGGTTTTTGCAACAAATCTACTGAGGTGTACTTAATATTATGTACGGTCTTGTTTATAGAGAGAGTGGAACTCGAAAAGTAAGCACGATCTTGGATTTGACCCTCTGTGAAGTCATGGGATCAGATGCGTGTAAATACATGATATTATGTAAAATGAGATTTCAAGTTTGAGACATTATAACTCCTGAACCAAATACAATACTGACCTCTGATTTTCTCCAAATATTAATCATATGGAAAATAATATGTTAAACTCTACATGGTTTTCATTAAAATGTTTAATTTTTTTTTTACTTTTTAGAGAAATATTCATGGTGCATTCTGAAAAATGTCTCTATAAAAACCCAAGACGGTTTGAAATAGCATTACAATATTCAGAATATATGAAAACCATATAGATAGATCCCCAGCAAAACAGACAAAATTGTATCAAAATCGAAATAATACTGTTACTTTGGTGCAATATACTATGTCAACTTTGATGGCCTGCAATCTTGAATTTTTTGAGTGATTGATTCAAATTTTGTTTTAAACTTTCTATAGCAAGATTGTTTCAAGCTTCTACCTCTATTTGTGACCGTGCACCTCAAAACGAACATAAAGTCGCACACACTGATTTTGGGTGAGGACTGAAAATAAGTGAAATGGGTCAACCTAGCCGAATTTGACTTTTTCATATTTTCTGAAAGAGCGGGTCTTCTTTTACATTATGCTAAAATTTGGTATCATAAAACGGACAGGAAAGAGTGTTTTTTAGCGGTTTATCTCGAACATTTTTGGCAGAATAGTGTGATTAGGTGTGTCTTTAGAATTCCTTTTTCATTTCTGAAAAACCTTGTCCACACTCTTCACTTTCAACTCTAATAACTTTCGAAAAGATAGCGCTACTGCTTTGAAAGTTGGCATTGACTATGGACAGAATGTGTTAATGAGGCATGCTTAATTTCAGTTTAATCTGATAATCTCTTCATTGTTGTTACTCTCGTGGTTTACTTCCTGTTTTTTGTCCCATTCATTGCACAGCCAGCACGGTTTGGAAAAGATTAAGCGCTTGAATAGACACCGTACTTCAGAGCCTCTTTTCTCAGTTCACACTTTTCCTGAGTTTGTGCTTTCTTTCCAATATTTAGATAGGTTAGGAGAGTCCATATGATTTGAGTTATATGTCATTTTAAAGCTTAAAGTCTGCTCTTTCAGAACATGGTCTTAACTAAAAATTCATGTCTGGCGACTTTTTGTTTGTTTTGAGGTGCAGGGTCACATTTGAAAAATATTTTTGCTTTATCTCATCTGCTTCAGAACAATCTACTTTGAAATAACAGCGATCAGCGTCACCTGAGCTACCACTTGGTATGAAAAGTTAGTTTGCAGGCACAAACCCTTGTTTGTCCAAAAAAAAAGTCTGCGTCTGTCTTGGCGCGCGCGAGCTTTTTTTACGACCAACAAGGTCTTGTCAGAACTAAAGTGGCAATTTTTACATAGTGAGTTTTCAAGTTTGAGACATTGTAACTCCTGAACCAAAAATGGTACTGACCCCTAATTTTCTCCAAATATTATTTATATGTCAAACAAAATTCTTGAAACGTTTCAAGATAATCCTTCAGTCTTTCTCTGCTTTATACTGAATCAAGCATTTTCATGATTTTCCTTTTTTCAAAAAAATATCTAAGAAATGAGTGTTTTTTTTTCCTTAAAATCTCAATTCAGTTATCACAATAGCCTACAATAATGGTATCAACTTGTAGAAATTTTTCTTTTCTTTCATATGACATCAAATTTGTTGAAATCTGATGTTTCTATAAAATTCTATCTTTCAAATAACAAATTCAGTAAATATGGCGGCCATCTTGGACGCCATCTTGGATTTGGAGGCTTTCGCAACAATTTTTCTTTTAGGTAGACCAGTGCAATGTTGTTTGTTACAATACAAACTTGAAAATAAGCATGGTCTACTTAGTTTGTAGAGAGAGTGGAACTAACTCGAAAAGTAAGCGAGTTTTGGGGGTTTGGCCCTCCGGTTATTTTTTATCAAATGACATTTAAAATACATGAAAGTTTTACGCTATTTGTATTCTATATGTGTGTTGGTTGTGTTCCTTCAGTTTGAAAAAAAAAAAGTAGAATTGTATCAAGCCGTAATGTTTAGAGGCCGTTTTCTAAGTTAAGCGATTTGCTTATTGACAAACGGTCTCCTCCACATGTATACTTAAAAATTGTCGTCATGAAATAAATGTATTATTTACATTATTATGTACTGAGAACTCCTGTTTATGTCCATGACTAGTGAATATGTTTGATATTGTCGTACTTATTTTTGTTTTTATACCAGAGGAGAAAAAAAAACTGAAACTAAAACTGAAACTGAAATTGACCAAAGCAGTCAGGAATACAACCTGATATAGCGATATTTTGTATATTGATATCGTTTTGACATTAGAGTGCTGAATGAAATATCAACGTTATGATAATTGTGTTATTGCTTTAATTCAGCAGAAAAATGACTATAGCCGTTGGTGATATACATTTCTGTCAAAACATATACATATGTTTTGTCAAAACAAAGACATATACACTCGCTGACATTCACACATATACCTACATTCATACACTTAACTTTCAGCAAGGTATTGCATCGCTCATTTAGACCAATAATTAATACAGTCACTCACATAAAAAAAAAAAATACATAGTAATTTTTACTTGACCCACATTTTACACACATCCTGCATCCATGCACATCACACCCAACACACAGCTGACTCGTATTTATGCACAGATTGATATTTCATCTTATGTCATGTACTAGTAGCTCTGACATTTATATTGATAGCATATTATTGTTGTATATTTATTGTATGTCTATCATGTCTATGTATCTATGTAATACCTGTGTTCTGTATGTATTCATATGTACATTTATGTACCGATGTAATGTGTATGTATACAAACGAAATTGAATTGAATTGAAATGAATTTAATTGTGTTTTGCAGCCTTTCCCTTCTGCTGGGAGAGTGGACTGATAAATGAGTATCTGAATATAAGAACTACCCAAGTCCATGGAAGACCATTTGTGACCCTGCACCACAAAACGAACAAAAAGTCGCCAGACATGGATTTTTAGTTAAGGTCTGATTCTGAAAGAGCAGACTCTAAGCTTTAAAATGATATATAACTCAATTCAAATGGACTCTCCTAACCTATCTAAATATTGGAAAGAAAGTACACACCCTAGATAAGTTTGAATCGAGAAAAGAGGCTCTGAAGAACGGGGCCTATTCAAGCGTTTAATCTTTACTAAGCCGCGCTAGCTGTGCAATAAAAGGAACAAATAACAGGATGATAACCACCAGAGCAGCAACAATGAAGGGATAAACAGAATAAGCTGATATTATAAAATGTTTTATAAACACACGCTGCTGATGATCAATGCCAACTCCCAAAGCAGTAGCTTTATTGCTACTAAAAAAGTGTTCCAGAAAAAACTGCTAATAACCCAATTTCCTTTTCCTTTTATGATTCCAAACTTTAGTATGATGTAGAAGAAGACTCGCTTTTCCAGAAAATGTGAAAAAGCCAAGATTGGCTAGGTTGACCTATTTCACCTATTTTCAGCTCTCACACAAAATTAGTGCATGCGACTTTTTGTTCGTTTTGTGATGCACGGTCACATTTCGAGTAAACTTAAAAAAACTTCATATCTTTTTTATTTGTCCAATAATATTCTATTTAACCGTGATGAGAAGGCAACATTGTATATACAGATTAGAACATATATCATTATGACAATTAACATTTACATTAATTGTGGTGAGGCCATTTTTTGTGATGGACTTGGGTCGTTCTTTGAATCATATGGACTTGGGTCGTTCTTTGATTCATATACATGATATTCTGCTATACAAATGAGAGGACGAGAGAGGGCGCTATAATATGAATGTAAGAATGACCCAAGTCCTTCATTCTTACATTCATATAAGATTTAACTCATTTATTTCAGGCACTTCCGGGGGTAATTAGGATTTATCATTTATACACAAGATGAGTCCATGCATAAGCTACAATTTCCCATGTCAAACTGAATTTGGCCAAAAATTGGACTTGGGTCGTTCTTATATTCAGGTCTTCAAATGCATACAATTTATTATTATCATTATTATATATATGTATGTATATACATCATATATATATATATATATATATATATATATATATATATGTATATATATAATTATGTAAATATATAGATATATAGTTATATATGTAAACATATATACATTATGAATATTAGCTGTCAAGTATAAAGAAATGTAGCCTATTTTTAATCATCTTAAATCATATGCGATGTTAGAAGTGAGGTTATGAATGGATTTCTTTTTTTTTTACCTGTTTGATGATGAACTTACCTCAAAATGGTAAAAAATGGTGCTTTCCCCACTTTGCAGTCAAACTCTTCATATAATTATAATTATATAGGCCTCTCTCTCTGTCTATAATGAGTGTGTGTGTGTGTGTGCATGTCTGTGATTATTTGTGGGTGTATGTGGGTATGTGTGTGCTTTATAACCACTTCTTTATTGAGACAATAATATTTAAACTGAGCATAGGCATATTACTGCAAATACAAAACTTTTACAATTTTTGGAATACCATGGGGATACATCATTCTGAAATGACTAATAACGATACCTTATACCCGAAGCAGCAATAAAATCTTCTGGCATTGAGTCAACTACACGAGAAGTTATCATTCATGCACTTCGTGTTACACACGTGACAACCCTAACAAAGAATGGCGTCACACTGGCCCGAAGTTGAACAAGTTAAAGTTGGCAAAACAAACTTGGAATGTGGAATTTTCTAGTTAGACCCGAACTTGACCAAGAGCCATTCAACAGCTGAAGCAAGTAGCTGCCATTGTATGAACTTGTGTTACTAGCCTGAGAGGCTCCATTGTTGATTATACGATGGCTGTAAGCTTCCCTCGCGAATGTCCCGATGTTTATACGGAATTGAAATTTGAAAATGCCCTTTATCAACTTGCTTCCCCACAAACTCGCTGAGCGAACATGTAGTCACTCCTACTTTTTTCTTTCGTGGTCACAAATCTATTTCTCGTGTGTCCATCGTTGCTCAACTTGGGGAGAGTGTGACGCCAGTGACGCCTGCTTAAGTACTCGGCTATGCCTTTTACATTGCTATAATAGGAAAATATGAGCTCGCAGCACGGAATGGACTCATCTAGGCATGAATTTAGAGAAAATTGTATAACTAACTTGGTAAAATGACACGCAGTAGGTCACTCGGGCATCACGACTTTACGATTCTTCCAACAGACACAATGCACCAACTGTTATTAAAATGCGTACGTTCGAAGTCCAACTTTATGAACATGATGGAATGCGGGTGAGGTGTTGAGGGGGTTACCTTATAAATGAGGTACAGTTTCGCTTCTGTATTTGTATATCACACACACACACACACACACACACACGCGCACACACACACACACACACACACACACACACACACAACAAACGAACTAACAAACAAACAATCCCAGCAACGTTATTTTCCATCATACCAGTTACTAGTACACGTAGGCCCTCACCACGCCGAAATGTCATGCCAATAATGTTTCATTTTTTACGTTTCTATGCAGCATTTCGTTCTAAATTGTTTTATGTATTCATGCATATATTATGACACAACATTACCAGGCCTACTCCCAGTTTGTCTTACACCTGAATATATGTGTACGTTAAGCTGCATTGGCGGTCACTATGCTGTAGTTAAAATTGATTTTCTATAGAGCAAAATGTCTTAGCTTCTGTTTCGTCAAGGGAAGAATGGGTGCAGTGTGTAATGAGCTTGGTAAAATCTCACAGTTATTCTTCATAATAATACCGGGTCGTAATAGCTCTCAAGTCACTTCATTCTGAAAGCCATGAAGGATGTTGAATGTACAGCATTACTACAGTAGTTACTGGAACAGTAAGATAAAGAAAAAAAGAGGGCGTGGATTTTCTGCGACGAACAGCTATCATAGATTAAAATAGAACAAACACGCAAAAAGAACATGCACAACACTGCATATGGGACACTCAAGCAGCTTCATACACCCAGAAACACAGTGGATTGCACGTATGCCGAAATGTAATGGATGATTGTGGTCCAGCTTATTGCCTGATCGCCGTGAATATCTATGTTAATACGCATGCACACACCCAATAAACAGTGCTGCTGCGCCATAGGGGTAGAGTTATAAAAGGTGCTTACACCATAACTTGACTGAATGTTTGCCTATTACGGTATTTTTTTTTCTTTCTTTATGACATACCTGTACACCGTCTTATACCTAATACTGACTAACACTACCTTATACTGACGCTAAATAACGAGAAGTCTAAATTATCCGAAAAAGAAACCCGAATCCTCTGAAGGATTGTAGAAAGACCCGCTTGCAATGGTGTAAATCAGTTGACCAATTCTTTTACGCAATTTTATTCTGATTAAGCAAATGATTGTGTACTGATCAAACATAATTATAACCGATATAGCTGTTTAAAGGGACTGTACAGTACTGGTTGAGGTGGGGATTCATGTTTTGAACATTCCTAAGTGAGATAATGAAAAGCCTCTATGAAATATGAAAGAGCATGTAATTTTAAGAAGGATTCAACGTTTATTTGATGAAAATTGAATTTCGAATGGCTGAGATATAAAAAAAAAATTGTTAATAATAAAAGGCGACATGCCACAACTTTAATAGGATCTCTTTGTTTCACCTTGTTTTTGGATATCTCAGCCATTTCAAAACCGATTTTCATCGAATAAACTTTTGATACCCCTTAGAACTGCATGCTCTTTGACATCTCATAGAGTGGTTTCTGAATATCTCGCAAAACGTTAAAAGCTAAATCCTCACCTCGACCAGAACTGTACACACCCTTTAATATGTGCTGGAGTTGAAGCATTCTCCGGGACTTTTTTTTCTTTCCGGTGACTTCGTGGAACAGTGGTTTTTCAAGGCTCGACCCACCTCCCAATATTGTATGTATCAATCATTAAAGATCAAAGTGTCAAATGTACTAATATCTTTTTTATCGTTTCAGCTGTCATACCTTTGTTATCAGAAACCCTGTAGGTTTATCGACTTCCCCGTTATTATGCCAGTTTACTACATCCTCCTATCGCCCCTATCACTTCCTTTAGTAAATTTAAGAGCGACATGTTCAGCTTCAAGCAATATTCGAAAGCACAAGTAGGGTATGATTATTGCACTAACCCAAACAAGGAACCAGGATCTCTAGCGCTCTCCTGATTATTACGAGCTCACCTGAAACACGCACACTCTGTATGCTCCCAAGGAATAATATGAGTAAATTTGCAAGCATGGTTCCCACTCGTCTAAATGAAGAGTTTGTTCGCAAAAACCGATAAGTCCATATTTGCCAAATGGAGATATTTGCGATTAAAGGTCAAGAAAAATAAAGAGAATAATAAGAAAATTTTTGCTTCTTTTGACCATAACTTCAAAAATGTACCTTTATAAATGTAGTGACCAATATATCATTTAAAAGGTATTATTTTGTACTTAATGACTGAGACCGTACTTCAAAATCTTCAAAAATGGACTTATCGGTTTTTGCGAACAAACTCTGTCACCATAGCAATGTATCTGCAAATTTTGGTAACACATTTGACTATGTGTTTCAAAGAGATAGAATGTCAACAAAAAAAAAAAAAATCGGTCCCAAATTTAGTCGCGATTGAATCCCCAGGGAGGCACCACCCGCATCAAACATGGACAAACTTTAAAATGTCCAGTACAGTTACTCACTCTATGTAGGCCAACCTATTCATAGCACTAATTCAGACGATAACTTTTGGTTCTACAAACGAAGATTTGTAAAGATTCCCTGATTTTGGATCTTTTCCTCCCCGCAAATTTTATTGATTGTGCCCCTGGGAGCCCCAAACGAGGCATGTTGCCCATGTGTCCAAGATACATATGAGTACATTAAATGAGATTGCTCTATGCACACGGGCATCATATCCCTCTAGAATATGTCATATTCTATCATCTCAGAGATAACGTCCGTCAAGTTTAAAGATAAATTTGACATCTTTTTTTTTTTTCTTCACGAAAAACAAAAAGAAGAAATGTGAATATAGCACCCCAATTTGGTCACTACAGCAAGTCGGCGTAGACAAGCAGCCTTTCTCATGATATCATGAATCGATTCCTGCTACGTGCTACGATCTTGGATGTTTTCAACAAATTTTCGAATTCCATGATCACGAGAAAAACGAGAAGTTACAGACGATTACACTTGTGCAACAGATGTAACCATCTTTGGTGAAATGAGAAGATAAAGGCAGGCACATTTCTTCTAATCATTTGTGTTTCAGAGAATTAGGTAATTGGGTTTATTATTACAAAATTACGGTATTATCTTGCGGCATTTTAAAATGCTTGTGAGTCTTACCCAAGCATTTCACATTACCTATAAAGGACAAGTCCACCTACAGATACAATGTGGATTGAGTGAATGCAACAATTTTAGTACAACACATCAGCGAAAGTTTGGGAAAAATTGTATAATCCGTTTAAAAGATACGAAAAAAGTATCTGCGCAGTCACTGCTGGATGAGAAGACTACTACTGTGTATGATGTCATATGCGTACAACGATATCAAGAAAATAGAAAGAGAATTTCACAAAACTGCACTTTTTTTTTTTAATAAAGTGCACATTTTTTCGACTTGTTACTGACATATGTTAACGGCAATGTTATTCCTCGAAACTTACGAAAGAGAGAAGTCAAATGTTCTGTTGTTTTGCGAGAAATGTGAAAATATGTTGAATTTTCTTTTTTCTTTCTTTAAATCGTTATACACATATGACGTCACAAGCTAAAGTAGTATTCTCATCCAGTCTTGAGTGAGCATAAACTTCAAAAAGTGATAAATTTGAACGGATTGTCCGATTTTCATCAAACTCTCACTGATATGTTCTACTAATATTGCTGCAATCTCTCAACCCACATGTCTATGAACTTGTCCTTTAACGGTCCTCTACAGGACAATGTGTTTATATCTTGTATACACTGCGTTAATCGAAATTGGTACATTCGCTGTTATAGAAGAGTTTGTTTGCAAAAACCGATAAGTCCATATTTGCCAAATGGAGATATTTGCGATTAAAGGTCAAGAAAAATAAAGAGAATAATAAGAAAATTTTTGCTTCTTTTGACCATAACTTCAAAAATGTACCTCAGATGTAGTGACCAATATATCATTTAAAAGGTATTATTTTGTACTTTATGACAGAGACCGTACTTCAAAATCTTCAAAAATGGACTTATCGGTTTTTGCGAACAAACTCTTCATGGTATAGAGAGAGAGAGAGAGATAGAGAGAGATAATAAATGAATAGCAAATTGAAGAACTTACCTTTATGGAGTTACACGAAGTACGTCGTTCAGGATGTATGCACGATCCAACGCTGTGGAGAAAGTCATGTTATACCTGCCCCTCTCTCTACTTCCTTGTCCGACACGCTTCCTTTGTGCAAGTTTGCACGTACAATATCCCATTTCGTAATCAGCTCATGCGCACATTTCGGAAAATGACCTTTCTTTTTTTTTCACGGTTGGTTAGGCACCTCATGCGTTTTAAAGAGACATAGTGCATAAAGTTTGCCGACGTAACAATAAATTATGGAATTAATATTCAACCAAGAATGAACTTGCATAAAATGTGAACTGATTAGCCCCTCAATCAACAATCGGGGAACCGTCCTTTTTCATAAGCATTGTATGCAGTAAAAAATTATTCATATCATTATTGACAAATACTACGTTTTAATCAATACTTTGCTGGCAGGGATAGATGTGCTGTGAAGAACTTACATAATCATTACATCACACATGCTTATCTCAATAAATTTAAACGATCATGTCTGTCATGGCAAATGACCTTTTTTCTGCTCATGCGCAAAGTTGAACTACGAAATAGTTTACACTCAGACTTATCATACTCTATGAACAGATCGAGAGACTTCAAAGGTCAAATGCTTATTCTACAAATATTGATACTAGGCCTATATCGAAACTTTCACCATCTTTAAATGTATCTGGCGCTGGCGCACTCAACCTGATTATAATGTTATTCTTTCTGATATTTCTGACCACTATCCTGTCATGGCACATCATTTAATATCAAACGCCAGCATTGGGCCTTGTCCAATGAAAAGAAAAGTTACCCCTCAGAATATTGCGCGTTTACATGACAGTCTTGATAACTTAGACTGGTCACATATTTACACAATAATGGATGATGTTAATTCCTCGTAAGAATGATGCTTTCTGTAAAATATTATTTGGAAGAATTTTGATTAGTAATTCCAAAAACAAAAAAAAATTCAAGACTTCCAAGGATCGTTATAACGTTCTAGTGATGGAGTAAAAGATCATTTGTATTACAAACATGAGCTTAAAGGGATGGTGTAGTATATTGTTGGAGATGAGGACTGGGCTTTTAACTTTTTGCAAGATACCAAGAAACTACTGGTACTTATGAAACAGTACAGAGCATACAATTCTAAGAGAAATTCAAGGTTCATTCAATGAAAATTGGTTTTGGGATGGCCGAGACACCAAAAACGAAACAAAACAAAACAGAGTTAAACCAAGAGATCCTAAATAAATAAATAAATAAATAAATATATATATATATATATATACTATATAGGCCTATATAATATATTTCTATATAATATATAGAAATATATTATATAGGCCTTTATATAAGTATAAAAATTATATATATATATATATATATATATACACACACACAGAGAGAGAGAGAGACACCTTAGAATGCAGAAGATAAGCAACTCTCAACAAATTTGAGTAATATATATAATATATTACTCAAATTTGTTGAGAGTTGTTGAGAGTTGATTACACATGTTCAAATTTAGATTCTGGTTTGGAAAAAAAAAATCCAACAACAACAGCTAACAAACCAAAATATATTTCTGAGATATACAGGCACTACTCATTTCACACATTTTTTTTTTTTTTCATCAGATGGACAAATTTTGCTTTACACAAAAGTCAAGATGATTAAGTAAAATCACTTCCAAAAGGAAGATATACTATCCAGTCAATCCAACCACTTTTCTGACTGTAGTACATTCCTTTGTTGATGAAGCCTCGACTTCGACTGGTCAGATGTACAGTCACTAGTTCTCGCTATACTGCCCCGGCAGTCAGTGTCTTTTGTTTGTTTGTTTGTTTGTTATCAAGTTGAACATGAAATAGATGAAACTTTTTTTTCTCTCTCTTTTTATTTTTTATGCAACCATAAAACAAACAAAACACACAATATAAACAATGTACAAATGTCCAGCCTATAGCATTAAAAAGGGTTCAGTAAACAAGTCACACTAAACTATCTGCCATAATGGAATAACACAAGAAGATGGATGTTTATGAGATATATGAAAATAGAGGATCAACCATTACAAAAGCATGGACCACTTCCTCATATGACATTGTAATTTACCTTTCTTTTGTGCTATAGCATATTCAGTTTTCTGTTTATACTTTACTAAAGCCATAAATGCATCAAAATTCAAAGTTGAACCTTGAAACCTACATCTATATATATAAAACTTAAGACAAAGAAATAAAAAAAAATTATACATGTACAAAATTCTACGTCATTATTTACACCAAACATCATATTAAAAGGCAAAAAGGTATATACCTTTTTGGTCTTTTCCTCTATGAAATCAAATAATTTTTTCCATAAAGGTAGTATTTTAGGACAGTGTACAAATAGATGAAAAGCAGTTTCCTGTTCTTGACTACAAAACATACAGTTTGGGTGTTCTATTTTTTTTTAATCTTAAATAAGAATGCATTTAAACCAATAACATCATGAAAGACCTTAAAATAAAAGGAACGAAGTTGTGTTTCAACAGTACATTCATAGTTATTCATATGAATAACATCCCACTGAACTGTTTCATCATTAATGGAGAAGAGGTCTTTCCATTTACCTATTCTTTTCTCACATGAGGAGTCACAATGTACATTTCTTATTACCGGATAAGCATGTTTAGAAATTTTCTTTTTTTTTTTCACCAGCTCTGACACTATTTTATCAAACATATCTTCATCGGTATCCAAGGAAAAATCAAACCATGAAAGATAAATACCATTCATTAAAGAATTATATTTTCTCCTATCCTTAATTGCAATATCAAATTCCAGAACTAGCTCTTCAAAGGTTTTGACACGACCCCCTATGTGCAAATCATTAATAAAATGAATTCCTTTCTCAAACCAGTCAGGGTAATAGAAAAAAGGTCTATGTTTCAAACTAACTTTCTTATTCCACCATATATAGTCCTGTAAATGAAAATTTGAAAGGCCAAGGTCTTTCAAAATAGCTTCTCTATAAATGTACCATACTTTTAAGGTTTCAACTAATTGAGAATTCTTAAGCTTGTTCAAAACACAACCTGGGGCATTTGCTCTCCACAAGACTAAGCTTTGTTCATAAAAATTCAATAGCATTATCTGTTCAATATCCTTCCATGTATTTGAATAATAAGAATCTAAGAATTTTGCAACCCATGTCATCTTCTGAGCCTGTGCATAAACCAAAGGATCAATCATACGCAAACCGCCTGAATCATAATCATTACATATTAACTCTCTTTTCACTCTATCTCTACCCCCTTTCCATATAAATTTAAAGAGCATACTATTCAGTCGTTTAAAGAACGACTGAGGTATACTTAAACAAAGCACAGTAAACATAAAAGTCAGCTGAGGTAAGAGCAGTGCTTTGACCACAGCTATCTTTCCTAATAATGACAAATTTCTTTGTTTCCAACAATTAAGTGTATGTTCTATTTGTACTAACTTGGGTACATAATTCAATTCATACAAAGATTTCGTATTCAGCGAAAAGAGAACACCCAATGCTTTAAACGAATTTTCCTTCCATTGTAAACCTTCCAACTGAAGAGGATGAAAGGTAGACCCTTTTAAGGATCCAATGTGTATAGCTTCAGATTTTGATAGATTTATTTTACATCCAGAGAATATTGCAAATTTGTGTAACAACTCAAACAGATTTTGAAAAGACTCTGCATCACCATTCAAAAATACTGTTGTATCATCTGCATACATACTCAACTTTTTTCTCATAATTCCCAATGGGTATACCTTTAATATGATCACTGCTACGAATAGCAATACCCAGAACTTCTATGGCTAAAATGAAAAGTAGTGGGGATATTGGACAACCTTGGAAAATACCTCTAGACAAAGAAATTTGATCAGTGAAAAAACCATTATTCGTCACAAAACTACTTCTCTCATTATAAAAAGTTTTGATCCACTGAGTGAAGTTGTTTCCAAGGTTAAATTTCTTAATAATTTCAAATAAAGGATTATGTTCAACCCTATCAAATGCTTTTTCAAAATCTAGAAGCAAAATCGTTCCTGGTATCTTCAATATGTCCGTATATTCAATCATGTCCACAATGGTCCGAATATTAGCACTTATATTTCTCCCTGGCATAAAGCCTTGTTGATCTTCCTTAATTATGGTATGTAAACTCAATCTTAATCTATTTGCAAAAAGCTTTGCTATTATTTTATAATCTACATTCAGTAATGATATGGGTCTGTAATTTTTTACTAAATAAGGATCCTTATCTTTCTTTGGTAGCAACGTTATGACACCATGTCTCAGAGACTGCGGTAACAAAGAGTTTACAAATGAGAAGTTATACAATTACAGGCTTTCAAGCAGGATAATGTAAAAAAGTAGGAATAAAGTAGGAACAAAATCTCTAAAAAAAGTAGGAAAAAGTAGGACATAAGAGGAAAAAAGTAGGGCATTAAAGAAGAAAAGTAGGAATAAATCAGGACATGTGCAGGCTTTTTGGAGTAGTTTTCGTCAATACTCACAAGAACTCTTGATGTTACATGTAAATCTTAATTTGTACTCACAACCCTGCTGCCTCAGCCTCACTTTCGCTCCTGGGAGAGCCTGAAAAATACAACAAAGGCAGACGTTTGTTAGAACAATGTCAGGTAACAAGCACAAATGCATGTTCAACCGTACAGTCAATATGAATCTTGATCACTTATTACAATACTTACATAGAAAAGACATAATTTTGTGATTGACATGAACACCTACCATATATGTGATCCTGCATCGCAACACAAACAAAAAGTTGCCAAACATGGATTTTTGATTAAGAGCAGATTCTGAAAGAGCAAACTTAAAGATGAAAAATGATGTATAACTCGATTCAAATTGACTCTCCTAACCTATCCTAAAATTGGAATGAAAGCACACACTCCGGAAAATGTGAACTGAGAAAAGGGGCTCCTGAAGTATAGCGTTTATTCAAGCGCTCAATCTTTATCAAGCCGTACTAGCTGTGCAATGAATGGAACAAATAACAGAATGTTAACCACTGGAGATACAACAATGAAGAGATTATCAGATTAAGCTGCACATGCTTTATTAACACATTCTGTAGGTGATCAATGCCAACTTTCAAAGCAGAAGCATCGTCCTTTCTAAAGTTATTGGAGTTGAAAGTTAAAAGTATGGACAGGGTTTTTAAGAAATGAAAAGATGACTATGAGAAACACCTAATCACACTATTCTACCAAAAAGTGCATGTTCCAGAAAAAAAAAAAAACTGCTAAAAAACACAATTTTCTTTTTCATTTTATGATCCCAAACTTTAGTATAATATATCAGAAGACTTGCTCTTTCAGAAAGTATGAAAAACTCAAGATTGGCTGGATTGGCCCATATCATCTATTTTCAGTCCTAATACAAAATCAGTGCATGCAACTTTTTGTTGGTTTTGTGATGGACGGTCACATATCATCCCACAAAATATGACATAAACATTCCATGATGTATAAGTTATACACTTATGCCAAAGGTATGTTATACACTTCCATAATTAAAAGATGGCATCTTTTATCTACATTCATTTGAATGTTTTGAAGTTGTGAAGATATGTGTTTCATTCCAAAATGTAAAAATGATTGGAAATAAGGATATTTGACAAAAGCAATAAAAAAAAAGATGACACTTTTATCTACATTCATTTGAAGTTGTGGAGATATGTTTCATTTAAAAGTGTGAAGAAGACTGGATATAAGGATGTTTGACAAAGCTTTTCAAGTGATGCTCACAACAACTCAGTATGCTTTCAAGTTCCAGCTGAATGACCATGAGATAAGAAATATACTTACTTTCCAAGAGACTTTCAATTTCAAATACATGTAAACACTTAACATGTGTTCAAACATTTCAAAATAACAGGATAATTTAAACTACTTATATATAGCGCTCAGTATTAGTCTCTGAGAGCATGTGTTATCATATTACATTTCTAGCAAGATATGCATGAAGAATGGGTTGTCTCATGACAGTGAGGCCTTATGAAGTGAAATTATATCTTTCCAAGAGACTTTCAATTTCAAATACCAAGCACTTAACATGTGTTCAAACATTTCAAAATAACAGGATAATTTAACTACTTATATGTGGCACTCAGTATTAGTTTCTGAGAGCATGTGTTATCATATTACATTTCTAGCAAGACATGCATGAAGAATGGGTTGTCTCATGACAGTGAGGCCTTACGAAGTGAAATTATATCTACCAATGCATTGATATCTTTATTTTGCAAATCCTGGCCCACTACAAATCTACACAATCAGATACTGTGAGTTTATGGCACAGTGTCCACAACTGAATTTCCAGTGATATAGATTATCTTCATAATCATATGATATAGATGGAAACACAAGGCAAGCTCAATTTAAAACACTTAAACCAATAGAACACAAAACATCCTAAGAGAGAGAGAAAAAAAAAGTAAATACTTTACATTTCAGCATCAGGGAAATGTAGTATTCTTGCATGTAGAGTAACATAACACTGTAATATAACCAAATGACTCCACTTAACAAGATGTGAGGAGCATACATGTACATCTGCTTTTTGTTTCTCACTATCTGTAGTCTTACCGACTTTATAGGTAGCAAAAAATGACTCTATTTTTTGATAATTTTCTGTAGATAACAAATAAGTTTTCATTTCTTTGGTGTTCTGTTGATGCTAGATTCCATCAATTCTTGAATCAACTTACATTTGTTAATTTAGAAAGAGGTGTAGAAAATAATCATTCTGTACTTTCCAATGACTTACTACTGTTTGCAATGATTTGCCACATTTACTGGAGATAGTTGATAGTTCTTTACATTCAACTTTTTTTTTCAGCTCATCATGACCCTTTTTGTTGAATACACATACAGCTCTTTGACCTTTTCAAGAAGATTCTCCATTTTGCAATTATTCCAGGCACTTTTAAGTTCATTCAATATTCTTGAAATCAAACTTCTTCATATATTTTGAGAATATTACATCCTTCCGCCTTTGAAATTTTACATGGTTGAGATTCTGCTTTTCATTCTCCAGATATTTTGTTGGCTCAGTATTTCAGCATGTTAATCTTATAAACTACTCTTTGCAAGATCTGGAGAATAAATAAACAGTGACTGTCATTATCATTTTAGTCCTTGCTAGCTTCTCTGATATCTGTGGTTGTTTGAGAGCAAATACACTCTAGAAAATCTGTATATTTACCATGCAGTTCCCATCCCCCCCCCCTTAAATACAGTGTATTTGTGCCCTTTCAAATTTGATACTCTCCACTGTTCTGTTGGTTTTCACCTTCAACTTACAGTTTTGTATGTTGACACAATTGGCATACACATCCATCCATTCACTTTTTCTTCTTTAAGAAGTTTCCCTGTCTCACATTTTACCAAGGCTCTTTCAGATGGTTCAATATTTTGGATATGTCACTTCAAATGACTCATCACACTTTGACCACTTTCATTACGAGATTTCTGTTCTACAATTTTCTCACATCTTGTTCAAACTAGCTGGGTAATAAAAAGATGTTCAGCCTTAACTAAAATTTGCAAGATCTGTGGAATAAAAAGAAATCATGGCTTCTAATTTTTCTGCAAGTTGTTTCCTCCAAACTTAACAAACTGTTCTTGGCGGTTCAACTCAAAACATCCACACACTTGCTCTTATTTGTGGAATATGCATTCATTATCTTTCCTGAATGTTAGGTTTTTTTTCTCAGGTATGCTTTAGATGGCTTTTCTCTCTACATATTCCTGATAGTTTGTATGTGTCGTCCGGAAGTGAACTTCAACGTCTCATGGTTTAAACTTCAATCAATCTTTAAACGTTACTGAATTATTATTTTTGTGTTTGTTTTCTGTGAAGTTCCTCCATTTCCTACTTTCTTTTAAGTTCTTCGAGGTAATGTATGTCTTACCTATGATGCAATTCAACCTCTTAAACAATACTTGTAAGATGTATACAAGCCATCAACTTTTAAGATTGTCCATAAAGAGGTTTCTACTCTATTAGTCTTTATCTTTCACGATGGCTAAGTAATTAATGTTGTTCTCACTCCTTGTTAACAATTTGTGGGATCTGTTAATTAAACATTTCTTTTTTGTTCGTCTGATTTTTCAGCAACTAACTTTCCTCAGCTGTTTACCTTCAGATGAATTAAGGTTTCTAGTAGTCATATCTACCATCTTCCCATGATTCAAATAGATATCACAAGTCATATGTCTCATGTTAAAGGTCCAGTTTACCTTTGGGAGCAGTGCTTTTGATTTAGCCTCAGTAATATGCAATTTTCATGCAAATGGGTCCCTACCAATCCATGCTTTCTTGGGAATAACTCATCCTCACATCAACCAGACCTAGTTTCTGTGGTGAAACACTTACTTTTATAATAAGTTTTTCATACTGCAATCACTGTTAATTATTATCAAAACATATATTATTGAAGGATTTTAGGCAAAGGGGATCTGAAGGTGTCATTTCATGTTTTGACATGACCTTTACGATTTAGGTAGTAAACCATATTTTAGCAAAGGAAATTTCTGGTTTCTGAGGATTTGCATTCCAGCACATGCATTAGACATGATATGCTTGAACTCTACATCCATTGAAACTGGCTGTAGGCAGCATTTTTTCCTCAGTTGTATTCTTTGGAAGTCACATGTCAAATTCTACTTTTAAGTATATGGCAAGCTTACCTGGTAATTTTGAGTGATGATGAGAGCTGGTTGAGCACTGCTCCAAGTCCTAGTCTGCAATATCAGTGGGATCAATCACATCTGCACAGGAGCAAAAGCTGAGGCTGGCAGCAGTCTTGTGGTTGATTGGTCTGTGTTATCCCTCTTTCATGCTGAAGAGGCTCTCCCCACCAGTAAGAATCTGCAACTAGAGTCTACTCATCATTTCTGAATATAAACTATTCAAGTACCGGGTAGCCTTGCACATTTTTTTTTTTTTTTTTGGCGGGATTTTTCACCAAAAAAGTAGGAAAAAGTAGGAAAAAGTAGGATTTTGAGCAAAAAAGTAGGAAAAGTAGGGACAGCAGTAAAAAAGTAGGAAAAAGTAGGAAAAGTAGGGCCACTTGAAAGCCTATCTAACAATAAATCAATGATATCGTTAAAGAAGACAATATAAAATTCGACCGGAAGCCCATCCAGTCCTGGAGTTTTATTGGAACTCATTGCTTTCACTATAGCCCAAATTTCTGATTTTGTCACTGGGGCATTTAATTTTGTTTTTTCTGTCTCTGCTATCTGGGGAATATCTATATTGTTCAAAAATTCTGACATCTTTTCAAACGAGTTCTGATCATTTTCAGAAGTGTAGAGGTGAGAATAAAAATTTTGTAATTCTAACAGTACCTCATCTTTTTCCCCTATTATTTCATCATTCTGCAACCTTAGTTGACGAATAACTTTCTTTTCACCAACCCTTTTCTCCAAATTACAAAAGTATTTTGTGCTACGTTCTCCTTCCTCTACCCACTTCACTCTTGATCTCACTATCAGACCTGCTGTTTCTTTATCTTCCATTTCCTTGATAACACTTTCATAATTCACCAATTCTTTGGTTAATTCTACTAACTGATCTTGAGCTCCATCCCCATAAGTGATAATAGTATCTGAAATTCTCTTTTTCACATATTCAATTTTATCTTTTACTTCCTTCTTAATTTTATATTTTTCTCGTTTTTTCTCGCACTGTATTCTATACAATATCCTCTTATTGTACATTTAAAGGCATCCCAGATAATATTTGGATTACAATCCGAATCTTTATGATTTTCTTTAAATTCTTTTATTTTTTCCTTTATAAACAAACCACAATCTGAGTCATGTTTAAGAAGCATAGTAATACATTTCCAATATCCCTTACCACGAATAGACTCATTACACAGTAATTGCACGGAAACCACTGAATGGTCTGACCCTACACCAGAAACAATATCACTATTCTTAGCATTGTTAATCAAATCTGTAGAAATTAGTATATAATCCAAACGTGAGGAAGCAACAGGGTTTGACTGGTATCGGGTAAAAATCCTCTCGTTTGGGTGATCTTTCCGCCATATATCTACCAAATTAAAGTCTTCCATGAAGAGTCTACATGCTCTGTGAGACTGAGTATTAGAGTGGTGTGGTTTAGAACCATAATAAGCAAATGGGCCTAATACCAGATTCAGGTCTCCTGCTACTACCAGGTGGGAAGATCCTATCTCTTCTAGCTTACCATGTAAGTCCCCCCAAAATTCAGGACAGTCCTTATTTGGCCCATAGATATTAACTAAAACTAAAATAAAACTATCTATCACAACCTCTAAAACAAGAAATCTCCCCTCTGGGTCCTCACAAGAAGATTTATATGTACTTTTTTAGAGGGTTTAACTAATATTCCTACTCCCCTACTATTGGAGGCGTAACTCGCAAACCATGCATTACCTCCCCATTGTGTAGACCAAATATTTTCATCTCTTTTATGAGAATGAGTCTCTTGTAGAAATATAATATCATCACCTCTCTTATGAAAATGATTAAATAAACTTTTCCTTTTAAAAAAATCGTGGATTCCTCTACAATTAAAAGAACTGATTTTCAATGACGACATGAGACAATCCATAATAATTCAAAGGTATGCGATAGTCTGGCTTCTTCTCTTGACACATACCAACCAAAGTACCAAAATTTGAAATGAAGAAAAATTAATGGCTGGATGCAAGATTGAACAATAAATAACGAAAACATGACAAAAAAAAAAATACTACAATCAGTCATAAACAGCGACTGATGTTCAAGTAAACACCTGGGGTATCTCTGCAAAAATATTAAGTACAAATATGTAAGCCCAAATTTCCAAAAAAAGAAAAAAAAAAGGAAATTCAGTGAAAAAGAAAATCAATATCAAGATGAACATTCTGCGGTAAATATGAAATAAGTTCTAACAACAATCATGTATTAATTACAAACACAGCATCGTACAAAGCATAAGCCCTCATACACACACATACAACATATACACATCATGGCAGGACACAGGCACGTTCCAAACAAAAAAGTGGAAGATCTACATGTATCTCAACTGTAATATGATCAACTGAATTACATATTTGGCGTTGCTTTGAAGCATGCAGGAAAAAAAGGTAAAGTCTGAAATATGCACAAAATTTTTTTATAAAACAAAAACTACATGGGACACAGCCATACCCCTCCCCTCAAGAGAACATTCCTGCCACACAGTAATGCATATCCAGTATGGGTAGATTGGAGAGGAGGTGACCAAAAAGAGGTCTACTCCCACTCACCAACAATCATAAAAGTACAGCAGTCAAATGTCCTTAGTAACTCCAGTAATCTTATCGCGGATACGGATGGTGGCTGGATAGATCATAAAAGCAATCTTTCCTTCTTTCTTGAGATTGATCAATTGAGGTAGCTTCTCCTTTCTCATTGCCTTTACTCTGCGACTGAAGTCGTCGGAGACGAACATTCTTGTCTGGTGATCACTCTGTCTCTAATACTCTTGAAGAACTCGATCAGGGACTTGCGCGCTTTTTCCTTGGCCAGGTAAGTGCTGAATCCAACGTGAATGGGGCGCGGGCGGGGATTTTGCTCTCTGGACAACTTGCCACTTCTGTGTGCTCTTTGTACTGCATCTCTGACATCCGGACAGCCAGCCTCGTTAAGCATTTCTACATTCACTCCTTTCTTTGAAAAACTGATCAGTGAATTTAATATAAAACAAAATTGTGGGAGATTATAACATTGATTCGACTTAAAAAAAAAATATAAGTCCATCAATACTGGAGTTTGTAAATGTAACTGTTTCTTCGGATTTCACCCCTTGATAGATAGACCAACTCGCGTCAGTGCTACGTCAGCCATATTTCATATATCATTACATCCAGATGAGAAACATAACAGTGAGAAGCCAAAAATATTTAGGAAAATTACTAAAGAAAACCTCGCTACCCTTTGCGCTGACCTAGCAAACACCGATTGGTCAAGAGTGTATGAACAAAATGACCCCAAGGGGGCGTATGATGTGTTTTGCGAAATATTCATTATTCTGTATGATACGCACTTACCTAAGAGAGAAATCAAGAATAAGAAAAACCAAGAAATCAGAAAACCGTGGGTTACAAGTGAACTTTTAAAACTTATCAAAAAGAAAAATAAGTATTATAGGAAATATAAATTATTAACTCTCCCCTTGAATCAAATTATGAAAGGTATAAGAAAATACGTAATAAAGTTACTTTTTGCTTACGCAGAGCAAAGAAGGGCTTTTATTTGAAAAAGTTTTATTTAATCAAAAAATAATTCAAAAGAGACATGGAAATTCATTAGTACAATTTTACGGAAAGAACAGATTATCACCGATAAAAAAACAAAACAAAGTACAAACTTTTACGCACAACTGAACTGATATTCATGATACCGCTGATATTGCCGAACACCTAAATGAATATTTCGTTAATATTGAATCAAACATATCAGCTGATAATATGACTGATACGCATAATAAAGATTTTTACATTTATATGAATAAACCTGTTTCTAATACTTTGTTTTTTAAAGCAGCCACAGTAGATGAAATTTTAGATATTGGAAAGGCATTAAAGTCTGGAAGAAGCAGTGGTTTTGACGATATTGATGCAACTGTGGTTAAATGTGTTTTACCTTATATTGTAGAACCTTTTTTTTTTGCATGTATGTGTTTTTTCGTTAAGTACTGGTATCGTACCATCTAAAATGACAGTATCAAAAGTTATTATAGTTTTTAAAAAAGATGATCCTAGAATAATCAGAAATTACCGTCCGATATCTATTTTGCCTTGTTTTTCAAAAATATTAGAAAAAATAGTTTTTACTCGTTTTTATGATTTCCTGCTTCAATATGACTTATTGATCATACGATAGTCATGAGTATGGATTCCGGCAAAATCTGTCTACAGATATGGCAATTATAATACAAGGCAGAATAATTCAAAAAATTAATGATGGTAAAGAAGTTTTGGCAATATTCATGGATTTTTCTAAAGCATTTGATTGTCTTTCTCATGAAATTTTATACTTCAAAAATTGCAATATTATGGTGTTCGTGGTGTGTGTTTTAAATGGTTTAGATCTTATTAATATGTGGACGGAAACAATTTACTATTTATGACTCTTTTCATTCGTCTTTTAGAAATATTAATACGGGTGTGCCTCAGGGATCTATTCTTGGACCTTTATTGTTTTTGATTTTGATTATAAACGACATTGTCAATTCTTGCCATGAATCTCATTTTATTCTATATGCCGATGACACCTCACTTCTTGCCTCTCATAATGATATCAATGTTTTGATTGAACTTTTAAACAAATATCTTCTTTTAAGTACATAATTGGTTTAAGTTCAATATGCTCACTTTGAATATAAGTAAAACGCAATGTGTATTTTTTAAACGCGGAGGTGTGCTGTATAATACTGATGATATGATTTTGAAAATTGGTGATACACATTTGAAATTTTATGAATCTGTAATTTTTTTAGGTGTTGTATTAAATATTAAGTTGAGTTGGAATGATCATATTGATTTTGTTTGTACAAAAATTTCTCGTTTTATTGGAATTTTGAATCGACTGAAATATGATTTGCCAAGTTACATTTTGTTCGCTCTTTAATGCTTATATTTTATCTGTTTTCTCTTACTGCAATTCTATTTGGGAAACACGTACATTCTTGCCAAACTCCAAGACTTTTTATACTACAAAAGAAAGCAATTCGAATTTGTACAAAATCAGATTATAGAGCATCAACATCTAAATATTTTAAATCATTACACACTTTTAAATTGCAAGATTTGAATAAAATGCAAATATGTTCTTTTATGCAACGTTTTCAAGCTAAAACTTTCTCACCTTATTTACAAAATATGTTTTGCAGGCAGGCTCTTCTGTATATATATATATATATATATATATATATATATATATATATATATGTATATATGTATTATGTATACATATATATGTATATATATATCCCTAGTTGGCACCTTAGGGAGACATATTGGGGGGAAGTGTCTTCATTAGGGAGACAACTGGTCATTAAGGAGACAATTTTCGTGTCTCCATTGCGTAAACTGCCATTGAACATGTAATAATAAATTTGCATATAAAACAAATGGAAATGTCTCCCAAATGACCCATCTAGGAGTATATATATATATATATATATATATATATATATATAATGTATGCATGTGTACATCATCATAACATGGGTGCATGAATATTATAATATGTATAAGAAATGATGACTATAGATAGAGAGAGGTAGAGTTGTACACCAGAGACACAACATATATAATACTGTGCGACATAGTTTCGTTATATCACGTGGGAATAGCATGAAGATTTTGTCAGCAATAATTTTCGCACATATTTTATTTCTGTGATGTGTACAGGGATAAGTGGCAAAACACCATCCCCTCCTTATCTGTACCCGGGTTTTATGTAAAATGAGACTAAAATGAGACTGTATTCACGGAAAAGATGGAATGTTTGTAAAGGATTGAATTTTTGATGTTGTATTGGTTAACTGATAGGTATTGTTATATACTCAGTTATTATATGATGTGGATAGAAGGAATTATATAATTATATATGTATGTGCATGTGTGTATATGATATTTATGTGTATGTATGCATGCATATGTATATGGATGTATATGTGTATATATATATATGTATGTATATGTAACGATCTCAATATGAATATATATAAATATGAATTATGAATAGATTAATAGACAGATTGATAGAGGTGTACACAGAAAAATTATACTGTGCGACATAATTTTGTTATAATTTTCATGTGGCAAGAGCATGAAGATTGTTTCAGTATGGTATATAAAATAATGTATACAAATTGTATATTTCTGTGTTAAATACCTAGGAACAGTGGCAACACACTATCCACACTCTCTATCCACTCCTTATCTGTACCCGGGTTCCATGCCTGCTATTTTGATTGTTGGTAACTCAGCTATAGGGGTTAATGACCACGAGAATGTTCATTGTATCGTAATTGTTAACAATCCTTTGTCTGCACTGACACGACTGACACACTTGTAACACTGAACCTAATTCTTTATACTACTCCACTCCTGCCTGACATGCACCACCGCACACAAACCTTCCCCCACATCACATGATCACTCACATCCCGCCACAAGACATCCATGCAACTGAAACGTCTGCTTAGCAGGTAATTATTTTATTTAGTTTATTTATGATATATGTTTGATAATTTTTATTGTATGATATGTTTGTATGCCACATATACTCACTATATACTTATTTACAGTTACACATTGTTGAATGTGTTGCAAAGTGCCAAAAAATATTGCCAAGTATGCCATGTAACTATCAACTCATGCTCAACTTATATTTGATATAATTGTGTTTATGACTCCAGATTTGTTATTCTCAAAAACATATAATTCGTTTCACAAACAGATATTAAAGCTGAGGAAGACCACGGTCGAAAGCTTCACAACTCTGCCGGTTTCATGCGACATCTTCTGTTATCTACATTGTCTCAACTATAATTTCATTTAAGATGACAGAGGCGTACGGTAGGAATATCAGCATCATCACACTATATATATATGTATATATATATATATATATATATATATATATATATATATAATGATTTTTACTGATAACAAACCTCTGGAAATGTCATGTTATGAATCTCCAAAATTGTGTCTCGGAATGTTGGTGATATTCCCTCTGAGGAATATTTCATTTCAGTGTTGTCATGGGAACTATAGGTTTTCCCGGCCAATTTCGTACTTTTTTCAGTCCAATTCCTAATTGGTGTATTCAATTTAGCACAATTTAGCCTAGACGGCATGTTCGGTATTTCAATTTTATAATCTTTTCATTCAAATTCATTTTGGAGCATTCAAATTACCTATTACATCATTCGAATCAGCACTTTTTCAGTTCAAATTCGTAAGACAAGCACCATTTCGCAAATCGTTCATTCAATTTAGCACGATATAGTCACGTGATCACGTATACGCTGCGCTCGTTCATTCGAATTCATTCTTGGGCATCCAATTTCGCATTTACTGCAGTCAATTTAGCAGACACATTTATGCTTTTATTCTGATATCACCTTTGCAACAGTACTTTCAAAATATGTGTATGTGTTAATAATGTTCGATAGCATTATTTCATTCACAGATACATTGATCTTAAGTTTGTTTTGTCAATAATTGGGAGAAAGAGGTTTCAATTTACATCGTGATTATTTCTTTCATCTGCATGTTTCATTATTTTCACTTGGTGGGTGCTAGATTACGTTAATTATCATTAGGAATAAATAAAAGTTCTTGGATTAGCTCTAGCCATCGATTTGTCAAGGTTATTACCCTCATATGCTTTTATGATTCTTTCCCTGTCTTCTTAAGAGATACGCCAGTACTAACTCGTGCTGCGATGACTGGACATAAGAGTGAAGTGAATCTATGGTATAACTGGTGCAAGCATGGCATGTATAGTTCTAATATCATGTATGAAAGAACAACAAACAGAACAACAAACTTGAGTTATTTAGGGTCAAAGAAACCTTAACTACATACTTAGCAGTGTGTGGATGAAACAAAAATTCACATTTAAATACATATAAATCACGGTTCTCGCCTTTTCAAAATAGAAATAACATTACGCCAATTTGAATGAACATATTTGGAATTTGACTGCCCATACGCGAAATTGAATGACTTAAATACCATTTTCGCCAGTGCTGGCGAATTTGAATGACTGAAGAGCACGTGCCAATTTGAATGCCCGTTTTACGAATTCGAAAGGCACGTGTGCGAATTTCATTGACCGAAATGCTAAATTGAACGAACAAGTTGCAATTTTGAATGACAGAATGTGCAGTGACTAGGATTTTTGCTAAATTGAATGAACCTTTTATCAAATGGACTGACAAAAGTACGAAATTGGCCGGGAAAACTTATATTATCATGTTTTCGTTGTTGTTGTTTTTTGTGCTTGTGTTTGTGATGTAATGTATTTTTGTAAGGCAGCTCACCACAAGCTTTGCTTTTTTGAGGTTCTGCCTTCCTGTACAATAATTTCATGCATGTGATTTCCTACATGAAAAAAAGATGGAAAATAAATGTTATACAAACTTGAACTTGATTAGCTGAGTAAAGTTTCACCTCCAATTACTCCACTACTAATGTCGTATTCCTATCTGATTTTACCCCATTTACATTACGGTTTGTCGGCATATGGCAAAGCTCATCAAAATCTGTTAGATAGGTTAGATGTTAGATGTGTTATTTTTTAGTCTTGTATAACATCTCACACAGATCCTTCGTCTTTTTGAAAACTACCTCTGTGTTATTTTTTAGTCTTGTATAACATTTCACACAGATCCTTTGTCTTTTTGAAATTAAACTAATTGCTAAAAATGAAAGATTCATATTACGGTATATTTTAAATTCGGTAAGTTCATGTTTGATTTACCTGCTTTATATGACAATATGTTTCATAAGAATTTGTCCATTCATAAATAACCAACGAAACGATCTCAAGAATATCATTCACTTTTGTTGATGTCCATATCAACACAAAATACGTTCATAAAAACGGGCCAAGATTCCAGAATGCAAATACTGATCATATCAAAAATGCCCCATCATTAGCTGTATTTAGAAGGAAATTGAAGTGGATATTTTTGCAATTATATATATAAATCAAATGAAGGGGTGTAATTGTATGGATTAGTGTAATCAGTATTTATTGTCACTGAGCAATGGCTTACTGATGTGCCTTCATGACAATGATGTTCAGTGCATTCAAATGTCTCTATACCATTGTCTTTTCTCTCTCCCTCTCTTCTTAATTTCTCCTTTCCGTCTCGATTTTGTTGCATTAGTTGTGTTCTTGTTCGAACTTCCGTGTGTCTAAGTTCCTGTACTTGTCTTGCATCTTGCTTGTTTGTGCTGTAAGTCCCATCTCTGCTTTTTTGTTTCATTTAGTGTATCAGGCGTATCGATAAATACAAAATCATTTATGTGTTAGTGTTAAAGTATAATGTACTTTTTTTGATTACTTATGCTGAAATTTTCTACTTTCATGTATACTGTGTGTATATATATGTTGTTGATTACATGTATGTTGGGATGGAGAAAATAAAAGATAGAGAAACTGAACTGAACCACATTTTACTTTCACTTTTCGTTCCCTTATTGTATTACAGAGTAAATTGTACAGACAGTATGAACAAAATTAATGCAACATTCGATTGAAGAATGCAAATAAGAATTCACCAGCATAATTTATAAAACTTAATATTGTACTTTCCCCAACCAGTACATGATACAGCAGACGTATCAAGGAAAATGTATAATGTGGCCAATGTGGTGGAACTCAGACATTAATTTGTGTGAGTGTGTTTGTGTGTGTGTGTGTGTGTGTGTGTGTGGCGGGGGGGGGGGGAGGGTGTGTCGTTTTCTTTTCTTATTTGTTTTTCGAGGGTGGAAGGGTTGTGGTCATTTTTTGGACTTTCATTTTGGAACGATTTCATTCTTGAACAAGATTCTTGCCTTGACAATATCTTGACTTTACATAACTGTAACCACAGGAAAGGGTAAATATGTGACCGTAAACAGACAGGTGGCCATTAAGAACTGCGTTTACTATTATGCGTTCCTTCACTGAGTAGATTCCGCTGCCAGCAGTTCCCTACATGTGCCACTTTCTTAGTCACTTTACAAGCTATAATTATTGTCCTGCTGTGGCTAATCGTCCGTATAGCATGTATGGGCTTAAAGCCCTGGTCACAACTCGCTGTGCGTGCTTTCAGTCCGTACGTTTTTGGCGGAGGCCACGGCATTCACGTTTGTTTGTTTTTTTTCTGAAAACTTGGGGAGGGAGTCGAAGTGTGACTAGAGCAGGGAGGAAGTGCGCCAACGCACGACAGTCGCACGGTTGCGCGGGGTTTAGGTACGTAGCCCGCACGCTACGTCTGGTCGTGAGGGGTTACGTGCATCGTACGTTGTGCACGTGGTAAGTGAGTTGTACGTGCTTACAACGTACAATCTCCGTGCGATTGCCACGTTATCTTGCGGCGGCTGTAATTACACAATAATGCTGCTCACGTACGGCATCCCTACTCTCTAGCATGTTATAAGTGCGTGCAGGTGCGATTATTTTTTTTTTTTATTTCGTCAGATGTTGGAGGTAGGCCTATAGGACCACCTTCCGAGGTTCTTCTGATGTATAATCATACGTCTCCTCCATACGTGTACATGTCAGATTAAGCTTCTGTGTGCCATATTTATTTCATATCCATACGGTTGTATATGTGCAATGTGTGTATATTTGACTCACTGACAGAGAAAGGGTTAATCAGGTATAAACATATTTACATAGTGTATACAATGACATTGTATAACATACTTTTGGTTGAAATAGAATAACACATTGGCACTGGATATGAGCTGAGAATAGACGTTTGTTTTTTCAGATGCATAAATGATTTGCTGTTTATGAAGTCTGCCATATTTACACGCAGTTTCAGAGGTGACCAGTGATTTATTTCAGCCATCCAGGCATATTTTGAGCTAGATTAACAGCATATTGCTGGAACGATGAATGTAGACCTATGGTTTTGCAGTTTTCTCTGAGTCTGATGGTGTCACGTTTGCATCTATATAAGGTAATACTCTCATCATAGTAACACATTTCTTCCTTGCTTAATTTGAAAATATACACATTCTCAATTTCAGCTTAACTGAGAATTGTACTGACTTTATCACTGTTCTACAAAAAGAATGATAACAAAGCATTTTAACCAAGCTTGTGCAACTCTTGAATGTAAACATTTTTCAGAACTCAAAAAACCTGGTCACTTCATGCACTGACCACTCAGAGCTCAAGATTTCGAAATACTTTGCTTGTACAGGCAGTCTTTTACTGTCTCTTATGTTCTGCAAAAATATAATGTATATATATATATATATATATATATTTTTTTTTTTTTTAATAACCATGATCATTACTCATCGTCTGCCAGGTAGAAAGGTCATATAGCATGGCATTTTGGTATGTGACACAATTCGATAGAGTTTTGAAAGCTCTTTTATATGATATAACAATCATTTTTCTGTGTATGCGATTTTTTCGAGTCCACTACCCGGTAGGTGAAGTAGAACTGATAAATACCTAATTGCCAACATCTTGGAGATGAAATGATGACACTCGTTCGTCGGTTCGGTTTGTGTACATTGGCAGAAAGTGCGCACAACTTGCGTTTAAAGTGCGGAGCAAGTGCTTATTCGGTACGATCTGCGTGCTCTATTGAAGAGTTGACTCATGAAGTGCCGAATAAGTACGGACTACGCACATATCACGTGCTCAACACGCACGTGCTACGTACGCCGTCCGTCCAGCAAGTGACGGTGAGAAAATTTTAAAAGACGCACTTATGCCCCAGTCACACAGTGCTTTACGATGGGTTACGTCGGCCGCGGATTGATACGGATGAGTGGACGCAGGGGGACGCAGCGTGGACGCAGGCATCCGCAGGGTGGTATGTAGACGTAACTGTCCGTAACTAATCCGTAAAGAAACGGAAAATGACGGCGCCAAGCCTGCGAAATTTTGAAATGTTCAAAATTTCGCAGAGGGACTCCACGGATGCAGACTTACGCAAGTAACCGTAACTATCCGTAGCTTGGACGCAGACTATCCGCAAAAAAAAATACCTCCCGTCCATTTGCGTTCATTTGCGTCCGCCGTATACGTATCCGAAAATAGCCGCAAGTTAACGTATTACAACACTTACGACCTTTACGACATTTACGGACAGTTACGGGTGCTGCGGACAATTGCGTCCCTTGGCGTTTTCCATTTTCCTCTCCCATGGGAATGGAGACTCATGGTAACCTACTAGTACACCACCCGTGTTGCAAAGCTGCAGCGCGTTGTATCTGGAGGAATACTGCAACTCATTCGAGCGGTGGAGTGGCAGAACAGTTGCATGGTCAAGTTATGAAATTTCTTCCATAAATGGTCATTTTAGGTGGCACCCATATACAGATGACACTGTTGACCCTTGGTGCTGAACTTATTTTTCTTGCACTCTCTGAATGTATGTTATTCGAAAAAGATCAATATTTTGGGTAGGGAATGGGGTTACAGCATATTATTTACTTTTCGGGCTGGGGAGGATGTGGGGCAGCGATAAACTAAATTTAGAACGACTGTATTTCTATAAAGTCTTAAAGGGGATGGCTAGTAACTGCATTTGCATGCCTGTATAGTGTCGGAGCGATAGTTAACGATCGCCCAGTCACTGTACATGCATGCTAACCTGGAAACATTGAACTGCACACTACTTGAATATGAGGCCATTCTGAAGCAAATAATTTTCACACAACAAGAGATATATAATGTACTCTTAAATGAATCCCACAAGGATCGGAACACTCATCCCCCAGCATTCCCACTGATTCCCACTGATCAGGTACTAGCCATCCCCTTTAACCACTTTACACTCCAGGGAATGTGTATTACATTTTTTATTTTATATTTTTGAAATGGAGGGGTGTTCTAAAGTCCAGATGTTTATTTTTTTTTTTTATATCTGGAAACTTATCAAGCATTACGGTAACTTAATGATATCAGTCTCCTTAACACAACGCAGTTAGTCATGACTATCGATGCAAATTACAGCTAAAGCAAAGTTTGTCTATTCCATGACTGTGATTTATTTGTTCTTACCGCTTTATTGTTTAACTTATCGATCTATATTATATTTCATTTGTGGTATAATTATGCTATGTGTCCTGGATATTTCGTATTCATATTTGAGTTGCACAAAATCAATTCAAACTTCGAGTTCAAAATTTCATTTTCCTCTATTGCTGTAAAACAAATTAAAGGAATGCGAAAAGTCTTCACAAATATTGTACGTGACATAACTTCAGCTTTCCCTAGTGTACAATATAAGACAGTCCAATATGTGGTAACCTTGTTTTCATAATACAGTATCTGAGCAGGGATCGTCAGAGAAAACCACATTGTCCATAATTATTCATAACAATCTGTAACTATGCGTAACTCTCCGCAAGTGTTCAGAAGTATTCGGAAGTTCACACAAGTCGAAAAAAAAAACAAATAAGGTGTCAATTCGTAAGATTATCCGCAAGTGGACGCAGGAGACCGCATTGGATCGTATCTGTCCGTATCGCCTGCATTTTCCGTATTTTTTTTATACAAAAATCTTGTGACGGTAAGGGTTCCGCGAGAGTCCGCAGGAAAAATGACTTTTTTGGACGTAACTCCGGACGCATTATGTGACTGGGGCCTTGGTCAGTGCGTTGTACGCACGTATACTGTAGAGGGCACGTACGCTGCCCGTACTTAGGGTGAATCCGTAGCCCGAACGCAGCGAAAGTTCCTCGTGTCCTAAAAGTGCTACGGCGTGTCTGCGTGCTCCAAAATCTGTAAGGCCGTGTCACACCTTTCCGGGCAAGCTACACGGGCTTGTTGCGAGGAGGGTTTTCCAGCACGGAGGAGAATTTTCCGCGTGCGTACAAGAATGTTTGCGAGTTTCGCACTTGTGTCTTACCTGCTAGACTCGTGCTACTTACATTCTACTTGCGTGTATTCCGTGTGACCTGCGTGAGAGCCTTGAAACCGATCCGTTTTCTGTTACGAGCGACGTACGGGTACTGAGTACCTACGTTGAAGTTGCCTGTGAGGTGCTGCCGGTAAGCGTCTCCTACTGGTGTTATGCGTGTACCTCTGCGAGCGAATCCCCACGACTTACTCGGAACAAGTTTTGACCATGCTCAAGGCATTGTCATACTGTATTTGGGGAAGTTTCGCGGCTTGACTTGCGGGGAAACAACTTTGCTACCCGGAGCTCTCCGCAATTGGTCCGCACCTGACAGTACTTTGCGCATATCTCGCCCGTAGTTGCCCGGAGGTGTCCACGCAAGTCCCATTTAACAGCAGCCAAGTTTTGAGCATGACCAAAACTTTTTTCCGAGTGAGTCGCGGGAATGCCCGGAGAGGTCCACGCACAACACCAGTAGGAGGTCCGTAGCGGCAGCACCTCGCAGGCAACTCCCACACAGGTACCTCGCAGTCCCCGTATGCAGCCAAGATAATGACATTCTGTGGGATTTCTGCCATTCCTTCAGAGGAATTCCTTCACTGAGTTGTCAGCACCCACGCGACTGGTACACAGGTCACACAGTATACCCGCAAGTAGAATTTAAGTAGAACGCGTCCAGCAAGTAAAGCCGTGATCACAACTCGCCGTACTTGCAAGTGCGTGCTGTCTACTTGCAAAAACGTGGGCAAAATGTGGGGATCCGTACGTAGTAAGTACCGCCTCAGTGCGGATTTTGGAGCACGCAGACACGCCGTAGCACTTTTAGGACACGAGGAACTTTCGCTGCGTTCGGGCTACGGATTCACCCTAAAGTGCGGGCAACGTACGTGCCCTCTACAGCGAACGTGCGTACAACGCACTGACTCCGTGCATCTTTTAAAATTTTCCCACCGTCACGTGCTCGACAGACGGCGCACGTAGCACGTACGTGATGAGCACGTAATAAGTGCGCAGCCCGTGCTTATTCGACACTTCCCTGCGTTCAACTGTTCAATAGAGCACGTTGACCGTACCGAACTTGCCGAATAAGCAACTGCTCCGCACGTAAAACGCAATTTGTGAGCAGTGATTTCTGCAATGTACACGAGCCGATCCGACGGACGAGTATCATCATTTCGTCTCCATGATGTCCTGATGTTGGCAATTATATATTCATAGTGTTCTATTTCACCTACCGGGCAGAAATGCCCTGTAAGGATTATGGGATTGAAAAAAATCGCATACACAGAAAAATGATTGTTATATCACTAGAAAGGGCTTTCAAATCTCTTTCGAATTGTGTCACAAACCAAAATGTCATGCTATGGGACCCTTCTGCCTGGTAGGCGATGAGTAATGACCATGGTTATTAAATATATATATATATATATATATATATATATATATACTTGAAGAAGCAAAGCATATAGAAATCTTGATGTCTGAGTGGTCAGTACATGAAGTGACCAGGTTTTTGGAGTTTTGAAAAATTGTTACATTTAAGAGCTGCACAAGCGTGGTTAAAAGGCATTGACCATCATTGTGTATGCAGAACAGTGATAAAGTCAGTACCATTGTCTGAATTTGAGAATGTGGATATTTTGAAATTAAGCAAGGAAGACATTTCTATGACAGCATTACCTTATATAGGGCCTTAATTGCAAACGTGACACCTTCAGACTCAGATAAAACTGCAAAACCATAGGCCTACATTCATTGTTCTAGTAATATGCTGATAAATCTAGCTAAAAAATGCCTCCATGGCTGAAATGCCACCACCTCTGAAACTGGGTAGAAAGATGGCAGACTTCATAACAGCAAATCATATGCATCTCACCTCCAGTGCCAATGTGTTAGGATGTTTCAACCAAAATAATGTTATACGATGTTATTGTATACCTGATATTGACAGTAGCCTATTAGCCTACATCAGGTATATAATGCCGTTTTATACGTGATGTAACCTATGTCCTATACCTGATATAGCCTATTATTACCTATACGAGGTAGTTTTGCGAGGCAATTAAAGTTGATATTTTGCAGGGAGTTCAGCAGGCGACATTAGAGCGTATCACGAGCATCCGGGGTTTTACATACAGTGGACTCCTGTTATAACGAAATCCTCGGGACCGGCAGTTGTTGTTTTTTTTCTGTTACATCGGAATTTTGTTATAACTGAACAAATAAACAATAGAAATACATAGAGTTGATGACATTGCAGCCCAAATTTTTACTTCGTTATAACCAGAATTTTGTTATACCCGTGTTCGTTATAATTATAGGAGTGCACTGTAAAACAGGGAGGTGGGAAGAGAAGGTGTGGAATCTCTCTTCCCACCTCCCTGCTTTACATGTAAACATTCCGATCGACCACGAAGAGAAAACATTCAAGGAGGTCGATTACACGCACCGCAGAAGAACGCCGATAAATCAACTCATACAAGGTCGACAACTTCCAAGAGCACTACGCGTCATTCAATGATTAGTCCATTTGTGCTCAATAACTGCACAGTAACCATCAGTTTATTACAACTCTCCAAATTGAAACAAAAGCAAAAATAAAGTGTAAAAGCGTTCAGATGTTTGAAGTTCGCCTGTTACAACTAATGCATATTTGAAGTTGGAGTTGAATGATATACATTGATGAACAATTTTTCAATTATTCGACATGTTGGCGATGATCTACATGTAGTCAAATGTGGCTTAATCTATAATTTATCATAGTGCATAGCCGTATTCACATATTTTCCTAATTTACCTAGGGGATAGGTAATAATTATGATATTGACTGGCCTTGAGGGAGATACCAGATAAATATTGCCCTCGTCTTCGACTTGGGCAATATTCTTTCAGTTTGGGCAATATTTTCTGGTATCTCTCTAGAGGCCAGTCAATATTATATAATTAACCCTTTCTCTGTCAGGGAGTCAAATATGCACACATTTCACATATTTCATTTAGTTCATTTATTTCAATCTCATTTTCTTTCAACAAAATATAAAAACCTATAGACATGAAATGAATATGACACACAGAAGGTTAAACTGCCATTTACACGTATGGAGAAGATGTATGATTATACATCTGAAGAACCTCGGAAGGTGGTCCTATAATTAGGCCTACCCCTAGCATCTGACGGGGGAAAAATCATCGCACTTGCACGCACTTACAGCATGCGACAGAGTACCGCATGTGAGTAGCACGTGTAATTACAGCCTCCGCAAGAGAACCTGGCAATCGCACGCAGATTGTAAGTTGTAAGCCCGTACAACTCACTTACCACGTGCACAACGTACAATGCACGTAACCCTTCATGGCCAGGCGTGGCGTGCGGGCCACGTACTTACACCCTGCGCAACCGTGCGAGTGTCGTGCGTTGGCGTACTTCCTCCCTGCGCTAGTCACTTCCTCCCCACGTTTTTAGAAAAAACGTGAATGCCGTGGCCTCCGCCAAGAACGTACGGACTAAAAGCACGCACGGCGAGTTGTGACCAGGGCTTTAGCCACATGCACTGACTCGCCCAAATCCTTGTGCGTCCTCAGAAATTTCCGGTATCCTCGAAAATCCCCACACACAACAAGCCCGCGTAGCATGCCCGGAAAGGTGTGACAGGGCCTAAACATGGTTTGCGGGTAAAAAGATTTGCGTGCGCACCTCCGGGCGGCCACGGGTGAGATACGTGCTAGGTACTCACATGTGCGGCTCATCTACGGGGACCTTCGGGTAGTCAAAATTGTTCTAGCAAGTCGCACGCAAGGCTTTCCCGGAAAGGTGTGACAAGGCCTGTACTGAGGCGGTACTTACTACGTACGGATCCCGAAATTTTGCCCACGTTTTTGCAGGTAGACAGCTCGCACTTGCAAGTACGGCGAGTTGTGACCACGGCTTTAACCGTTGACATATAATTGATCTAGGGTGTTTCTTTTTTTTTTTTTTTTTTTTTTTTTTTTTGGTCTAATCACTCTCCGCCATACTTTCTGCTTCCTTTTTTCCAACTTCTTTTTTCTTTCTTTTTTGTTTCCTCTGTTTTTATTTTCCCGCACTCTTTGTTGTCGTAAGCTCCTAACCCCCTCTTTCCCCTGCCATCCCCTTTGAGGTACCTATATAGTACAATCATAATCTTTTTGGTGGGTACCTCCATCTTTTGTTTTTTTAGAATGTAGAAAGATGCTTGTATCATTACCTCTTCTTGTACTGGCTACAGACATTTAATGTTGTTATTCTTTAATGCCATATTCCTTTGTACAGTCTGTTGAAAATAGAATTGAAAGTGAAGTTTGAATTGAATTCAATATACATACATTGTGATCGCTTCTCTTGACCTCAAATAACACCCCCACCCCCCGTCAGAGGATTTGTCTACGCCACTGACTAACATGATAAATTATTATTTCGTTTCCTTGAACTTCCTTGTCCAATCCACTCCTTTCATGAGAGATGTTCATGTGCATATTTGCACGTAGTCCTACAGCAATCGGAAATATATCCCATGAAGGGAAAGCTGTGTCAAAGTCCAAGGTGCTCATGGTATTCAAAGGGTAATATCGAAACTGTCAATACCTTCAATACATAGATCTGACAGACGTATGATGATAATGGGACTCTTTAACTTTCCGTGCCGTTATTGTCTTACACATTGAAATATACATCCAGCAGCCTTAACAAACTGTCATCCGATTCAAGAAAACAAATTAAAACTGCATTTATTGCATACTGCCCCAGCATATAATACTATACAGGTTATACATTGTGTAACAAATATACCAAGGAAGCTTGTTATATCATAGATATATAACCAATGTAGTGGAAATATATATATATATATATATATATATATATATATATATAAACATAACAGAGGAATGCAGGGAATGCATTGATAGCCAATCTTGATTTAATGAATAATCCGAATTTTCGAGGATCCTTCCTCTTCTTCAGGAATGACAGTGCGAATATTCGCAATGATTATTATTATTATTATTATTATTATCATTATTATTACTATTATTAAAGAATATTATGAATTTAAAGAATGCTATGAACATTAATTTTGATGATACTGTCTTGAAATGAACATTCAATTTAAAGAATGCTATGAACATTAATTTTGATGATACTGTCTTGAAATGAACTGTCTTGAAATGAACATTTATTTTGATGATACTGTCTTAGAAAGTGTTTCATATACAAAATTTCTTGGAATCACAATAGATAATAAACTTTCTTGGAAATTTCATATAGATTATGTTTGTAAAATTATTTAACGTAATATAGGCGTAATTAACAGGTTCAAATTGTTTCTTCCCCAACATTCTTTATTTATACTGTATTCGTCTTTGATATTACCTTATTTAAATTACGGAATTTTGGCATGGGGAAACACGCATCAAACATTATTAGATAGGGTTTTATTGTTACAAAAGAAGGCACTTCGAATCATTTGTAATGCCGCTCCTTGCTCTCATACAGCTTCTTTGTTTTCTGAAAATAAGATTCTGAAAATTAAAGATTTGTTTTTATTTCATTTAGGACAATTTATGTTTAGTTATAATAACAACTGTCTTCCGTTTATATTTGATTCTATGTTTCTTCGTAACCTGACATACCATAGTTACCCAACAAGACAGTCTAATGAATTTCACTTGCCCCTGCTTAGAACTGCGTTAGCTCAGCAGACATTCATTTATACAGGCCCAAGATTCTGGAACTCCCTTAGTCCAGACATAAAAAATGCTCCTTCTTTGTTTTCATTCAAAAAAAGATTGAAATCAGTCCTCCTTAAGTCTTATAATGTAACAGAAAGAAATTAATTTTGTTTGTTTATCTTTTTCAGTAAGTAGGTTTTGTAAGCACCAGGATGCTATTGATTTTTCATAGGCTTGTTATAGGTCGCGTCTTTCGCGGAATTCCACATCGCATCCCCTGTTTTTTCTTACTCCAAACTTGTACATTATTACACGTGCCTTCACAGAGCAGATGATATGTTCTGCTATCAGCAATTCCATACAATTGTATATATCATTTTCTCGTCGCTTTCAACGCTCTACACTTTTAATATGGCTAATAGTCTCTGTTGGTTTGATCTTGAATGTATCGATTGATCTAGGCTTTTTGTTTTTAGTTGTCTCGTCTCTTTATTTGTATTTCTGCTTCTTCCCTTTCCCCTTTTCCACTTTTTTTTTTTTTCATCCCGCACATATGTAGTTAAGTTTTTACTTTTTTTTTTCCCCTCCTGTGAGGTGCCCACGTTGTACAAGCATAGTCTTTTGAGTGGGTACCTCCACTTTTTTTCGCAGAATGTATGTCTGTATGAAAGATACCTAACTTTGTAATGATTATTGACAAATGTTATTCTTTGCTATGTATCATTCCTTATCAAACGCATATCGAATCTAAATTTTTTGTACATTCTGTTGAAAGAAGTGAAAATAAAACCTTTGAATTTGAATTAAAGAATGCTATGAATACACCTAACAATTCATCTAATATTTTTGAAGTTCGGTGGGGCAATGCCTCCAGCAACACTCCCGCTGGCATGGCTGAAATTTTTAATGACTTCTTTTCTTCAATTGGAAAAAATCTTTCTCAAAATATTCCTCTTTCTAGTAAATCTTTTAGTGATTTTTTAGATACACCTAACTCAAAAACTATATTTTTTGACCCAACATATAAAGAAGAAATATTAAAGATTGTTGCCAATTTGAAAGAAGGTAAAAGTCCTGGCCACGACGGAATTGACAACTATTTGATAAAAAACATATTCCTCAAATAGTGGATTCCTTAGTACATATTATCAACTCATCGCTTGCAACTGGCCATGTGCCAAATAGCATGAAAATTAAGAAAGTAATTCCTATTTATAAGAAAGGGGAGAAGGATGATGTCAATAATTATAGACCCATATCTTTATTATCTTCTATTTCTAAGATTCTTGAAAGAATAGTCTACATCAGGACAGTACGTTTTCTTAAAACCTGCGACATATTCTCAAACTTTCAATTCGGATTCAGGGAAAATCACAGCACAACACACGCACTACTTGCCCTCATCGACAAAGTCACACACGCACTCGACACACTTTTACACACAATAGGTATCTTCTTGGACTTCTCCAAGGCCTTTGACACGATTAACCACGGAATACTTCTCGCCAAACTGTCTCGTTATGGAATACGTGGAAAGGCCTTGGAGTGGTTCACGAGTTACCTATCAGAAAGATCCCAATTTGTACATGTCAACGGCTTTGACTCTCAAAGTAAAACAATTGCATGTGGTGTTCCACAAGGGAGTTTATTAGGCCCATTGTTATTCATTATTTATATTAATGATTTTCATAGATCCTCGGAGAAACTATCATTCATATTATTCGCGGATGACTCTAATCTTTTTTTTCCCACCCTGACCCAAATATTTTAATAAGAACAGTCAATGAAGAATTGATAAAGGTCATACAATGGATATACGCAAACAAATTGTCATTAAATATTCAAAAAACAAAAGTTATGCTTTTTAGTAATTCTAGATAGCCTCCCAGGCAATATAACATTTGATACTACTCCCTTAGAAGAAGTTTCTTCTTTTAAATTTCTTGGTGTCTGCGTTGATAACAAGCTTTCATGGAGGAATCATATTGATAACATATGTAAAATTATTTCACGTAACATTGGCGTAATGAATAGATTAAAATATTATCTTCCTTCATCTGCATTATTAACTCTTTATTCTAGTTTGATACTCCCTTATTTAAACTACGGGATTCTTGCTTGGGGTAATACATATCAGATGTTACTTGATAAACTTATTTTATTGCAAAAGAAAGCGCTTAGAATTGTTTTTAATTTACATACCCGAGAACATACAGATGCTTTGTTTTCTGACCATAGAATATTAAAAGTAAATGATTTGTATGTGTTTCAACTTGGTCAGTTTATGTTTAATTACAACAGTAACTTTTTACCTAAAATATTCCACGATTTATTTCATCGAAACAGTCATGTTCATAACTATCCCACGCGACGATCCGACGAATTCCATCTTCCGTTAATGAGAACCGCACATGCCCAAAATACTGTTACGAATGTAAACTGCTGTGCTCTCTTCGCTTTCAGAACTGCTGCCTTAGCGAAATTGCTGCGCTCTCCTCTCTCTTGCAACTCGTCCTTGCCTTGCTTATGTTACGTAACTTTCCTCCTGCCCTTGCTTCTGTCCTCGCTTCATCCTTCACCGACTTACGGCCTTGCTCCGTCCTCGCTCTATTTGCTTCGACCTTGCGTCTCTGTCCTTTCTTCCGGTGGCCTTGCTTTCGACCTTGCGTCTCTATCCTTTCTTCCGCCCTCGCTCCGCCCTTGCATATCTCCTTACATTGCAACGTCTGCACTTCTGTCTGTCCTTCCTGTCCTAGCGAGCTCGGAAATGAAACACGTGTTTCGCGGCCTTGAAGTGTTTATTGTGGCTTCACTCTCAGCCTTCTGGCATGGTCTGGCAGCGTGCGACTCAGGGTCGTTGCTGTAATGTGCGACCCTGAGTTACGTAAGACCAGGGACGAGTGGATTTAGCCGCCGACCTTATCAAGGTCAACCCACCGTTATAAATACCGCTGGTATCACTAAATCGGGATGATTAGAAGAGAGCAGAGCAGACAGACTATGTGTCCGCGAGTCTAGAGTATAAACTGCGATTTGGGATTCACTTCTGTTTTGAATTGTAACATTGCGAGATGAGATTCTGGTTTGTGACACTGCGAGATTGGACTTCGACAATAAACTTGCTGTCATGTCATGCCCGGAAGATATCGTGTCCGTTTTACTTCATACTGCCTGTTTAGCTTTCAACTGAATGTCTACTAAACTGAATGCTGTGTATGTGTGTGCCAAACTTTGCAGTACATGTAGACATTTAACTAATAACGAACGTTCAGGGTTAATTATCTGCATTCACGCCGGCCAGATGCAGAGGAATTATCCCCCGACTTTCGTTACACTGGTGGCAGCGGTGGGATGCTGACTTTAACACGTGCCTGGACCAACAAGGGATTTATTGTTTCTCTGAAAATTAATGGAAGCGCAAACCACATGGAAAAACAAAGGCTTATGACTTTTGTATCTGACAAGTTCTCGGAGGATTAAATCGAAATCAATTTCTGCGCATGATAATTCACCACTCAAGGACAATGAAGATCATAACTTTTCTCGCAGTAGTAGCCCTAGTCTACTTACTAGTGCCAACTGATGCCAAAAGAAGTATGGAATTACCGGCGAAAGGACTAATGGTCAACGAAAGTGTTTTCTTGAACATTGTGAGCGGAGACAAGGAAATGGGCAGAATTGAATCCGCATCATCGGGATACAAAGGTAACAAGGCCCGACGCATCTTCAAGGATTTCATGATACGGTGCGGAAACCTCTATCGTGGAGATGACACGGGAGGCAAGACTGCGACAAATTTGATGACGACAACTTCTTAGCTGAGCCATTACGGGTCTGGCTTGCCGAGTACGACCAGCGCTGGCAGGGACGTAAATGGATCACAGTTTTTCATCGCGATCCTGTTGAGACATCTTGGCTGAACGGGAATTACACCGTTGAATAGACAGACCCGACACATATCACCATAACAACCGAGAGACATCAACCATATTCCACCACGTGAGCGAAAAAACAAGAACAACACCGGAATCAAACACCATGAAAAACTGAGAATCGCAAAAAAAAAAAAAAAAAGTGTTGCATATTGGATTTGCAATTTCGTGCGAGTTCAACCGACTTATATAAAGTTTTTTTTTTCTCTCCTTTTACAATCAGTCATTTGCCGTTATTTTTTTTTTTTGATTATTGCACTCTCAATTTTGTGTTGTAGTGTTACAATTTGGAAATACATGCATCTCCAATAATTGCTGGAGGCATGTGGGAAATTTCACTGCTGGTTATACAACTGCCTGCATTGCGTTATGTTTCGATGTTCTGTAGAAATTTCGTGGAAATTGATGCGCATGAGGTTCAGAAAAAAAAAATAGAAATATATAGTCTATGTAGTATAGTGTGATGAAATGTTGTGAAGTTGGCACGATGAAGACATATTGAAAACCCTGGCCAGGTTTGTCAATTAGATGATGATGATGATAAAAGGTGCCTTAATATGAAGAATTAAAGGAATAATTCGATTATGCGCATTGTTGTTCTGATATGGCTGTTGTCATTGGTGATTTGCCCTGCGACTCCGAAAAAGTTGCCTTAGCTGATATTTTTTCAGGCCGCAATGATCCAACTTGAAACAGCATAGAATGAATGACGCAACAGTTTATCGAAATATAACGAGAGCAATGTACGCAATTTAGTTAACTGAAGTATAATTGTTTCATACAAAATTTGGAAGACGTACGCCGCAGTTTTAGTTGAAAATGTTTTTCGTTCTCTAACGAACGTTGTGGGTATAGAGAGGCTATATTGCCCTGCGCCTCAGATAAAAGGCGCCTTTGCTGGACATGAATTCCAGGCCGCAATTGGTCCCCGGTCCTATGACATTTGTTGGATGACAGCTAGAATAATTTCGTTATGGCAAGAAAAAAAAAGTTTTATATTTTTGAATTTGTGACAAAATTTTGACGGTATTACATGACTGGTGTGTGACGAAAAATACATGTTATGAAGATATTAACATGTCAAAACCGAAGGTTCCATTAGTGGTTTACGGTCATCCCTATATAGTAATCCATGTAGTTCCGGAGTGCTCTTGCTCATTTAGATGAGAGGGTAGATGCTGGCAATGATGATAATCGCGTCTGCCCCCAGCATCTCCAGAACAATCTACGGGACGGAATCAACACTCTCGCCACCGTGCTTGGTTCCCAGCGCGCGAAGGTTCAGCGGGCAACCTCCATACTGCAGGAGCTGCTGACGACGCCGTCATCCTCCAGCTCATCATCCTAAACCGACACAATTACGTGAAGGATCTGTGCTTTTTACCGATGGATGTAACTTGGATATAACTACTTATTGCTGTGCCTTTCTCTCCAATGGGAAATATTCTACATGTTTGTTTGTTTTTTTGTTTTTTTTTTTGTTTTTTTTTTTTCGTGTGTGTTCTTTTGTTACACCGGAATTTGTTGCCGGAAACTTATGTGCGGATCATCTCTCTTCGCAATCCGGAATTTCCTTGGAATGTTTATAGTAGTGCTATAAGATTGCCCTATAGCCCATTTTTTTTTTGGCATTTTTTTTTTCAGGCTCTTTTGTTTTGTACGGCCGCACCTTTCGATCCATGAAATTCCAGGATTTTCTGCATGGATATACAGCATTGCGTTATATCATTCGAACGATATGAGGACACTTTACATTGCAACCAAAAATGCCAACGATACATTCTCCTTTTGGACAATGAACTTTTGTGTGACCAGAAGGGACATTGACAATTTCTCATGTGATTTAATGTGGATATGCTATCTTGTCTCATTCTCTTCATTTTTTTTTTTTTTTGTGGATATGTTTGTGTCCCCAAACTCATATGTTTTGCGTGTATTCAATATCTGTCATATGCTTTCATGAAGTATGTGGTATTGCCTCTTGATGCGGATCGTTGGCATTCATTGTGTTGCTTCGTCGAATTGACAGCGGCTCTCGACTGTATCTTGAACTGAAGTGGTAGCATGATAGCTCTTCCAGTGGCTTTCGAATACTACTTGTGCGTGTTTTAACTAATAATATCAAGTGGGTTTTTTTTTCTCTCTCTCTCTTTCAAGAGGGAAAGGGCGCAAACATCCGGACAAAATTTCTCAGGTTTCTCATTGGTAGGACTTAAGTCAGTCCCATATGTTTTCGTTTAATTATGTTGTTGTTGACTATTTACTGTTAATGGAATGTGTTTCTTTTTGCTTGTGTCCGTACTACTACTTTACGCTAGGAGGTTAACCTCCATCTCGAAATCTCAGGGTGTAGGCTAGTATACTATATAATAGTCAGATAATATTTTTTTTTTGTCTTGTACATACATATTATATGATGAAAATTTAGTCCCTTATTCAGTTGTAACTAGATAGAAGAAAAAAAAGGGGGGAAGCAATGGTTTTTCAATACTAAGGTAGAGTCATGTCAAATTTCTGTGTGATGTGAGACAGGAGAGTTACAGCGCGGTCTGTAGCTCCATGCTGTAATCGGTAGAAGTTATTTTTTTTTTCTTCGTTGTTGTCAGGAATATATAGGTTGTTCTACATCATCCTCTTTGTTTCCTTCCGTTTTCCGTTTCCTCCTCTAGTATCTTTCTCTACCTGTCTCCACTGTCTCTCTATACCTTTCATATGCTGTGTTATGTACAGTTATAATGAAGTCTCATTTTTTTGTTTTGTTTTGAAATGAATCCTGCAGTGTTTCCTCTGCGAAATTTGTTTTTTTTTTCACTACATATCTTCATTTGTAAAAATTTCTCTCATATCTCTGTTGCTTTTCGTTTTTATTCCGTCGTACGATTCGTTGTACGCGACATTTCGTTTTTATTTTGTGATCTTCTGCTTTGATCTGCCTAAGAACTTTACTTTGTTGTGCATATGTTACTTGGAGTATATGTCAGTCTTGATCATTTTCAATCTTTTGTTTTCTCAGAAGTTCCCTCACCTTCCTCTTCTCTCTTTTAAACTTTTCGCCTTTCGACTTCACCTTTCTACTTCCAGCTTTCAGTTACACTCTGATGAACGTTTCATATTCGAACACGTTATTGTTGTGTTTTTATACTTATGCTTGATAACATGTTGTGATGCTCCATTCTCATCGCTGGGGACAGCGATATTTTTCGAGGAGGGGGAATAGTGTTACGAATGTAAACTGCTGTGCTCTCTTCGCTTTCAGAACTGCTGCCTTAGCGAAATTGCTGCGCTCTCCTCTCTCTTGCAACTCGTCCTTGCCTTGCTTATGTTACGAAACTTTCCTCCTGTCCTTGCTTCTGTCCTCGCTTCATCCTTCACCGACTTACGGCCTTGCTCCGTCCTCGCTCTATTTGCTTCGACCTTGCGTCTCTGTCCTTTCTTCCGGTGGCCTTGCTTTCGACCTTGCGTCTCTATCCTTTCTTCCGCCCTCGCTCCGCCCTTGCATATCTCCTTACATTGCAACGTCTGCACTTCTGTCTGTCCTTCCTGTCCTAGCGAGCTCGGAAATGAAACACGTGTTTCGCGGCCTTGAAGTGTTTATTGTGGCTTCACTCTCAGCCTTCTGGCATGGTCTGGCAGCGTGCGACTCAGGGTCGTTGCTGTAATGTGCGACCCTGAGTTACGTAAGACCAGGGACGAGTGGATTTAGCCGCCGACCTTATCAAGGTCAACCCACCGTTATAAATACCGCTGGTATCACTAAATCGGGATGATTAGAAGAGAGCAGAGCAGACAGACTATGTGTCCGCGAGTCTAGAGTATAAACTGCGATTTGGGATTCACTTCTGTTTTGAATTGTAACATTGCGAGATGAGATTCTGGTTTGTGACACTGCGAGATTGGACTTCGACAATAAACTTGCTGTCATGTCATGCCCGGAAGATATCGTGTCCGTTTTACTTCATACTGCCTGTTTAGCTTTCAACTGAATGTCTACTAAACTGAATGCTGTGTATGTGTGTGCCAAACTTTGCAGTACATGTAGACACTTAACTAATAACGAACGTTCAGGGTTAATTATCTGCATTCACGCCGGCCAGATGCAGAGGAATTATCCCCCAACTTTCGTTACAATACATTTTCTTTATACCGGACCCAGACTTTGGAATAATTTAGATAATAGTTTAAAAGAGTCCCCCAAATTTGTCACATTTAAATATAAACTCAGAAAACATTTACTTTCTACTTATAATCTTAGATAATTTAAATTGCTAGAATTTATGTTTGAGCTTTCACCTGTCCTGATGTCGCAGCACTTGGCGTGTTCTGTGTGCAGACGTCTCTTCTTTCTTCTCTCCTTTTCCTTTCCTGTCTATTGTTCTTCGTAGACTTGTATTGTGTACCGTCTTCTCTCCTCTCGGTACTGTCTCGCGTCCTACAGTGTATATGCGTGTGGGTAATTGAATGTGTGTACGAATGTATTGTCCTTGTCATATTTTCCCGGTACACGTGGTTCAGTGAACAGTGTCCGGGCACTATAGCATTGGTATTCTATATTTTTTTCCCGACCTGTGTATCTCAAAATAACTACATGTATATTGTTATAGAATAGTATATCATTTACTCATTATTTATCTAGCGATCCACGTCCGACAAGCTTTGCTTTTTAGTGGATCACTATTTTCCATAATCGAATTTATTTTCCGCTCGCCCACGTAGTATTTGTACAGTGTTCCTCTTTATTATTGTTCATTATATGTTGTTCTATAATAATTTGTCTCGTATATTACATGAATCTTTTGCAAGCGTTTGAACAATATCATTTAATGACATGTATACATTGTACTATGTTTTTGATTTTCGTTGATTGGAAATAAACTATGATTGATTGATTGATTGATTGATTGATTGATTGATTGATTATTATTATTATTATTATTATTATTATTCATTGTGATATTCGCACACGTCATTCCTGAAGAAGAGGAAGGATCCTCGAAAATTCGGATTATTCATTAAATCAAGATTGGCTATTAATGCATTTCCTGCATTCCTCTGTTGTGACTTTATTATTGCTATATAATATAATTATTTTTTTTTGGGGGGGGGCAGGGGTGTTCAGATGTACTTTTCTTTTGTTCTCGCAGTTGGATTCAATTTTTGGATTTTTCACTTTGAAACGTTTTCATGCAATGAAACTATCTCTTCTTTTTTTCTCTCTTTCTCTTCTTCATCTTCTTCTGTTTTTTTTTTCTTGTGTTTACGTCATCATCCATTTTCATTTCTAACCATTAATGGAAACTCATTGCTCAACAACATTCTTGCTTATATTCACGATATTTAAGTTTATTTTGATTTTACAAAACTGTATACAACAAACCACTTGGGAAAGGGTAAATAAGTGACCATTATAGACAGATATCCGTTAAGAATGACTGTAGTGTGGGAGACACAGCCACTTGATGGAGCTTCTGCTTGCGCATGCGCTCTCGAGCCAAGGCTCGGCACTCGTTCTGTGCAAAAATTGACTTCTGCCTGCAAGCTCACATCTGGTTTTAATGCATATACTTCAGTTGTAAGGTGCTCTGAACTGTTTGCTGTACATGGACATGAGTAAGGCTTTTAAATAAATGTAATGTTTATTTACATTACTGGTGTGGCTGTGTCTCCCTCTGACGTAAGTTTCTCCTAAGGCGATATGAATATACGGCAAATTTGACCTCAAAACTCATGTGGACGTCACATGGATATTTACAACGAATGCTTAAGGTCGTAAGTCGTAAATAATTGACTGAGCTCATAAATGTGCAATTGTAAGATAAACATTTGCCTTGCGAGGAGGTGTTTAGGTCTACACCCCCCGAAGTCATTGGTAGATGGCCTTAAAAGATATAGGGGCGCCAAATACAATTCTACATGGTTTTCAAGAAAACTTATTATTACCATTATCATAATTAGTATTACCACTACTATAATCAACATCATCACTATTGTCAACTTCTAAAAACACGTGGGGCTGAATGAAAAAAAAAAAAAAATTGAATCCATGCATGGAAATCGAGACACTGATCCGTTCACTCAAAATTGTCTGCAAGAAAGATACAAAGGTCAAGCGGTTGTTTTTTTAATCCCAAATGCTGAAGGTAGGACCAATTATACCAGTGCATCTTCCCCATGCATAACACAGAAATGCAATACAGAATGCATGATTTCATCTATACAGTCACACGAACACTGTTGTACTGGCGTGGAAGCTCAAGGCGACTGCAAATTTGCAGAAGACATTTAACGATGATAATCGCACTGTTTCATTCATTTTCATTGGTTTAGACTGCATGTCTAAAGCTCGGTGATAAAATCCTTTGGATGGTGTTTTTTTTTTTTTTTTGTTGGAAAACAACTATTATCAAGTCCGCTGAGTCTTACATGATTTAAAAGGCACTCGGACAATACATGCTTAACAATTACGATGTTTTTACAGCTTCATAGAATACATGCGGTATTAGGGGTACATTATAGCGCTGAAAAATAGAAAAGAAACTATAAGCAACTTGTACATTACTGTATATCATGCTCAAAAGATTCAGTATTGTATCAATGTCAAGCTTCATAACAGAGTGGATGTTTGAAATATTATTCTAGTGGAAAGAGTTTGATGACCAGACATAAATTATATGCTGGATATTGAAACGAATGCGACTCTCGAATGCGCTTAATAGATACATGTACAAGAAATGAACAGATATCCAAATATGTCATTATTCTATAGCTGATAATTTGTGTTGGTTGCTGTTTGTTTGTTTTCATTACATGAAGCGAGAAGAAAAAAAAAACACAACTAGCGCTCCTCTTTGCGAATGCGTCCATACACCGATCTCACTAGCTCAAGACTTTTGCCGTCACTCGCCTGCTTTACGATGAAGCTTCTATCCGAGTCATCGGCGATCTGCGCAGCGGGCCGACTCTCGAAGCCGTCTAAAGTACTGCTGCTCTTCTTGAAAGCGGAAACGGCCAGGCGCCCTCGCGGCGTTGCTATGCCACAGTATTGCTTCGGCGACAACACGCGACTTGTCTCACCTTTGTTTGCGTCGCGGAGGACGACTTTCACTACCTGTGAGGTGGCATTGTATATGTGAGAGTTGTGTTGAGGTAACACTTGGTTGACGAGGGAGCCTGCCATGCCTCCGAGGCCTGATTTGTCCAGAAATGGTTTCATTTTTTATCTCTTCCTATTAAACCAGGGAAAAAGAAAATTAAATGAAAAAGTGATACATACGTATTCTGATAATACAGTAACGGCGCTGATAACTATTAAAATTACACTAATATTTCGAACGATCTCGCTACTGAACTTTTGGACATGTTCAAAACTTGGCGGCGACCATGGCGATGGTGGCGACCCTCCTCGCTTCTGAAAAAGCTCAAGATAAGATGGAGAAGATTTAAAGCGATCAAGCCACGATCCGCCGCGCTATGTGGATTTTTGATGATCGTAGCGGAATCGCCGTCTACCTAGTCCATGGGACAAGACCCGAAAAAAAAAGGGTTATTGGTACCAACTGAGGTGGCAAAACCGAGATTATGCTTATCAAGCTATGATAGCATTTCCAAATGAATAGCTTAGTCATAATAAATTATTTTTTAACCAATCTTTTTAGAGCATCATATGCTGAATAATATGTGCCAAATTTCAGAGGAATTGGTTTAAAAACCTTGAAATTATCAAAGGTCACACTCTGCCTGTCTTTGGTCAAAGAGCGTCAAAAATATTTGGTCTTGGTCGGGTTAATGACTGAAATCTATGACTAAGCTACTACTCTGGAAATGCTATCATATGGCAAAAATAATACTTAGATATATGCCATTTCAAAATGCACAACTAGAACTTGCCACCTCAGGTGGTACCATAATAACCCATTTTTCGGGTCTTGGCCCGTGGACTATATGTGACAGTTGTTTCCGTGTCTGTGTGTGGTTCTTTTGTTTTGTTTTGTTTTGTTTTGTTTTGTTTTTTTGCCTGCATAATTAACAACAATATTATTCTGGTAAGCACTGCTAAAAAGAAAAAAAAAAACAATGTACCGTTATCATATATCATCTAAAGTTCTAATAAAAGGGATTATCTATACTGTTTTTATACTACCCTGTCAACAAATACATCAGTTTTAAACCAAAATCACTCTGTTCATTTACAATATTATTCATTATAATGTATTGTAGTGTACCGGTACATTGTTTTTGCATTATCTTTTAATGTTGGATGGAAATAAAGCGACATTGGCGTGGTATCAGCGTTTTCACCGTAGCGTTTTTACCGGAAAATGATGAATAATTGAGAAATACGGCAAAATTCCGGAGGAATTGCTTTTTTTGTTGTTGTTGTTGTTTTTAGAGAAAGGGATATACACTGTATCATAAGCTCTGGACATTCCCTTCGCAGTCTTGAGTAAAGACTAAGCGCACCGCGTGACAGCTGTGGACATCATAACTCTTTGGATATTCCCTTCGCTGCCTTGAATAAAGACTAAGCGCACCGCGTTTACAACAGGACACCTGTGGACATACTATAAGACAGTGCTCTTCTTTGTATAGCGGTTAGTTTCGTTTCAAGATTCAAGATTCAAGATTCAACTTTATTTTCACTTCCATCAAATAAACAAAGAAAGAAACAAAGAAACAAAGATTCAGAAGCACAGGGATATAAAAACGAGACCAAATTGGTTAAAAATTCATTAATTATGACTAAGCTACTCATTTGGAAATGCTTGATAAGAATATCTATGCCCGACAAACAAAATGACACCAAAAAGGTTTTGCCACCTCTGGTGGTACCAATATCTGGCCTGGCCCATGGACTAACTGGTCTGGTGAGATGGAGGTATTAGTGCACGGTCAATCACCTATGAATTAAACAAGTCGTGCTCAGCGCAGTACCAGTTTGTTTGGTTCGGGTGTTTCTTCGGTCATAATAGTTTACTTTTTCACCGGTATTTACCCATGAAATAAGGTAAATGAGAAACAATTAATAGAGCCATTTTATAAATCAAATAACACTGAATAATGCACAGGTTACAGTTCGGGATGTTATCGGGGATGCAGGTCATTCTCGGGTATTCACAATGTTGTGCATGTTACACCATTTCAATAAATACCCTTGAATGCGCTATATAACGTGTCATTTGAAAAGCCTGGAAAACCGAATAACTTACTTGATGGAACTACACGAAGTAGGGCCCTATGTCATTCAAGGATCACGACTGCACGGTTTTACCCAACCGACGTCTCGGAGCGGCTATGGTATAATGCGTACGTGCGAAGCCCAAACAGTCAGTCCGCAGCGTCGTATGCTAATGAGCAAATCCACCGAATTTATTCCACGCGCAGGAATTCTGCGCATGCAGTCAGTCCGCAGCGTCGTATGCTAATGAGCAAATCCACCGAATTTATTCCACGCGCAGGAATTCTGCGCATGTGTCTGGCGACGAGGCTTTTCGTCGACGCAAAATGTATATCCCCAACATCGCTCGTTGTTACGTTGCCATGAACCTGTTTCCGGAGCCGTGACCGGGTAAGTCTTGCAGTCCAATAAAAGACGATTAATTCCATACTTTTTTTAGCCGAATTTGACACTTTTTGAGGGAGATACAATGGATATAAGAAGCTGCTTGCGATAGAATCTGATTTTGACATGCACTGATACATTGCTGGATCCTGACCCATCTACAACTCCTATGGTTATTTTAATCAGTTATTTGAATAGATGAGATTCTAGCGGAAATTTTGATACCAGCCTCATTTTGGCTCAAAAATAAACGAAGTGATCAAAATTGCACCCAAAGTCGAAGCAAATTTCCGAAAATATTGGTTTTGCAATGCCATCTGTATGCATGTAGGGTCACGTGACCTTCACGTTAACGAGAATTCCGGACTCGATTTTGTCTCTGCAGTGGCAAGTTTTGATCGCACACGCACTGGCCGTAGTCCCGTATGTACAATTAGATGTCCTGTTCTGTAAAATAGTCGTCCACGGTATCGTATCACAGCTAGCGCTACTACTGGTTAGAACTAAAAGTACAGAGATCGATATAGATCATGACAGAGTACGATCTACTAGTACTAATTTCCCTTGTTGTATTTGGCATAAACCCTGCACTATTTTATTATCATTATTATCATTATTTTTAATAGAACCAACAGTTAAGTTCTACATTCTATAGTTTGATGAATTCAAAATACATTATGATGGTATGGGAATATGTACAATCATAATAATGTACCACCTCATACTAGTCATACTATCACAGTCGTAGCATTAGCATTTTGACAATTTGAATACAATGGGGTGATGTACCAATGTTTTTGTGACAAATGAAATATTATTTACTTCTGGTTCCACTGTGTTTTAATAGACTTGACAAATGCATGTTTCGTATACTACGTTCATGCCAAATGTCATTTTATTTTCATCTCAATTGTTGCTATTTCACTTTTTTCTTTTGCCTCTTTGTAAAATTTCTATAATGATCTTTGAACAATAGAAAGACAATGCTCTCCTTTATAAATGCCATTGGAATTGAACTGTATAAATTCCAGTTGTATACATTTTTGCAAGTTCATTTTTGTAGTTCAACCACGACGAGCATTCCGCTCACCACACCGCGGCAACAGCCTACGCCTGTCCCTGCCTAGTCTAGCGTGCGACGTATTTTTAGCCTGGATCAGTCCTTGATTGGCAGTCTATAGAGGGCGCGACGATGTGGAAGTCAAGTTGACTAAAAATACGTCTAATAATAATAATAATAATTCACAACATTTATATAGCGCGTTATTACATAAAATGTCTCTAAGCGCTATGCGAAAAAGAAAACAATAGAAAGGGAAGAAGAGGAAAGAAAAGAGAGAAAGAAGAAGAAGGCACAGTTTCAGACACGGTATAAGACATGAGACACAGTCATAATACTACTCAATAAACAAATACGTTTTTAACATGGATTTAAATTTGTCTACTGAGTCTGTTTGTTTCAAGCATTCAGGTAAACTGTTCCAGAGTTGAGGTGATGCTGACTGAAAAGCTCTAGAACCATAAGATTGTGTATTGACAGGAGGAGGTATTAAAAGTGATTTGTTGTTAGACCGCAAGTTCCGGGAGGGTAGGTATTCAGTTATCAACTGTTGAAGATAAACCGGTGCAATATTTCGCAAACATTTAAAAGTTAACAAAAGAATCTTGAAGTTTATTCGTTCGCGGATTCTTAACATATGCAGTTCTCTCAGCAGTGGGGTAACCGACTCACGTGAACGACGTTTAGCAATAAGCCTGGCAACTGAATTTTGAACTCTCTGCAGTTTGTTGATTTGCGCATCAGGCAGACCATACAAGAGACTGTTGCAAAAGTCAATGCGAGACATAACCAGTGCCTGAGCGAGTCTCTGGGTTGTCTTTTTCGTCAGAAATTGGCGGATGCTGCCAATTTTGTGTAGGGCAAATGAGGCTGATCTGCACACATTGTTCACATGAGTCTTCAAAGACAGATTGTGATCAAATATGACACCCAAGTTCCTTGCATCTGTGCAGCATTGTATAGTAGTATCATCTAAAGAAATCATACTCATTGGGCTTGAAATCCTGTGCCTGCTTGTGAAATGTACACATTCTGTTTTGCTTTGATTTAGCTTTAAACCATTCTGTATTGACCAACTCTTAATATCCGAGACACATGCACTGAGTCTTTGTATAGCAGTAGACTGATGCTGCTTCTTGAAGACAAGGTAAATTTGAGTATCGTCTGCATAGGTCATACACCTTATGTCATGGTGATTGATGACATCCTCTAATGGAGATGAGAAGAGTGTAAAGGCCAGTGGGCCAATCACAGACCCTTGGGGAACTCCGAAGTTAGAGGAGGTTACTTGTGACTCAGAACCACCAACGACGACAGACTGGGTTCTATTAGTAAGGTAGTGTTACGGATTTTTGATGATAATATTACAAATGACTACGTCCTGTGTGTCAGACTATAGCCTGCTATCATGGTTATGTAACGCTTTGGAATGTAACGGTCTTGGCCTCGCTTTCCCTTCCCCCATCTGCTATTCTATTTACTCTGTCTGCGACAAGTCTTTCTCCCTTCCAAGTCCCTTTGATTCTCCCGACTGTTATCTTCTCCTTCGGGACCACAGTGTCCTCGCTCCACTGACCTGACTTGGCCATGTCCTCAACTTGCCCTCAGCGAATTAGGTCAAGGACTAAGTTCTTAGGTCCAGCCTTGTTGCCAATTAACTGTACTCTCTTGAGGCTTGGTCGCGTGCCGCCCAGGCCAGGCCCAGGGACGTATGAATGGTATAAATACTGGCTCCTCGCAGATATTAGGGAGTGTATCGAGTAGAGAGAGTCGGATTGAGATTGCGATTGCGGGTTCGGACTAAACACTTATCACCATAACACTGCGAGTCGGGCTGGACAGTCAGCCAAGAGATTCTGTTCTGAACTGTGTAACACTCCGAGTTGGGATGAGACAATAAACTTGCTGTCAGGTCCGGAAGTCATTGTGTCCCCTTTACTTTCTACTAGCTGTCCGACTGAACTGCGTGCTGAGTGTGTGGAGCGATGCGTTACAATACATTTCTCATTAACTGATAACGAAGGTTCCCTGAATTCTCATCATCAGAGAAGCAAGGGATATTTACCCAACTTTCGTTACACTGGTGGCAGCGGTGGGATGCCAACTTGAACACGCCATCGAGACTTCTGCCTTTTTCTTCATCGAAAATGCCACACAATAACAGATCGACAGAAATGCCAACGGCCAGAGATGCAAATGGAGGAGAAGGCAAAGGCTTGTGAATTTTGTGAATGATTAATTCTTGGAGGATTTAATCGCAATCATTTTTGCTGGGCATGATAATTCTCTACCCAAGGACAATGAGGGTCCTAACTTTTCTTGCATTAGTAGCTCTAGTCTACTTACTGGTGCCAGCTGATGCTGAACAGAGTATTGAATCACTGGCAACTCTAGGACCAATAATCACCGAAAAGGTTTTCGTCAACATTGTGAGCGGAGACAATGAAATGATCAGCAATAGATTCAAATCGGGATTCAAAGGTATCAAGTCCCAACGCACCTTCAAGGACTTTGTGATCCAGCGCGGTAATTTTCCTCGAGGAGATGACTCCGAAGGCAAGACAATTTGCGACGACAGGTTTGGTGACAACTTCAAGCTGGCCCACTACGGACCCGGTTTGCTGAGTATCGCCAACGCTGACTGGGACATGAATGGATCGCAGTTCTTCGACACGACAGCTGAGACATTTTGGCTGAAGGGAAACTACATCTTTGGATAAATAGACCCGGAACATATCACCATGGAAACTGAGAGACATCGACCATATACCACTACATGAGTGGGAAAATCGACACCAGGAATGACTAAGAATAAACCCTTTAAAAAAAAATCGGGCACAACGGATCTGTGATATTTTATGTGCTCAATCGACCTCAAGTATATGCTGTTTTCCCTCTGTCAGTGTCAGTCAGTTATTGTCATAATAAACTTAATGTTGCAACTGATTGACAAATTGCCCTACATCGACAGAATTTGAAAAACTTAATGTTTAATTCATCATTATGTCGTAGTGTTGTTACTGGAAAAAAAAAAAGAAAAACCCACTTCTAGTAAACATTCGTGGAACACATTGCATGCCACAAATTATAAGAACTGTCCGCATTTCGTTATGTTTCGATATTCTGCAGAAATTGTATGGAAGAGGTTGCGCATAATAGGTTATAGTTATGTAGGTAGTAGTAGAACAGATGATGAGAAATGGTGAAGTTCTCAAGTGGATGATGATGGGAGTATGGTTCCCATTGTAAACTTAGCGGAATAATTCGGTGATGCGCATTGTTGTTCTTATAAACGTGTTGTTATTGGTAATTTGCGCTGCGACTCTGAAACAGTTGCCATGGCTGATATATTTTCAGGCACAAAGATCCAATTATTGTTACGACATGCATATAATGAATGAAGTGGCAATTTATCGAGACATAACGAGAGCAGTGTGCGTAGTTTGGTTAAGTGGCTATGATTATTTTAGGTTGATCACACACATTTTTGGAAAATAAGCATTAATCGATCATGGTTTTGCATCATTGGAAAACTTTGCCCGTCTTCTGACGAATGTTGTGGGTATAGGGAGGTCATCTGCCCTGCGTCTCTGAAACAGACGCCTTTGCTGGATTTGACTTCCAGGTCGCAGTTGGTTCCGATCCCATGAAATTTGTTTGAAAATAGCTACAGTAAGATGACGTGCTAAGTTTTTTTTTTCAGTTGTTTTATGTTCTTCGGGTTTTGATCAAATATTGACGGCATTGTTAAATGACTGGCTTATGAGGAAAGCACATGAAAGGACGAAGATAATAACTCAAAACCAAAGGTTTCATTGGTGGTATATGGTCATGCCTTAGCATTATACTTCTTCTCTCACTCTTTTGTACATTTTCTGCGCTAAGATAATGTTGCTGCAGCTGATTCAATGTAGTGCATATGTTCTGGGTTTGAAAGTCGACAGCTGTTATACTTTTGCTAGCGCAGTTTGATTGTTACACTTTGTTATTGCTTTCAAGGATTTAACAATATTCCCCCTTTTTTTTGATGATTTGTCCGAATTTTGGCGTTTCCTCTAAAATCACCTTTACCTCTCACCCCTCCCCAGCTGTTTCTTCTCGTCCTCTTTCTTCCTCTACGTTTCTCTGACACCTGTTACGTAAGGCCCGATCTTGCAGTCTAATCTCTTTCTGAAGGCCGACTGGCCTTCTGCTCAACGTTCTCTCGCGGTCAGTTCACTTACGACTGTTTGGACGGGTCAGTAGCAAGCTCCCCCAGGGACAAAGAGTAGGAAAGTGCTGTCGTCAAGAGTTTGCAAAGTAGGCCTATGCCTTTATTCAGCAAAAATTATTACTTGTTTCTTTGTTCACAAATGTGTCTTCCGCACTATTTTGTGTATTCGTGTTGGATTATTTTATGTTATGCTTGCTCTGTAGTTGAACTGTACGTTATGTGTTATTGTAGTTTCGTATCCTACGAGTGTTCCTATTCAACGCACTCCCTCTGTGAAAATTTAGGCAAGTGACGTATTTCTTTCGCTATTGTTGATTTTACATATTGCATTTCTCGTTAACACTGATTTGTTTTTTGTGTGATTGTTTAAGTGGGCTACACCCAATTACTTGCCACTGCTCTAAAAGTGTGTTTATTTTAATTAACCTGGTACTTGTAAATATTCTGTATATGCGTTTATCCGGACTGCTGTATTTTGTACAACAGCATTGCTTACACGGTATTTTAATGACATTACTTTGAACCTGATTCATTACTCTCTGGTATACGTCCATTTAAAGTCCTTGACACTCAATCCAATGGTCTCTACTAAGTTGTACATGTTTAGTGAATCTTCTGTTTGTTTGTTTTTTTAAACTTCCTCGTCACTGAGGACAGTGACTTTTTCTACGGAGGGAGGTAGTGTTACGGATTTTTGATGATAATATTACAAATGACTACGTCCTGTGTGTCAGACTATAGCCTGCTATCATGGTTATGTAACGCTTTGGAATGTAACGGTCTTGGCCTCGCTTTCCCTTCCCCCATCTGCTATTCTATTTACTCTGTCTGCGACAAGTCTTTCTCCCTTCCAAGTCCCTTTGATTCTCCCGACTGTTATCTTCTCCTTCGGGACCACAGTGTCCTCGCTCCACTGACCTGACTTGGCCATGTCCTCAACTTGCCCTCAGCGAATTAGGTCAAGGACTAAGTTCTTAGGTCCAGCCTTGTTGCCAATTAACTGTACTCTCTTGAGGCTTGGTCGCGTGCCGCCCAGGCCAGGCCCAGGGACGTATGAATGGTATAAATACTGGCTCCTCGCAGATATTAGGGAGTGTATCGAGTAGAGAGAGTCGGATTGAGATTGCGATTGCGGGTTCGGACTAAACACTTATCACCATAACACTGCGAGTCGGGCTGGACAGTCAGCCAAGAGATTCTGTTCTGAACTGTGTAACACTCCGAGTTGGGATGAGACAATAAACTTGCTGTCAGGTCCGGAAGTCATTGTGTCCCCTTTACTTTCTACTAGCTGTCCGACTGAACTGCGTGCTGAGTGTGTGGAGCGATGCGTTACAATACATTTCTCATTAACTGATAACGAAGGTTCCCTGAATTCTCATCATCAGAGAAGCAAGGGATATTTACCCAACTTTCGTTACAGTAGGAACGGAACCATTCTAGGGCAGTGTCACGAAGTCCAAATCTATCGTGCAAACGGCTAAGCAGGGCATCATGACTCACGGTGTCGAAGGCAGCCGAATAATCCAATAGCAGCAGAATTGCTTCTTCACCTTTGTCTAGAGAGAGAAGAATATCGTTTGTGACTTTTAGCAGAGCAGTTTCACAACTATGGTGTGGCCGGTAGCCTGACTGCATCTCAGAGTAAAGATTGTGCTCAGACAGGTGATCTTGAAATTGAGACAACACGAGTCTCTCAGTAATCTTTCCGAGGAACTGAAGATTAGAGACCGGTCTATAGCTCTTAAGTTCATCCGGACTAAGTTTAGATGACTTCAGGATCGGAGTTATATGAGCATGCTTCAGAGAATCAGGGAAATGACCATCCTTGAGGGAAGCATTAACAATGGATGTAATAACCGGAGTTAATTCATTGACACAGTTCTTTATCAGCCAAGTAGGAATTGGATCAAGTCGACTGGAGGTTGGTCGAGACTCTCTAATAACTTTCTGAACTTGGCTCTGCAGTATCGGTGAAAAAGCATGAAAACAGTGCCGAGTGCTTTGAAAACTGATGTGAGATAGATTATCCGAGGGTAATTTCTGAAATGACTTGACGAGGACATCGATCTTGTCGGTGAAGAAATCAGAAAACCGATCGGCAAGAGATTCGTTTGGGTCGTTATCAGATGGGAGGACCTTTTTGGCACTGGCTGAAGTCAGGCGATCAACCCTCTGGAAGAGTTGATGAATGTCACAGTCGTCAAGCTGCTCGGAGTAGAACTCTCGCTTTGCCTTGGCAAGTTGCTTGCTGTAGAAATGACATTCATTCTTAAGGATCTGGCGATTGATTTCAGTTTGGGAATGACGATATCTTCTCTCCAGTTGTCTTACCCTCTGCTTAATATGGCGAAGACCATCACTGAACCAAGGGGAATGCGGTCTTGCAGTTATACGTCTAGTGATCAGAGGGGCATGCTTCTCTAGAAGAGCTTGAAGTACCCTGTTGTACTGGAGAACAAGCTGATCAAGATCTGTGGCAGGTGACTCATAAAGTTCAGACTCAAGAATATCTGCCCGGAAAGCCTGGATGTCAATATGCCTAAGCTTTCGAAAACTAATATCAATTTTCGATGGATCCGGCTTCTTGATGTTAACATAACAACTGACAGATGAGTGGTCAGATGGAAGAAACTGCGATGAATGAACTTGGGAAATGACATCATCAGAGGCTCTGGTAAGAATTAAGTCCAACGTATGGCCTTTTTGATGGGTAGGAAAGTCAACGTGCTGTGTAAAATTGGCTGATGATATCAAGTCCAGAAACAGAAGAGCTTCTCGATCTTTATCATCATTGACGTGAAAATTAAAATCACCACAGATTACAAGATGGTTGGATTCAGATGCCAGTTGTTCAAGAAATACTGCAAATTCATCTAAAAAGATGGATGAAGTTGATCTTCGGTTCTTTGTTCTCTGTGGCCTGTAAACTACAACCAGACGAAGAGGCTTTTGACATTTGGCAGAGATCAAAACATTGATGTATTCGAAAGATTGAAGTGTACCCACATTTTTTCCGAGGACAGTGTAGCTTCGATGAAGGCATATGCCGACACCACCACCTGATCTCTCCTTTCGGGGTGAGTGAATAAACTGATGAGAAGGGAGGTCAGTGGAAAAATCAGACAGGGCTCGATCATCACGTGCGTCTCCTGTGAGCCATGTCTCAGTGAGTGCCAAGATATCCACATGTTGCGAGATTACCATGTCTGACACCATATTCATCTTGTTACTAAGAGATCTGGCATTCCAGAGAACCATCTGACAACGTCCGTAGCCTGGTGGTGGGACCTTAGGATCCTGGGAAAGCTTGTTGGTAGTTTCAGCATGCTTCCGTTTGTGTCTGCCCCCTTTACAGCCTCTATGGGTAGGGCGTCTTCTTGAGATCCCTAGTGTTTTAATGGTATCCCAAGTACCCAGGTCAAGGCGTTGGATGCAATGTAGGTCAAAGAGTTCAGATCGGCTGTATGATACTTTTCGATCCAGACTCTGTATCCTGGGTACAATGGCCTGTGCAGAAAATGCTGGAGAAAGCCCATGATCCTTAGTGTTTTCACCAGGGCCCGGATTGGGATGTACATCACCAGCTTTTGTCAACTCAGTGCGAAATGTGCTGGTGGAGTTGCTGTAGTATAGAATCCTTTTCCCTGCATAGTGATGGCGGTGATGGTCATGGCTTCTATTCACTGTCCTGCCATGAATAGGTGAAGAAGCACAGTCCGCATTCAGGTTGATGGACAAACACAAAAGAACCAGTGAAAGGAGGCTCATGGTGCAAGGCATTGCTGTCTTGAGTGTACAGTTGAGTGAACAACAATGTGCTGCACAGAAGTAATGGCTCCAGATCCCTGCAGTGCTGTGACCAATACAGAATGTCAATCAGCATCGACTTCCCTTCACTAGCACCTGTACCGCCATCTGTAAGACTGGCGTCTCGTAATTACGGATTGCAAAGAATGCACTATGTTTCCCTAGGCCTTTGGCTTTGCAGGAATCCTTTTGTGTCGCTCCTTTCACAGGAAATGTACCACGGACGGGTTTTCTTATGACAGTGTGATCACCCACGAAATGTCTGTTTAATGCAGATGGCGCTTGTCAATAGAGATTGTTTTCTTGACGGTAGATTTAATTGATGTTTAGCAAATATCTTAGTAAATTTAATATGAAAATATAAAGTATTTCAAGGTAAAAAAAAAACATACCAATTGAAAAAATGCATAAATCACACTTTCAAAACCGACAATGACAGTGAATATCTCGAACACTTTACAACAAAAGTGAGAGGTTTGCATTCGACAGTAATTTTCGTGTAGTGTCCATGTGCAGAAACCTCATGAATTTTCAAATGCATGTAGTGGCATTGACTGCTATCATTCTCTTAGTTGAAGTAAGAGAAGATGTTATGCACCTCAAAATGAATGGGAAAGAATGACAAAATACTTTAAAAATGTGGAAGAGACAGGGAAATTCTATTTTCCCTGAAAGAAAATATGTATTTTACCTAAGAGAGTAGACTAGAATTCCTTTGGGTTCTAAAATGTGCTTTGATTGACAATGGTGCTCAGCCAATGAAACTTCGATGTTGAAGACTGGCAACTGTCATGCCACGCCCGGTTCCACGCCTCTATTCGGAGGTTTCTTACTAGACGTATTTTTAGTCAACTTGACTTCCACATCGTCGCGCCCTCTATAGACTGCCAATCAAGGACTGATTCAGACTAAAAATACGTCGCACGCTAGACTAGTCCCTGCCAGGAGCACAGCGAACACACCGAGCGTCCCTCTCACCACACCGCGGCAGCAGCCTACACAACCGCAGCAGACGACACTGCGGCAGTCAACACCACTCCAGCAGCCAACACGAACGACACGCACTGGCGGTAAGCACGTACACTGGCCAGCCCATTACGTTCAATACATGTATTTTGATACCTGATATTTTCAGCCTCTACTTGGTTTACCTTTTCGTATCGATCGCTTGTTTTTAGTCTTCACTCCATTGACTTCTCCACTAGCGATCTGGAAGGGGGCTAAATGTAGCGGTTTCCAATATCTCGGTATTTTTACTGTCTGGCTGCTGTCAATTATGCTGTCTGACAACCCAGCATTCTGTCAACATCCACGCGAGCTTTCTTTGTGCGCCGACACACGACAGGTGCGCACTACATTCTTCGCTTTTGTCATCGTGCCGAGGTACGCGTATTTCACATTCCAACAGTAGTCGCATTTTCATAAACACACCCCTTGTTTTGCTGTCACGGAAACAAGCTACCAATTAGTGACGAGCTACGCATCTCCATCAGCCAATTACCACTCTCAAAGCTCCTGTCCGTGACATGTTTTCTCCGACCACGCTGTTTCATTTTCCACGCTTCCTCACTTCACGATTAGCTTTCGTCCCGAGAGCACGTCCTAATCGTTGGAGTCACTCACGTCCGCATATCACCTTTACTTACGGATTATTCTCAATACGGAATATCACTCCTTCCCGGATTTTATACTTCGCGACTTTCGCTACATTTTATACCGCGATTCGCCCTTTCTTCACAATCTACACTCCAACCTGGGGATTTTTACATCGCTACATTCAACGCGATCAGCGCTTCGTTACATCGCTTCATTCAACGCGATCTACCTGCGCTCTATCACATTGCACTGCATCGGTCCTGCTAGCGTACTGTTCGTGGTGTGCAGGCTCTACCAGGGACCTCGCAGTTTCATCTATCCAGCGCCCTTACTGGCAGCGGTGGACTCTACCCTCGCTTGTGCTAGCCGCGGCACCCGGAGGATACTCCACGCTGCTGCTGGATATTTTGTACATATTTCTATGGGACACTGTCGTCTTCGGACACCCTAAGTGCATTCGGAGTTAACAGTTAGTCCATATTATTTCATATTATTTCGGGAAGTGCAATACCCATTTCAAGGACACTGTTCACCTCTACTGGTGCCCTGGTGCTTTCTACACTACTCTCTAAAGTGTCATACGGTCGTCTACCCTTCCTGTTGGTGGTACCCCCAGTCCTGTCGTCCTGTTCGCCATTCGGTCAGTTGTTAGGTATTACATCATAGGCCCGTACCATAATACCTACAGTTTCATTCCTGACAAATATTTAGAATAATTATAATTGTTGTGTAATTGAATTGTACTGTAGTCCTTCTCAAAGTATATATAAATTTATTTTTTGAACTCTGAATTAACCTTTCAGCACCAACCCCTTGCGTGTGCCACAAAAGCAGCTTCTTGCCAAAGGTGTATGAAGACACCAACCAAACACCATCTCCTGCCCCAAGCCAACAATGCCCCACCAAGCCAGCCACTGCGGGGACACCAACCCAGTCAGCTCCTGCTCTACGCCAAGAGTGCTCAAGAGACAGAACATCCAAGCGTGTGACCCTCCCGCAGGAAGTGGTAAATTGGATACAGGATTGCATCTGTAAATTATAATTTTTGCTCTTTTCAACTTGAACTCAAGTTCCTCAAACAGGGTTTAATAAATTGAAATTTTAGTTGGTACAGTTGTAAATTTTTGTTAATGATTATTGAGCAATAGAAAAAGTGTAATGTTCTTATTTAAGATGCCACTGAACGTTAAGTCATGAAATTTAATTGTACACATTTTAAGGGTAGTCAAATGAATTATGGGCAGTAGCTTGAATGACTGTAATCCTTCTCTGGCTGTCATGTAATTGTAGTTCTTCTTGAAGAATATTTTTTAAACTCTGATTTGCCTTTCAGCACCAACCCCTTACCAGATATGTGCCACAAAAGCAGCTTCTTGCCAAAGGTGTATGAAGACACCAACCAAACACCATCTCCCCTGCCCCAAGCCAACAATGCCCCACCAAGCCAGCCACTGCATGGATACCAACCCAGTCAGCTCTTGCTCAACGCCAAGAGTGCTCAAGAGATGGAACATGCCGGAAATGCTCCATTAAAATTTACAGCTTGTTTGTATGACCCTCCCGCAGGAACTGGTAAATTGAATGCTGTACAGGATTGCATCTGTAAATTATTATTCTAGTTAAACCCATTTTGTTTGGTCAGTATAACACTCAAGGTGTATCCCCAAGTCAGTAGAATGCTCATGAAGATCAACTGCTGCCCCCTCATTCTGCTCGTAGGTTTCACAGGTTGTAATCATGCTGGGTGAGAACTGTCTGGGCAAATGCCCCAGACATGTCCCACTATTCATGTATCCAGACATCACTCAATATGGCTGCTTTTCAGTTATTCAGGAAAAAGATTCTACTTTTGCTGACTTTTTTGGGATTTACAAGAGACATTGAACAAAGAAGAAATAATGTTGCATATTTAACAAGACAATGTTGATGTAAGAAAAATAAGTGTGTGAATAAGCAGTGCAAATGTAAAAAACAGGGGCAAAATTGTGGTCCTGGTTGTACATGCAGGAATTTTACAAATTTAGATAACCATGTAATTATGGAAAGTGAAGGTAGTGATAGTGACAATGTAAAATCTAGACACTGCAGATTTGTCTGAAAATGGTACAAATGTATAGCCTTGCTTGCATTGTGATCAAAGTTGCACAAACCAAGCATATGTGCATTTATACCTGTTTACAGAAACTTCTTTTTATTTCTTTTGTTTCAACAAAAAATTAAGGGGGGGGGGTGTGCGCCAGTTGCGGTCTTCCCTGGATCCGCCACTGTGAAGATGTGTCAGTCAGTTTTGATAAGTTATTTTGTCTAATGCAGTGTGTGTTAAGAATGTGTGTGAATAATGAACATGTATTCATCTAAGAGCAATCCTACCTCTGCATACTACTAGTATACTGATTCTTTGTTTTAGCTTTCTCGTTTAAAGCCTGTATTGTAGTTTATACATTTATGAATTATGTTATTTGCCCTAGGTTTGTGTGGCAAACTAAAGTTTTGATGGGCAGAATGTGACCAAATACCTACCCTCATCAAATTTGAAGTTCCACATACTGTAACAGTGGATATTTTCGCGCTTGGCCGGGTAAGAAGAGTTTCGCATGATTTTAATTCCACAGAATCAAGACATCCCACACAGGAATATATGGCAAGCAAAAATATTCACATACTTTTATTTTCGCGCTAGTTTTTTGGTTGCGCAATATGCACGAAAATTTCAACAACGCGAAAATTTCCACTTTTACAGTAATCATTCTCTTACAAAGCTTTTATGTATGTGAAAAGGAAAGTACAAATACAGGTGTATCACTGAAAGTAGCTGTGTATGACAAAGGAGGTACTAAGCCTCCTTGGTATGGTATTATATTGTATGTATAATAGATACCAGGCATGCAGCCAACATTTTTAAAGACACGTATAAGATTGGGAGAGAACTGGAATAACGAAATGTTGGACATCAGATACCTCAGTCTATGAAAATGTGAGTTATATACTGCTGAGTTATTACACTGAGAAATACGCGTGTTGTCACAATTCTTCCTATGACTACCACTTATGTATGATACACTTACATGCGTTGATGATCTGATTGGTTAAGCATGTACAAATTCATGTGGTTGCTATCATTATTACATCATAATAATACAAATTGATCTTGACTGCAAGTCAGCATGCTCATAAGAAACGCACAATGCCTCTACTCAGATACCACACTCGGGCATTGCCATAAGCATTCCCCATGACTACCACTTTAAAGGAGATATTCATTTTGTTTATTTTCATAATTGTTATTGTGAACCCTGAGGAAGACATCGATTCATGTATTCTTCGAAAATTCAGCCTGAATAAATAGCGCTGTTGGACTGAAATGCATTACTACTCTGCTTCGCCATCTTTCATAATACTGTATAATAGTCCGTCGCTGGGGTGACAAGACCTTGTATCTGCAATTTTGGTGAAAATGACTTTTTTGGATTAATGGTCAAATAATGGGTTAAGTGATATCCTGTCCAAATCCCAACTGTCTTACTCCAAAAATGAAGCCACCACGGCATGTCAAAGGAAAGGCTATCCCATTCGCTACAGTGCTTTGGCCGCCATGTTTTTTGGCTCTCCTGAACCTTTGACATTTTGTAGATACGTGGTCTTGTCGCCCCAGCGACAATATATATATATATATATATATATATATATATATAGCATATATATATGCTGTTCTTGCCAAATACATGTAGTACTAGTGGTACATGTGCCTTAAAAGATGTAAACAACCAACCTTGCCAACAGAAATGTTTTTTTTTTTTTTGCATCACATCCTGTTTAACAAAGAGCAATAATGTTTACAATATTTTGTTAGTTTGTTATGAACTTTAGGGTAATCCGTATGATAATGAAAAGTTTTTTCCTGTCATCCTATACTGCCAAGTAGTTGAAAAGATAATGCAGAATAACTGAAGAGCGTTGTGGAAACTGGGTAGAGGAGAGAAAGAAAGAGAGAGAGATGTCCAGTTTAAGGAGGGGAAAACAAGCAAGAGTGTGAAAGTCGTGTCTTGTGGAATTTGAATGTGGATTTCAAATCAGTGTAAATTAATGAATGCTACACTGATGATTACTTTTTTCTGTTTTGATAAAAAGGCTCGAGTACACATACATGTACATCAATCTGTACAATCCATAGTAGATTTTCAGCTTTTCTTCTCTTGTCTTGCTAGCAGCTTGCTTCCATCCACCAGACAAAAGATGAAATGTAAAAAAAAATAATAATAATAATAATAATAATAATAATGAAATATGAAAGATATATACATTGTATTTAAATATCTAAGAACATAACAGATCCGCAAGGAAGCCAGCTTGCTTTGACTATCGTCATTCTCTGAGTCCCATCAGTGATTAGTTACCACAGCCTATGTACCGTCTTGTCATCTGGACACTACAATGACCAATGCACCCATTCACACAAGTGTCCAGAGAAATACAAGTACACCTATGCTGGACTAGTATTACCACTGGCTGCTGGCACTACTGGTATGGTATTACAAGTGTACTAGTACTACTAATGTACTAGTAGTCCACTACTACTATAGCTACTACAGTGTACTAGTACTACTATTAGTGCTACTACTACTACTATAGCTACTTACTACAGTGTACTACTACTAGTTCATAACAATCATAGGCACGTATAGATCTACACGTGATACTTCTTACGGAAATACCTGCTTCTGTGGTTCACCGCAGCGAGTGTTCGGTGCAGTTACCGTTTTTGCTGCAATCGCAACACTGCAAAACGAATACTTGGGACTACACTGACGGGTTCGTGTTTGCACTCTGTATATATTCACATTCTTCTGTCGATTCCTTCATTTATTTTGATCGATTGGACTCATCAAAAGACGAGATACATACTGAAATGTGATAATAAGTGTTCAATCAACTTCAAAATGGTTTGATGTTAGTCTATAAACAGTTAGTTTTACGTCGGGCCCGGCAAAAGCAGAAGCCGTAAGTGGAGATTCACTATGACGTCATTCATGGCAGCCTCTGCAGACGGTAATCGACCAATCATAGCACAAGGAAATCGGATTGTCTTCATTAGGGCTAGTTGACAGTGTAGTTGCTCTAGATTTTGCTGGATCCTGACCCATCTACACGAAATGACCCATAAAGAGTTACATTTTTCGATTGATTGATACATTTCCCCCCATTTCGTGATGTTTTTTTATTAACTCATTGTCTAGAAAAGTGAAATTTACCGGATGACTTTGAATTGAATTATTTTTTTTTTCAACACGATTTTTGATGTGAAATTATAAAATGTTATCGCAGTCTTTTCTACTTGATATTATGATTTCTGAAAAATTCAGAATTTCGCTGATCATCTGCAAAAAAACCTGGTTTGATATCATGCACATGAAGTGAAATATCGCAGATTGAAAACCAGTCCTCGAACACGGCACGAGAGACCATTTCAAGGTCACACCGCTGCGCAGCTGTAGAATGATTTAGACACATTTTCGCGACGCTGCCGGCTGGCTGCAAAGTGCACCAAAATGCACCATTGTGTATGATCACACGCCACCCCTCCCCCAAGTTTGCCTCCGTATTTGAATGTCACACACACATCTACACACTAGATCACACAAATTGAAAATGAGATGCATGTAATATCAAAGAGAATAAAAAAACAAATTTGAATGCCTATATTTCTCGGAAGAGAATGGCTTATCAAAGTTATCAAAAATTAACGCGCAGTAGACTTTGCTACCACAAAAATAGATTAAACAGAAACAAACATTATGAAATGCAGGGCTCTCCCACAATATTGTACGCTATTTTATAGCTTCTGAGGGTATGGCAGTTGATCTTTGCCTTCCAAATGAGCATTGAGTGATTCCATGTTGTATTACTGTGTCACTACTGCGTTATACAATGGTATTATTCGACACCTTTTGTAATGTTACCTTGTATTGATTACTTAGGAACGATATGACATAGTATTCTATTTTTCAAATATCACGAAATCGATGTACAGACTAAAAGAAACATTTTGTGATCTATTAGTTCATTCCTTTAGATTAATTTAAGTATTTTTACTTGGTCAAGATATACACGTACATTTCAGTTCTCCGTAATAATTCCACACCTTTGACTTTGGGGACATACAGATTTACAAGCTAGCTTTTACGTAAGCCCCATCATATTTCTGTTATTTCCTTGCGGCACCTTTATATCATGATTATGACCATTAACATAAATGTATTTAGTATATTCTTTTTTCCCCTCAATCGAAAAACATGGATTTATACATTTTCTTCTCTTACTTGTTGTATAACTGTAACTTATTTTTTAAATTTCTTTGAGAAAAGTGGAAATATTAAATCAATTGAATGCGATCTGAATTGATTTCAATGTTCGCCATATTTCTCTTCCGATAACAGGTTATAGAGATATTACATAGGAAGTGAAGCAAAATTATCAAAGATTGCAGAAAACAAGTACACAAAAGTAAAAAAAAAAAAAAATCATATGGCACCAATAACTAGAAGACGGAGCTAACTAGCTCCAGTCACAGAACACACACCAAAAAAAAAAAAAAAAAAAAAAAAAAAGGTTCACTGGTATGTCCAGTGTGACTGCAATGTTCTTATCCCATAAATTGTCTTTCCTCTTCTTTGTGTCTCTTCCTCTCTTTTATGTCTTCCTGTCTGTCCTCTATCACTTTCTCTTCTAACCACCCGTGGAACCACGTGATATGCAATATCAACTTGTGTTCCTATCTATACGCCTTGACAGGTAATCATTAGGTTTGCTCATACAAACCCGCACATATAGACCAACCACGCCGAGGAAACGGGAAAATATGACCGTTATGGACAGAATAGTGTCCACTTTGGAATCGGGCATTTATTATATAGTTATGACAGTTGCAATCCAGAGTTGAGTGCAACACAAAATATTATGTGCCATAGATGTCGAACGAGTGGTTTCCGCACAAGATCTTAGGTGGTATAGTAATTCTATAACGAATAGGAATATTTAATTGCAACGCAACGATAACGTCCTGCCTTTTTAAGTATTTCAATGAGTTAACGTGTTCTAGTTTCACCTCCACGTGTCATGTTTACCAAAGCATTGATACATGAATTAGAATGAAACAAACAAAACTTATGAAAATGAAAGTTTAATAAAAAGTGGAACATACTTATGGAATTATCCCATTCACGGAAAAAACCCACATGAGTAGCCTATCGCATTAATTATCAATCTTTCACAGTGATTTTGCACTGCTTTGTTTCAAGATGGATATTTAGACTCAAGGAAACCATCGATACATATACAGCGAAAAACTGTTTTCCTTTATATCAGGGTGCATTTTGCTATTTCCGAAAATGTCACATCGTCAACAAAGTTTGAAGCAGATTCTTATATTCCTTGCAGTTTTCAAAACATATTCAAGTTTCAAGTTTCAAGTTTATTTTCCACATCTCATAAAAAGAAAAATGAAATCAATGTGATTTCATGTGAGCATAACAAAAATGAACACAGAGAAAAAAACAATCAATAACAAAATAACGCACGTGTATAAAAATCAGAGTTTGTGACTCAGGATATGTGGCGAGTGTGGAGGGGAACAGCAATAGGCCATTGACCTTTCGAGGCCGAACCCCATAGACAAAAAATAAAAAAAGAGAGTCATTTAAAATAATGATGTCATAATTAACAGTTATCAATTAAAGCATTACAGAATAATTAACAACAAGCACATAAAACAATTACAAGTACTAAATGCACTTACAGAGGACAAATTAAGACACAAATTACAAAACAAACACAGTCTACAAAACGGGACATTATGTAGCACTAAGCCAGATAGGACTACACATCTATACAATAATTTGAAATAAGCTGTAACTTATATTTTCTTCTGAATGATGCAAGAGATGGACTTTGTTTTAAATCAATGTTTAAACTGTTCCACAATTTTGGACCTAAAAATCTTATACTACTTCTTGATATCTTATATCGGTAAAATGGAACGTACATATTGCACGAATTTCGGGTTTCATAAAAATTTATAGATCTATTAAATGCAAAGTAAGAGCTGAAAATTTGAGGTAAATAACCTTTAGAGTGTTTATACATAAAACTGGCTACTTAAATCAAATAAACATCATTTACTTTGAGCATATTCAACTTCTTAAAAAGAAAATCAGTAGATGTTAAAAAAGCTGAATTCGTTATAACACGGATTGCACGCTTTTGCAAAATATATACTCTATTCAATAAATACATTGCACATTTCCCCCATGCACAAATACAATATGAAATATGTGGTAATATCATAGTATTATATAAATTCACTAAAATGCGCAGTGGTAAAAAACTTTTCATCCTATTTAAAACACCAATAACTTTAGATATTTTACAAGATATATCATTGATGTGATATTTCCAACTCAAATGTTCATCAACTATGACACCTAAAAATTTAACATTCTGAGCCTCTGTTATTCTATTTTCATACAACATTATATTCAATGAACTAGTATCTATTTTGACATTGTTTGGTCTGAATACCATATAAACAGTTTTTTCATAATTTATTGTAAGTTTATTGACTACAAACCAATCACACACCTTCTTTAGTTCAGTATTCAACAATGCTGTCATATCATGTATATTTTTGCCAGATAAAAATAAATTGGTGTCATCTGCAAACATAATTGAGTTTAAAATATCACTCACAAAACACAGATCATTTACATATATCAAAAAAAGCAATGGTCCTAATACAGAAATATAATAATACATATATATATATAAATATAATAATACATAATATTTTGATAGCAATGTGTGAATGGCACTCCATAAGTAAATATACCAAGGATAACTTATTTCATTTTGCTTATTTCTGGCAAGACAGCCAATATCGTGAGGTTGAGTATGGGTGAGAAGCTGTCGTGAAATTATTATTTCCAGCATGTCTATTGATCAAAGGGAATTATGGGTGTGTTTAAAGTGTACCTTAAAGTAAATGTGCACATGTGTCTGATTGTTTGCCTGTGCACATTGGCATGGACAAATCTACACGAATGGTGAAATTGTAAATGGCAGGAATGATATGAATGAGCATGTGTACTGATTGTTCTGTGTGTGTGTGGGGGGGGGTGTATGATTGTGTGTCTGTGTGTTTGTCTTCGTGGGGGTGGTATCCATCCCTGCTCTCTTGCGGTATGAAATTGCAAGTACAATGTATATACATTTAGTTTAATTGCAGGGAAAGTGTTACCAAGAGTAAATCAATATATATATATAATATAATTATTATATGAAGAGTTTGTTCGTAAAAACCGATAAGTCCATTTTTGAAGATTTTGAAGTTTGGTGTCTGTCATAAAGTACAAAATAATACCTTTAAAATGATATATTGGTCACTACATAAAAGGTACATTTTTGAAGTTATGGTCAAAAGAAGCAAAAATTTTCGTATTATTCTCTTTATTTTTCTTGACCTTTAATCGCAAATATCTCCATTTGGCAAATATGGACTTATCGGTTTTTGCGAACAAACTCTTCATATATATATATATATATATATTTGCTCCTATACCATTATTTTCATTTTCATGGAAATTTCCTAGGGAAACGAGAATCTGTAATGCAAAAATTACACACACACACACACACACACACACACACACACACAATAAAAAAGGCAGGCACACACACATTACACACATGCATGTAGAAATAAAAATAAAACAAACATTATCATGTGTAAATAGGCAAGGGTTATTTTTTTTTGTCTTTATATTTTCTTTATTAATGAACACATTCATACACAAATGACCATAACTAATTTCAGGATGTAGTAAGAACATACAAGAAAAATGTGGAAAATGTGTGTTTATAATATGTATTTTTTGTTCAATAACCAGTTTGGTTGATAGAATAATGCATACTGGGTTGCAAATAAGAAGAATAGTATGTCGGTTTGTTGTTTTTCATCAATGTGTCATGATAACATCAATTCTCTACTTAAAATATTCAATCTTATGTCCTTCAGTAAAATCCCTGAAAACACAGATTTTGGAAGAACATATTTTATCCTTAGAATAATTATCAGATAAATTGTGTATATAATGCACTGTGCGTGAAAAGAGTCTCGAAATCTAGATCGTCCAACGTCCCATAGCTGCTTATATCAGAATTACATTTCTTTCTTTTTTTACCCGTCACAATGATTTTCACTTCTCTATTGCAATACGTACTTATTTTATACATTAATACTTTGCCAGATACGGCTTACCTTATTGAAGGTGAATAATGAAAGACTTTTATTCAACAAAAAACCCACTGATGGATGCATGCAGGTGGAAAGACCAGAATCTAATGGAGAAGCAGTCGACAGTTTGAAAGATTACGTCATTCCTGTTCTCATCAGGCAATGCTAGTGATCAACCTCTCTCTCTCTCTCTCTCTCTCTCTTTCTCAGTTTCATATCCTAACAGTGGCGTACCGTGGGTCAAGACATTGGGGGGGGGGGGCACCTCATGGCAGCAACATCAGAATTGCATAACGGTATAAATAAATGCGAGCGAGCGGAGCGAGCGAGCTTGAAAATTTTGACATTTTACAGTCCCAAAACTGCCGTTTGTAGCTATATAATACTATATTTGCTTTTGAAATTAAGGGCGTTGCACTGGGCGCAACTGCTGGCAGTTGCTGGCAGTAACATGAATGGCATAACGATTAAATGCGAGCGAGCGAAGTAAGCGAGCTTGAAAATTTTGTCATTTTACAGTCCCCAAACTGCCGTTTGTAGCTATATATTTTCGCTTTGGAAATTATTGGGAGGGGGCGCACCGGGCGCAACTGCTGGCAATTACTAGTACTGACAGCAACATCAGGAGAATTGCATAACGATTAAATGCGAGCGAAGCGAGCGAGTTTGAAAATTTTGACATTTTACAATCCCCAAAATGCCGTTTGTATAAGCTATATATTTTTGCTTTGGAAATTATGGGGAGGGGGCGCACCGGGCGAAACTGCTGGCAATTACTGACAGCAACATAAGGAGTTGGTATTGCATAACGATTAAATGCGAGCGAGCGAAGCGAGCGAGCTTGAAATTTTTGACATTTTACAGTCCCAAAAATGCCGTTTGTAGCTTTATTTTTTCGTTTGGGAAATTAAGGAGAAGGGGCGCATCGGTTGCAACTGCTGGCAATTACTGACAGCAACATCAGGAGAATTGCATAACGATTAAATGCGAGCGAGCGAAGCGAGCGAGCTTGAAATTTTTGACATTTTACAGTCCCAAAACTGCCGGTTGTAGCTTTATTTTTTCGCTTTGGAAATTAAGGAGAAGGGGCGCACCGGGCGCAACTACTGGCAATTGCTGGCAGTAACATCAGGAGAATGGCATAACGATTAAATGCGAGCGAGCTTGAAAATTTTGACATTTTACAGTCCCAAAACTGCCGTTTGTAGCTTTATTTTTTTCGCTTTGGAAATTCGGGGGGGGGGGGGGCGCACCGGGCGTAACTGCTGGCAATTACTGGCAGTAACATCAGGAGAATGGCATATAACGGTTGAATGCGAAGCGAGCGAAGCGAGCGAGCTTGAAAATGTTGACATTTTACAGTCCAAAACTGTCGTTTGTAGCTACATGCATTTTTCTTTTCGCTTTGGAGGGAGGGGGCGCCCGGTGCTCCCCCTGGATCCGCCACTGGTAGTCAACACAGAACTCTTAGAGTTCTGTGGTAGTCAAGGCCTCACGCTCCTAATTCAACTCGCGCATTGCCTACCGGGAAGGCAGTAGATGAGGTAATGTTATTTTTTACCAAAAAAATCAATAAAAATCAGTCAAGTGAAAAATTGCCACTTTTGGTAGTGTTTGACATTGCTTGAGGACAGGAGCTTCTGCAGGTCATGAAGAAGTTGAATGAATCAGGGTTTTTGTATTTTTAATGATTTTTTATTGATGTATGAGGTAATTTGCTATTTTTATCATTTTTGAGAGTGACTGGATGACTAGTCTCGTATTGAGGCTCTTAACTTTTTTTAGAGCTGGACAACATCCCAAAATATGTTGTTTGCTTGAAAGCAGATAAAATTTCCTTTCATCTGCTTCAATTTAAAAAAATTCTATGATTCGATTGATTTTTTATGATTCATGGAATATGCTGCATTTAACACAGGTTTATATGGGAGCCCGGAAAAGGAGCGTGAGGCCTCAAGGGTGTTGGCTTATGTTCATGATTGGGGGAGTATGACCAGCGAGGGGGCGTCGAAGTGACCAAGCGGGAGAAGGATGTCCAAAATCTGCACTTTATATAGAGCATTCCCTAATTTGTTTGCGTTTGTGAGTGTGTGTGTTTCATATAGATGGAAAAGTTAGGAAATAGCCAAGGTCAAGTCTTGTTATTGGCAATGCAAGGCATTTTAATATAGACTAGTATGTAAAGCAACACTGCAAAATCAATGATCAAGCTTTGATAGCAAATGCGCACAACCTATCAAACATCACATTGCGTAACATTGCAGCGACTCTTTTTGCCATTCCGATGTTCTGAGTACACTGCGCACATCCTGCTTATATTCAAAATGCCAACCAGGAATCACGCTGAATCACGATCTTTTGTCGTCTCCGGGCTTTTTGAACAATGTTTCACTATAATACCTCTTTAGTTATATGGTTAAAAGAAATCTTAGAAAAATATTTTTTTTCTTGATCATCCTTTCATGTCGATTTCAAAATCAGTTTACTAACCCTTGAATTACCATTTTGGTAGTTTTTTTTTCCTTTTTTTTTTCTTTTTTTTTTTACCAGCGGATTGGGGGGGGGGGGGGGGGGCACGTGCCCCCCATGCCCCCCCCCCCCCGTAGTTACGCCACTGTATCCTAACATAGGCTATATAATAGTTTGATGACCACATATGCTTGAAATTGTAACGAACGTGGTAGCATATAACTGAAATTCAGAGATATCTCTTAGAATTGCTCTACAGCGGACCTTTGTTTGTTTGTTTGTTTGTTTGTTTGTGTGTTTCTTGTTTGTTTGATTGATTGATTGATTGTTTGGTTGGTTGGTTGGTTTGTTGGTTGGTTGGTTGTTTTTATTACACGAAGAGAGGCAGAAAGAGCTAGTGCTCCTCTGTGTAAATGTGTCCATACACCGATCTCACCAGCACAAAACTTTCGCCGTCACTCCCCTGCTTAACGATGAAGCTTCTATCCGAGTTATCGGCGATCTGCGCGACGGGCTTACTCTCGAAGACGTCCGGGGTATCGCTTCTCTTCTTGAAAGCGGAAACGGCTACGCGTCCCCATGGCGTTGCTATGCAACAGTATTGCTTTGGCGGCAAGACTCGAGTTGTCTGAGCGTTGTTTTGGTCGCGGAGGACGACCCGCAGTGTGTGTGAGCTGGCATTGTATATATGAGTCTGGTGCTGTGGTAGCAATCTGCTGGCGAAGGAGCTGACCATGTTGACGATGTCTCCAAGACCGCTGGATCCACTGGGCTGTCCCGGCGTTGGTTGATTAACATGAATATCTAGACGCGTCGGAGCTGCTGTCGTCTGTTGCGAAGTGGGCCTCGCCGGTGTTGTCCCCTTTGGCCTAATCTCTTCATCGCCTGATCAGGGTAACAATTATAATGACAGAGATAAAAGTGAAGGTGATATGACAAATAGATTAGTTTTCATAATTTTCATGATAACCATAGATATCCCTACAATCTTCCCTACAATATTCATACAATCTCATTCATTATGAGTATATTATGTGTAATATCGACGATGATGATGATAAATGATGATGATAACGACAATAATGATAATGATATTAGGTATAAGTTTTCTTAGATTTTTCTACCCTCTGTAGAAATGAAATTTGTAAGACCGCAACTGCTGATCTACATTTTTTTATTTTTGTTTTAACAAACATATCGAGGGGAAAAGGGACTAGCGGAAATCGAGCCTATTATCTACTGCTTTCCCTCTGGTTCCCTCTTTCTGACATGTTACAAAAAAAAGAGAAAAAATGTAGATTTGCAGTGGCGGGCTTATAAAGTTCCTTTGTACAGAGGGCACAGAAACTGACGAAAACTCGTAACTCATATCTTTACCCCTCTGCTTAATAATCCCTTGCTATCACCGATAATGATGTAATTGATGATGACAATAAGATGTTCCTATGACAGTGATAGCTACAAATGCTTTTATGCTGGGCAAATCTGAGTGGACTATTTACATTTTCGCAGCTGGTCACCCAGTTGACGGAGGCCACTCTTCTTCAAGATGTCAGCGAGAGTTTCTCGAGTGTTTTCTTCCGTGGGGCGGTCACATTGCCAGCGCACGAGAATGTCTTTGATGGCATCTTTCATGTCAAGCTGATACTTAGTTTTTAATTGCTCCAACTGTGCATGGCTGATGCCCAGATTGGTGCCAAGCTGTTGGTAGAAAGAGGGCGCTATTCGTGTTGCAAGATTTTCAAGCTCGACCTCGTCGACTCTGCGCGGGTAAGTTGTTGCCATGCCTAAAAAAGAGGTCAGGAGTGAAAAGAATTGACTTGTTTCTGCTCTTTTGATGCTGCTGTCACGACAATCGTCATTGTTGTCATCGTAATAAGCTCTAGATGCTAGAAGAGTGAAATCATTCAGGGCTATTACCTAATGTAGCGATATTTTGTATACTGATATTATTTTGACATTCGGGTACTTTATTATCATATCAACGTTATTATCATTTTGTTATCATTTCAATTCAATAGAAGAATCACAATGTACTATGCCAGTGATGTGGTATACATTTCTATCAAAATATATACATGCACTTTATTAACATTTACACACGTGCACAAACACATACACACACAGGCAAGTTCAACACTTATACATCACTCATTTATACCCAGCAATACACCCTCATATTTCTTTTTTCAATTCTTATAGTTATTGTTGATTTGACACACATTTACTCACCTGCATTTACACTAACCACACCAAAATATTGTTGACTCGTATTCGTAAAATGTCATGTACCAGTATCTCGGACATTAATTTTATATTGATATCATAATTATTGTATATCAATCTCGAATGCCTATCATGTCTATGTATCTACATGTATGTAATACCTGTGTTCTGTATGTACGCATTCTATGTACTATAGGCCTGCATTAACTGATGTAATGTGTATGCATGCAAACGAAATAAATATTCAGAAATGGACAATAAAATGGTGTTGAATTGAATTGTGTCTTTATAGAACATGTCTTTATTGAATTATATATACGTGTACACATATATATTGATAATATATATGCATAATGTTTGATAAATGTATAAATTTTTATAAAAGTTGTCAGGTATTTTGCTTTAAGTGGCATAATTTCAATCATAACATAACTAATATTTGATGTTATGTTAGAAGTGAGGTTATGGATTTTTTTTTTTTTTTTTGGCTGTTTAATGATGAACTAATACCTTAAAATGGTTAGAAATGGTGCTTTGCCCAAATTGCAATCAAACGCTTCAAATAAATGATCATAATAATTATGTAGGCCTATATACATATATGTGTACTGATATATAACACATACAGTGTAGATTCGATCCAATTCTACCCCAGACAGATCCTCAAGTCATCTATATGCAGGTCACATCTATTAGTAACGTATTTCTACGTTATTGTGTAGTAGACTGTATCTCTCGTCGATATAATGTCTCATTATCTGATATGAAGGTCTGATATTTCATGACACTCTGTGCACAGGTGGACAGCTTGCATCAAGAGAAAAACAATATATAACTCACTGAAGTAGGATCACAATAAGTGATCTGCATAATGTCACACTTAGAACTGAAAAAACGTAATTTTTCGACAAATATTACATTTGTGTTTGTGTGTGTGTGTGCGTGTGTGTTTGTGTGTGTGCTTTAGAGTCACTTCTTCGTTGAGGTAATTTAGATTTAGAGGCAGATTGCTGCAAATACAAAGCTTTTATCATTTTTGGAATACCATGGGGATACATCATTTTGCAATGGATAATAACGACTTCTTTTTTTTTCTTTTTTTTTTTTACGAAGCAGCAATAAAATATTCCGGCATTTATTGAGTCAACGACACGAGAAGCTATCATTCGGGCACTTCGCGTGGCGTACGTGACATCCCTGGCAGGAAAAGATGGCGTCCCACTGTCCCGAAGTTGACACGCAAGTTAAAATTGGCAAAACGAATTTGAAATTTGAAATTTTCTAGTTAGACCCGAACTTGATCAAGAGCAAATCAACAGCTGAAGCAAGTATGTAGCTACCATTGTACGAGCTTCTGTTACTAGCGTGAGAAACTCCATTGTTGATTATACGATGGCTGTAAGCTTCCCTCGCAAATGTTCCGATGTTTGTACGGATCAGACCCGAATTTGAAAATGTCCTCTATCAACTTGCTTCCACACATGATCGCTGAACGAACATGTAGTCACTCCTACTTTTTTTCTTTCGCGGTCACAGATAATTCTATTTATCGTGTGTCCATCGTTACTTAAACTTGGGGAGAGTGTGGAGCCAGTGACGCCTATAAGTACTCGGTTATGCCTCACATTGCAAAGTATAATAGGAAATATGCGCTCGTCGCACGGGATGGACACATGTAAACATGAATTTAGATCAAATTGTATAACTTACTTGGTAAAATGACACGAAGTATGCCACTCGGGCATCACGACTTCACGATTCTACCAACAGACACAATGCACCAACTGTTCATAAAATGCTTACGTTCGAAGTCCAACATTTTGATCATGGTGGAAAGAGGGTGAGGGGATCACATGGTTACCCTATCTATGAGGTACAGTTTCGCTTCTGTGTTTGAATATCACACACACACACACTAAAGCACAAAGAATTTTGATAACGAGATGCATGTAATGACACACATGGACATTACAATACGCATAGCCATATAAATTTTCTTGGAAAAGAGTTATCAAATCCATTATGATAAAAATTAATATCAGTAGACTTTGGTTCCGCAAACACAGTTTAAAGGTCCTGTTTACCTTTGGGAGCAGCGATTTAAATTTTTTTTCAAGATATCACATTTGATGCATATGTATAGGTCTGTTGTATCACAAAACATCCTACCATATGAAATTTTCGCAATAAAGCCTAAAATATAAGGAGATATCAGTATATTTCTCAAACATTTTCATAATAACTATAATGAATGAATAATTATTCACATTTTGTGTTTTTAGCAATACTTAACATCAATTATACATAGATTCAAAGTTTTACAGTGGTTTCTATCCACAAATCACATTTTAGAACTATTTTAAAGCACTTATGCTGGGTTTTTGTTTCATCTGCAAATGATATATTTTTTATTACTGCCTCGTGAAATACATGGATCTTTGACGCTCGTCCACAAAACAACATGAAATCCACCTCAATGTCCATTCTCTTTTTCGGATCACAGCGCGAATTACAGTTAATAGTAAAGCAAAATTGTCACGCGTTGTAGAAAACAGGAGCACATAAGATACGTTCTCAGCAAAAATCAAAATGTTAGAGGTTATAGCCTTCGGTTAGAAAGCTTGTACAACACGTCAAGTGGAACTCGAGGATTATCTTACTTTATTTTAATGAAGGTGGTTGCTCTGTGTTTGTTTGTGCAGTTTGCTTCCTTGCGACCAAACTATCTCCCTTCTATTATGAAGGAGCACAATCACTTCAAAGTAATAGATCATCAAATTTTCGCTGCCACCATTGCTATTACTAGAGGAGAAGGCTACAACTTTTTGTGGCTTTTTTTTTTGTTCTTGTTGTTGCTCACTTTAAGCTTAGATAGTATGTCCCTTCCCCTCCCCCTCCGTTTTTCCCCATTATAGTGTAATTTGTTCGCACAGGCATAACATGGATTTTGGTCAGAAACTGTGTATGGAATAGACATGAGCTAATAGGCCCTGTCACACCTTTTCGGGTAAGCTACGCGAGTTTATTGCGAGTAGGGATGTTCCAGCACGCAGGATAATTTTCTTCGGGCGGACAAAGATGTTGGCGAGTTCCGTACTTGCGTCTTACCTACTAGACGCGTGCTATTTACTTGGTACTTGCGTGTAGATTCCGTGTGACCTGCGTGAAAGCTTCGAAACCGATCCGTTTTCAGACGAGCGACATACGATGACTGCGAAGTACCTGCATGGGAGTTGCCTGCGAGATGCTGCCGCTGAGGGCCTCCTTCTTGTGTTCTGCGAGTACCTCTGCCGACAAACCCCCACGACTCACTCGGAACAAGTTTTAAGCCTTGCGTGTGACTTCCGAAGAACAATAACTGTTTTTGCTGCTCGGAGGTCCCGGCAGATGACCCGCACATGACAGTACCGTACCTAGTACGTATCTCGCCCGCATTTGCCTGGAGGGGCGCACGCTAGTCCGATTTACCCGCAGCCAAGTTTTGAGCATGACCAAAACTTTTTTCCGGGTGAGTCGCCGGGATTGCCCGCAGATGTCCACGCAGAACACCCGTAGGAGGCCCGTAGCTGCCGCGAGTCACAAGCAGCTGACCCGCTTGAAGTACGTAAGTTGCCCGTGGATCTATACCTATGCGCCGGAAGCTCGTGTCATATGCGGCCTTTCTACGAGAAAAATACGGGTGTTTTACTGGCAAGGAACAGTGTCGAAACTGCCAATATCCGTGTAGCTGGTCAATGTTACGGGCGTGGAGGCAGTTATAAGAGCAAATTGCGTGCATGCTGAGGGTCAGTTACTGCCTTTCTGCTGGTTAGTTGAGAGTCAGCTGCGGCCAAGATAATGACATTACGTTCTACAGAGTTCTGCCATATCAAATAATTCTTTCAGTGGGATTCCTTCACCAAGTTGTCAGCCCTCACTCGCCACCATGCGCCTAGCTGACACACAGGTCACATGGAATGCACGTAGGTAGCACGGGTCCAGCATGTAGGACGCACGCCAGAAACTCGCCCAAATCCTTGTCCGCCCGCAAAAATTGTCCTGCGTGCTGGACAAATCCTCACACGTAACAAGCCCGCGTAGTTTGCCCGGAAAGGTGTGACAGGGCCTTAACTTGGCTGCGGGTATTTAGGACTTGCATGCGCAACTCCGGGTAACTACGGGCGAGATACGTACTAGGTTATGTGAGGGTCATCTGCGGGGACCACCGGGTAGCAAAAATTGTTCTTCGCAAGTCGCACCGACGCAAGGCTTGCCCGGAAAGATGTGACAGGGCCATGACTGTCTATTCTCCTCTCATCCGAAAGACGAAACCATGCAATGTAAATCATGCGAATACAGCAATAGCGCCCTCTTGAGGGGCTTTCATAACAATTCTTAGGAAACATCGCAATCATCTTTACGATTATTCGAGTCGATGAAGTAAAATAACAGAACAAGGATAGCTGTTTCATCGGAATCGAACAAAACAGAATGGAAAATGGACATTTAGCACGATTTTAGGGAACTCTTATGTAGGTCACAATCAGATGATGTTAAGAGCATAAAATGATGATATATTCAATTATTTTGCACACAATAATTTTGACCCCAAAAGGTTAAATAATTATACTCACTACTTATAGAGGGCGGACTATGACTATTTCTGTGACTGCTAATACAACCACCGTGTAATTATACTCGCATTACATAATAACCCCTTTGTCATGAAGATATTTCTCTCTTTGACATGAATATAAGAAAAAAATAATGATTATCGTTTGTAGAGAATTGTAAGGATTTTGCAAGGTGACGGTTGTAAGATAAAGGGTTATATCACTGTAACATACATTTACAATTGTGTGTTTTGTTTTGTTTTTTTAACCAATGTCTTTAGGGGCCCGCCCATTACAAACCAGCGAGGAGGTTATTAGACGCTCGCATTATAGCTTCTTCTTATCGAAGTATGTACTGGTACCACATAGACCTCATTGCTTTATAACAGCTGAAAACTAGTCAAACTGTAAATTTGTTAAACTGGGAACGTGTGCCGTCTGAATTTGCTTGTTTTGTTACTTTACTCATGTTGTTTAAGTTAGTTTGATCTGGCTTGAACATGAAGCGAGCATCAAGGTTCGCCATAATGGCGGCAATAGAACGCCTCATCATGTGCACGCGCGCCTTTTGTTTCTGGTGAATTTGAACTCAGCCCAACTCTGAAAATCTGCACCATTGATTTTTCCGTTACCATGACGGCATTAAAGTGTTAATGATGTCTTCAAGTGGATTTGTGTTCTGTTTTTATGCTGAGGTATAAGATGACACACATGACACACACAAAAAGAACGAATTAATGTAGGGACCTAAATGATAAAATGAACATTTCTTCTTTTTTTTTTTTTAAAGGCAGCTGAAGATGAATTGAGACTGCACGACGCAAATCTGTTGGCAATCACCGCATCATTAAGAGTCAAGCAAGTTACCAACTGCCTGATTATGCAAAGTTTGATACATGGTACGCATACACAAGACTCGCGAGAAAAGCTGAATCCTTACACTGAATTCATTATATTTTATCACTATTCTGCAAGTCGTTTGTTATTCATTCTTTCTCAAAGCAGGGGATATTAACCTGTCTGTGTTTGAAGTCCCAGTAGAATTGAAAAAAAAAAACCTTCCTTTTCTTTTCTCTTTGTTTCTTTAACAATCTATTATTGTCTGTTTTCATCACTCCTTATCCTAAATTGTCTATCCCTCCTCCTCCGGTGACCCCCTCCTCCTCCTCCTCCTCCTCCTTTTACTTTTTCCTCTCATGATCCTTCTTTTCCGTTTCCTGTGTACTTTTTGAGTTATTTTTCTTTTATCTCCAGCAATTCCTCTCTGTGCTATTCAGTTTCCTTTCTCGTTCATTTTCATTTCATATTTTTTTTAACTGCTTGAGGCTTCCAAAACAACTAGCCTAATCTTTCGTGATTCATTGAATCCAAAGGGGCTATTTACCGAGAACAGAGAAAGAGATCGACAGGTGTTAACAAGAACAAAAGTAACAAAACAATTATTGTTATAGGTGAGGTGCAAAGAATACAGGTACATCATTTAGTAGTACATCATTTAGGATTCAAAGCGGTATATCAAGACGGAAAATAACAAACCAATCAAACAAGCAGCTTCATCTTTCTTCACAGAGAAAGAGATCGAAGGGTGTTAATAAGATCAAAACTAACCAAACAATAAACATGTTATAGGTACATGAAATGCAGGTATATCATTTAGGATTTGTAGCGGTACCACGACGGGTGTTAAAGCTAACAAATCAATCAACCACCCTATCTATTTATTTTTCATAAATATGTACACATACGTACTTATTACAGTGGGTCAAGAAGGAGCACTGTTGTTCATGTTCGATGCTATTATAATGATGTACGAGCAAAAGCAAGATTCGAACCAAAATAAGCCCCCTTGATTACCAAACTCAGTAGACAGGGGGCCACAATATTCCCCCTCCTCCCTCCCAGTAGTGTTCCCGCGTCAACTGAAGAACATCCGGTTTGTTCCCAATTAAAAAGGATGGTATGATTTTGGTTGGTATGGGGGATTCCGATTTTAACTTTTTGCAAGAAAATGAGAAGCCACTTATATGACACATTAAAGAGCATATGATTCTAAGAGGATTTAAACGTTTATTTGATGAAAATTGGTTTTGAATTGCTTGAGATATCAACAACAACAAAAGTAAAACAAAATTAATGGTCCTAAATGAAAGGTGGGTCCCACCTTTTATTACGGTTTCTTTATTTCTGGATATCTCAGCCATTCCAATTTTCTCTTCCATATTTCATAAGAGATTTCTCATTACTCTATATCTCACCAAAAAAAAAAAAAAGGTGGAAACCTGAAACCCCACCTCAACCAAAAGTACCACCCCTTTAATCGACGGCATGGAAGGCAACACTACAGACAAGGGAAGAAGTTATACAATATACCATCGTCATATTTTGCGCATTTTACATGACGTAAGAAGTGATGCAAATGACGTCACAGTTATGACGGAGAGAAAGGAAAAGAGAGAGGGGAGAGGGAGAGACAGTCTGATATGTTTCGTTGCACTGCTATTTTTTTTAAGAGTACAGTTAACTAACAACATTGGAAGAGAATGTTTTTTTTCTTATAATCTCCCCTCCCTTTAAGTCTTCAATCTCATGTGTCTTATCAGAGCCTCGTTTCCGTAGCTTCATCATCTCTCGGGAAGTTCTTCACTGTGTGTGTGTGTGTGTGTGTGTGTGTGTGTGTGTGCGTGTGTATGTGTGTGTTTTAAATCCGTTTTCCAAATTCAATTAAAGAATCATTCGTTTCCATCCAACAAAAGACTGAAACAAAACACTACTACCTGTGTTACACAATTTTTTTTATTACTGTTTTATCACTTTGCTATAAATTCACAATGTAGCGTAGATCATAAAATAATATGTCATGATATGTGCCATTAAAGGGGATGGCTAGTAACTGATCAGTGGGAATCAGTGGTAGTGCTGGGGGATGATTGTTCCAACCTTGTTGGGATTCATTTACGAGTACATTATGTATCTATTGTTGTATGAAAATTATTTGCTTCAGAATGGTCTCATATTCAAGTAATGTGCAGTTTAATGTTTCCAGGTTAGCATGCCTGTACAGTGACGGGGCGATTAAACTGCACATTACTTGAATATGAGACCACTCTGAAACAAATAATTTTCACATAACAATAGACATAGGCCTATAATGTACTCTTACATGAATCCCACAAGGATTGGAACAATCATCCCCCATCATTCCCACTGATTAATTCCCACTGATCAGTTACTAGTTATCCCCTTTAAGTAAAATAACCAGCGGTTTGCTTGTAAAGAGAAGACTTTGCGGTAGAATAAAACAAAAGTGAATTACTTAGAATGTCGGGCCATCATGTCTATACGCCTTCATTTTCATGATGATCCATGAACTTTGCTACATTCATGCAGGGCTTGAATGTCATCCCGTAAGAGCAATCTCTTATATCGATAGTGAGCATCGTATATTTTTCACGATCATCTTGTTATCGCTATTGTCCAATACCCTCTCTCTCTCTCTCTCTCTCTCTCTATCTGAATAATTATATACAGTTATGTCTGTATGGAATTATGCATGTAGACAAGTACTAGTATACCGAGGAGGTACTGGTGTAAAGATCCTTGATAATACTTTCCATAGTAACATCAGGGAGGTGGAAGAGAGATCTTCCACCTCCCTGGTAACATCTTACCTAATCCATTCTTCGTTACACTCGTGTGTGAGTGCGTGCGCATAGGCTTTTGAATGCACATCCTCACTCAACGCGCAGACAGGATAAAAACTTGACCCTTTGTAACTGGAGTCTTACAAGGACGACTACGGCCGAAGAAAAAAGGGCTGAAAGTTTGTTGACCGCGATCGTTCTGTCTAGTCTAGATACAGAGGCACAATGAGCAGAAGATAAAGGATACTCAGTTCACAATATCAAAATTTGTGGTGAAGTGAGCGATGATGTACTATATGAATGACCGCGTGAGCCATAGTAACACGCAGAGGGTGATGTTTTTGGAAAAGTGTTTGATGATAGATGCTGGTACTTTTGATATCAAGCGCGGTTCAGGGTAAAGACTAAGGTCGTTGTTATTGGTAATCAGCTGGTTCCGTGCCACCGGCTTCTCGATCGTGCCGATTTCTCTCCCAGCAAGCAAGCGCGCGGGCGGACATCAGTCCGCCGTCATCTATTTTTTCCGAATCCCGGGAAAACCTACAGCCTCCCTACGAACCAAATGTGTCGTATCGTATCGTCTGTGCGAGATGAGGCCATTTCACAGCGGTGCATGTTTTTACATTTTCACGTCTAACCGCTGGGACGTAAGAACCAACTTCTGTTGCTAAACCGTGAGTATGATTTTGCGTATATGAAATTCATCCTCTTGCTCTGCGGTGCAGTGATGGTGAGATACTAGTATCCTGGTTACTGACGTAGAGCTATGACAAAAGAGATGAGGCTGGGCTGGCGGGCTGTGCGAATATTCTTAGGCCGTGTCGTGCAGTGCACATTACGACTCAGGACTTCGCGTGCTTAGCCGTGATTTTTTGTTGGTTTTGTTCTTTGCCATTTTGTTTCACTTTCCGTGAGAAAAACTCTCCATTGTGAGTGCAATCACGCAACACGGGAATCAATCGTCCCTTTCATTCCCAGCCCTTGCTCTGTGCATGCTCTGTGTTTGTTCAAAAGCGCACGTGCGCATAGTGGTTGTAAAGGGATTAATATCTCGTTTCCTCATCCTTTCCCCGACTGCTCAATGGATTTTCCTTTGTTCTTTTCTGTGGATATAGCTGCCGGAATAAGTACCAGGTAGTAGTACGTTATATCATTATATAGTAGTACTAGTCATGCTAGTAGTTGTAGTTGTACTCGAGTAGTAGTAGTAGTAGTAGTAGTAGTAGTAGTAGTAGAAGTAGTAGTAGTATATGTAGTAGTAGTTTTCGTAGTAGTAGTAGTAGTAGTAGTAGTACAGCAGTAGTATTCTGTTTTGTTCATATCAGTTTGATATTATTTTTATAGAACAAACACATGTATGGTTGAATAATTTGCATCATCATGTAGATAAAATTACAGAAATTTGATCATTTTTGTTTCTTTCTGTTTGTTAAAGGTAATAGACCTACATTGCTTAAGTTAATGATGCAATAAACACATAAAGAGGAGAACATGTGTATATTTTAATTTTAAAGTTTGTGGTATCCAGGAAAATGAACATAAGTTTTGTTTTTGTTTTGTTTGTTTGTTTGTTTGTTTGTTGTTGTTTGTTTGTTTGTTTGTTTGTTTGTTTGTTTGTTTTTTTTTTTTGGGGGGGGGGGTCATAAGGCAACACTTTCTGACAGAAATAGCTCATGACTACTAACACTGAGAATGTTCCAAAATATGTGAACAGAATGTAGTAGATGAGGAGGAGGAGTAGGTTGAGGAGGAGCTAGGAGGAGGAGGAGGATAGGAGCTGTAATAAAAGACTTTGCAAAATGACCAGTAACACTCTTAACATTCAGTACTAGAGTTTTGGGGGCATGGGCAATTCTTTCACTGTCTTGATTGCCTATGCAGTTTACAACATTTCATCTCTGATAGATGCAAAATGAGTGCAATTGTTCACTTATCAGTGATGTGAAATTATTATTTCATTGGGCCTGCAAGCTCATTGTTAGCCTGCTTGTAGGCCTCTGACCTGAAATTGATGCAAATGATATCAAGTAAACCCTGCCCCTGGTTATGGTTTATATCCATCAATCAGAGTTTGCTTGAAAGGGTGCCTGGTGGACTGTGTAAAGCCGTTATGACTGCAGAACTCCCATTGAAAAGGCTGACCTCGTAGGCTTTTGATTTAATAATGAATTTAGTAATGCCCGGATGGTTATAGAGGTCTCTTTTCAGTTTTGCCAAATTGTGTGTGTATAGAAGAAAGTTTCGCTAAGGAGAACACCATGTAGGCCTATTCTAGTCTACAGACTACTTTCACAACTTGCAAGCTACTGGGATCCGGTACTAGATAGCAACTCTTCGCACTGGCACCAGTCCAATGGTCCCGGCCAGACTGGTAACAATTACTGACGGGCCATGCAGTAACTTTGCAGGAATTGCCAAATGTACTGGTCCAACATGACCTGTAGAAAAACAACTACATTGTAGGGGCGAGTTGAAAAAAAGATCATTGCCAGTAAATTTTGAGGTTCAGACCAGTAAAATATAGATGAACTTGTTATTTACTGTAGTGATAGTTGAGAGATCGGACCAGTAGAAATTATGGGTTAGTGTGCAGCCCTGACTATAGGAAAGGAAGTGATAGAATTATTATGATTTGAGAAAAGGAGCTTCATGATTCACTGTTGATTAGCAGAAAGTAAAAGAGCAAGCAAACTTGAACATTGAAGGGAGTGATTATGAAAGAGAGAAAAAAACAACCAAATAATGGAAAAGGATATGGAGCAGAGAAGGAGAGAGAGAAGGGGGGAGGGAGAAAAACATATGAAGAGTTTGTTTGCAAAAACCGATAAGTCCATTTTTGAAGATTTTGAAGTAAGATCTCTGTCATAAAGTACAAAATAATACCTTTTAAATGATATATTAGTCACTACATATAAAGGTACATTTTTGAAGTTATGGTCTAAAGAAGTAAAACATTTCTTATTATTCTCTTTATTTTTCTTGACCTTTAATTGCAAATATCTCCATTTGGAAAATATGGACTTATCGGTTTTTGCAAACAAACTCTTCATGTATAAGACTGAGAGAAAATGAACTGATGAACAGAAATTATAATGGATTGTGCTATAAAAGACCATCCACAGAAACATGATTTAAAGAGATATGGTGGAAAGAAACCCACGTCTGTATTTGCTACGGGATAAATTTCTTGAAAGTTAAAGGCATAATTTACCATTTGCAGATGAAACAAAAACTTTGAAATAGTTTTGAAATGTTAGTTAGGGATAGAAACAACCACTGTAAAAATTTGAATCCATAAAATGGATGTTAAGTATTGGTATTGAATATACAAACTGTGAACAATACTTCTAATAAATATGTTTCCAGACTAAACTGTATACAGTTTAATGGTAAATATATTTTAGGATTTACTGCACAAAATATATATATGGTAAGATATCTTGTGATACAAGTGACCTACACATATATGCATATCTTGAACATTTTCTAAATCACTGCTCCCAAAGGTTAATCTTTAATGATTAAATTATTTGCCTCATAAAACATAGCTACATTGTACCTCAGGTGGACTGCCTATCTGTTCAGCATGTTAACCTCAGTGGTAAAAAGCATCAAAGTTCAGAGGATTTCCTTGTATTTATACTGCTAATTTTGGCAGCCATAGGAACTCAAGTCGTTGAACATTCAATGTACTGTTTGGCCAAATAACATCAGCTGGTGTTAATCCAAGATAGAAACAGGAAAGTTTGGAAATCATTGCCAATTTCTCCTTTTCTTTCTTCTTCTTCTTCTTCTTCCTTTTCCCACAGGGAATGAAGTCTTTCAGAGTTAGCTTTGCCAGTAAAATAACTGCCCAAAGAGGAAAGATGATTTTCTGTAAAAAGGCTTATCAGGCAGTCGATACAGCCTATCTCTTCTTTGCCAATATTTGAGTTGATAGTGACAAGAATGTTGAGTAAGGAGGCCACTCTTTTGGGTGAGCTTAGGGTCATTGCACAGAATGTCACTGCCCAGAGCCCACTGGGGTGCCTCTTAATTGGTGTAGTTTGGTCTAGGGTTATGCATAGATATTCTTCCAGGTACAGTGACAGATGCATTAAAGGGAAGGTAAACCCAAAGAGCAATGTGGATTGCGTGAAAGCAGCAACATTAGTAGAACACATCAGTGAAAGTTTGAGAAAAATCGGACAATCGATGCAAAAGTTATGAATTTTTAAAGTTTTGGTGTTGGAACCGCTGGATGAGGAGACTACTAGAGGATATGACGTATGAGTGGACAACAATACAAAGAAAATATAAAGGATATTCAACAAAATTCACTTTTCTAGAATTATGAAAGAGCAGTGGACCAACCGCTTTCAGAAAGCAGGGGGAATAATTGCTACCCTTAACATATATCAATATTAATTTGATGGAATTTGTAATTTTCATGAAAAATGGATTTTTGTAGTATTTTCTTTATATTTTCTTGATATTGTAGTCCACTCATACGTCATAACCTCTGGTAGTCTCCTCATCCAGCGGTTCCAACACCAAAACTTTAAAAACTCCTAACTTTTGCATCGATTGTCCGATTTTCTGCAAACTTTCACTGATGTGTTCTACTAATGTTGCTGCTTTCACTCAATCCACATTGTTCTTGGGGTTTATCTTCCCTTCAAAAGGACTATGCAAGGAAAGTAGAAGAATCAAATCAACATCAGGATTTATCAGTTATTGTGTGACAACATCATAGAAACCTGTGGAAAAGGGGGCCATCTTATTCACAAGGAGACTTGGATCTTAAATTTGTTTTCAAACAGAATGCAGGAGGAAGACTGAATTTAGATAGTTGTAGACAAGACAATGGATCTAAAGTTGCAGCTGAAATGCTAGCTGCATCAATGGATTAGTTTTGGAGTGGAATTTGGTTTATTGTGCCTAGTGGCAGCTGTGATTTCTAACTGTCGAGGGTTTGGAAGGATAAGCCCCCATTTTGACCTGAGCATGCACATATAGCTGTAACACTTCTAAAGCTTTTGATTAATCCCCTGAAAACTTGACCTTTCTTCAAGAGTATAATAGACTTTGGCAGAGGCTTAACTGTACCACAATCCCTTATTAAGGCCAAGATGATACAATACGGATTAGGGAGATTATGTAATCTCTGCTCCCTGACAGCTGACAGTTCATAGCTTCTGGACATCTGTGCCAGTCAAGCGGAGAAAGTGCTGCAGGAGGTTACCTTAATGGCTTCTTCTTCATCATTGCTTCTTGTGCAGGCACAGCATGACATACATCAGTAGGAACCTACTCGTTCAGTTCAGTTCAGTTCAGTTCAATTTATTTGATTTTTTTTTTCCACAGTGAAATAATACATAAACATAAATCTTACTTTCTTCAGTGACAAAAATGATGCATGTAAATTTATACTGAGAAAACAATTAATAAAAAAACTTACAGTATGGATACATTACCATAGTTGGTAAAGACGATGTAATGAAAGTGAAATCATTGTCAATATGCATTGTGTGAAACAAATGGAGGGACCCACTTAACAAGACAGAGCTTGTAGAATGTGGGCCCTTCTTCGATAAAAAGATTTGGTGGAAGATTAATTGAAACAGCAACATACCCCGCATTCACATTGGTCCCCATGTCGCGGGGACAGTCACAAGAGATCTTATCTTTTTTAAGACTGACCGTTCACATTGGTATCTCATCTGTCCCCGAGCTGTGGGGCATTTTAGGGCTTGGAGCGAGCTCTGCCACTTGAATCCAGGCATAGCGCATGCGCACATTTGATGACCACAGCTGGAGGCTATCAATTGCGCCCCAAGGTCACTCTCCCCTCCAAATCTTGTCCCCGTACCCGACTTGCTTCGCGGGGACGAGGGGACAAGTCCCAGCGAGCGTTCACATTATGGTTTTTGAGGAGAAAGTCCCATAGCTCGGGACTTTCCCCGCGTTGCGGGGACCAACGTGAACGCGGGGTAAGTGACACAGGAGGTTTGGGAGCCCACCGGGAGACAGACAGACAAACAGTTACCTCAAAACAACAGCAAGCAAACTAATCAGAACGAGCCAAGACCGGGACAGCAATATGACTACTTGTAGAAAAAAAAAATGACTTGATGATATGACACAACAAGAAACAAAACTATAATAGCGTGACAAAAAAAGGGTAATCAAATCGGCAGTGGTGTGGTATAGAAAATCAAAGTGAAGTTGGAGTTGGCACGTAAAGGGTAGACAGGTGGACATACAAGAGATGCATAGCAGGATGATACTATTTTTTAGATAGATGTACCGAATCACTGGGACTGCATGCACTTCATTTAAAAGAGAAACTAATGGCATTTTGGACAGCAAATGAATTTCTTTGAAAGATCACAAGAGAGAGGTAGAGAGAGAGAGAGAGAGAGAGAGAGATAGGAAATAATGTTTTATTTAATTCTTTCAGTGATATAATGATATATAATACACTCCCACATCTATATACATCTGTCATCTAGGCCTATGTGTGTTATGAATAGACATTAGGGCCTGTATCACACTCAATACATGTATATTGATGAATGACTAGCTTGCTCTATAGATGATTAGATTGAGCAAGTGGGGGGGGGGGGTTGGGACTTACAATGAAACAGAATTTGCCTATTCTTTTCCCCGTGTGATGAAAGAGTGAAAATCAAGATTGCAGCTGAAAAAGGGGAGCTGTTCCTTGCACACCATGCAATTTTGCGGTTTTTGTGTCTGCAGACTGAATAACACATCCCACCACTTACATTATGTCCCCGGGCTGATGTCATGTTGTTTAACACTTAGAAACCCCCATCAGGCATTACGCATCAAGAAATGTGTTCATTTGTCTGAACCTTTTTGCCCCACTCATTCATTTTTTGGGGTACTTCTTTTTTTTTCTTTCTTTCTTGTCTGTCCAGACAGCTGTGGTGTGGACTGTTGTCTGGACATGTCTGGTCTTTTTGCTGAATGATGCTAGTCTTGTATTCCAGCCCCAAGATCTTTTTCAAGTGCCAAAGCATGATATTTAGTAAAGCCAGAAATAAGCATGCACATTGCCTATAATTTGACACACTTTCCAAAGTTCTGTACTTCAATTCACTGGTATCTCTCCACCTCCAAGAAAAACACAAAAACAATCACAGTCAATAAAAGGCAAAGAGATGCAGCTATGCAGATATTTACAATTTGCTGGCTTCATATTGTGGTTCTTTTTGTGTTAGTGTTGTAGATTTGCTTTTGCTTGAAGATTTCAATAAGAAGTGATATCAGAAACTGAAGCTTTTGTCTGCTGAAAGTGAACTTAAAATACCATATGATTCTATGTTCACGTAAGCTTGCATTCAGTTAAGTTCAATTCAATTCAATTCAATCAAATTCAATCAGTTTAATACCCCTTTCCCGCTGAAGGAAATCTTCCCCGGGGGCACCCGGGGGCACCCGGGGAACCCCGCAGTGTGAAAGGTAACTCGGTTGAAACCTAGGGGAAGCCTAGGTGAAACACCGATTAAATTTTGGGCAATTCTTACCCTAGAAGCGTCCTGGGTAAACACCGATAGTTCAACGGGAAACCACCGGTGGTTCACCGAGGAACACCCAGCGTGAAAGGTCGTCTCGGTGAAACACTGGGCGAAATATGCAAATTGTGTTTTTCGCAAGCAAGCGCCCAAGTTAATCCACACGTAGTTGGTGTATACCCATGTAAACATACACACAACTACAGTAGTATGTCGTTCGTGTGATGTTCACAGCTGCGACGGCATTGTGGTATTGCATCGTGTTGTATTGTTTAATTGCACAAATAAACCGAGCTGATTAGTGTGTACTCCATCGAGTTGCCGTGTCTTCTTCTTCTTCCTCTTCCAGTCTGGTACGGTCCGCCTCTGACGTATTATCGTACTGTACCTTGTGCTTGTCAAGTGCTTGGTGTACAGTGATAGCAAATTCCATTCTTTCTTTCTTTTATTTTACACAGTAATGAATGGGTAATGCCGCGAATTTCAACACTTTGAGGAAAAAAACAACAACAAAAATGAAGGCCCTCCGAATATGTGAATTACGATCGATAGAGGTAGAGAACGAACCAACCACTACGCACTGTATACAGTACGTTCAAATTAATTAGCGCGCGAAATATCGCGCCATTATTACACACTTCTGCTAGGATCGGCCGCGGTGCGAGCAGAAAACACGTCTAGGGGAAAGTTGCATAACAAAATTCACCGAGAGCATTGTCGTAGGTGTGAAAAGACGGCACTGAAAATTTCACCCGAGGTTCCCCGGTGAATTCACCGAGATATCCAACGGCGTTTCACCGAGAGTCCAGTGGCAGCGGTAAAGGGGTATTAGTCAGTTTGATCCAAATGTTTTAGCCATGTTATGTGTATAATATGTGTGACGGCCACAGTTAAGGTTTGAAAAGTTCTCCTATAGTGAAGGAAAGGCATATTGATAGCTTATGAATCAGACCCCATGTAAATGCTGTTCCATGTCCGTGGGTATAGGCTGGGGGTAATTCTTTAACCGTAACCCTGAGGAAATTCTTTCCTCACAAGTGTTGTGTGAATTGCCCTGTAAACTTCATTTGGAAATAGAATTATTTGAATTCAATTCAATTGAATATGAGGGGAATAAACCAGTTAGCAGTTACAACCTGAGCACATACAGGTGAAGATCATTGTAGACTTTCTTTTCAAATTGATTATTAACTGTGATATGTTTGAAAAACTAGAAAGCATTCCATGAAAACTATGTCATAAATATTTATTTATGAACTTGGTGCGTATTAGAATGTAACTGTAAGCAAATTATCTTTTTTTCTCTCTTTTACACCAAATGAACAAAAACTATTCATGCAGCACCTTCCTGTAAATCTCTCTGTTCTTCTTGGCTGTTTTCAACCAAACTGTTCTTCTAATGAAAAGACAATCCATGTTTTGGAAAGTCTGTGATTCAGAGGTCATCACAGACCAATGCTAGCTGTGAACTGCCTTATGGGAGGGCTGTGTTTCAGGAAGAAGGGTTTGTGGTAGCAGGGAGGTGGCCCCCTCCCTGGTGGTAGTCCCTCCTTCTTTTGCACCAGGGACATTTCATGAAGCATTATGTCCGACAAACTTGTCAGACAAATTTGCTGTCAGCCAATCAGATGCAAGGATTTCAGTAGCTTTTTACAATTTGTCAGAAAAAAATATCTGAAAAAAGAAACGCTTCATGAAATGCCCCCCCCCCCCAATCAGCTAGTCACCTAATGATATTGGTTACAACCACTGATCTCCATTGAAAAATCTGGATATCTCATTGGCCCAATCATGCTGTACAAACAAATGAAGCTGTGATGCTGCCATTTTGCCGCCGTGCTACCATGCATGCTTTTAAGCGGTCCTGCAACATTTTCCAGCCGAGACTGTCGCCAAGATCACGTGATCTTATGAGCTCAATATACAAATGTATGCACGATGTGTGTGGTAAGATGGAGGTGTGATAGCTTCAAAGCGATTAGCCAGTGAGATATCCAGATTCATTCTGTAGAGATCAATGGTCACAACCACATGACAAGCAGAGTATGGTAGATTAATTCCTTGATATACTTGACGCACAACATTCCTGATAATATGATAGGCATTGTCAACAATTCTACAACTTTAACCTCTATACGCTGAATAAAGTCTTCGTTGTTAAGTTATTACAATACAGTCCAGGCACAGTAGTTCGGAATAACTTTTACAATTAATAGCAGGAGCCATGTTAAAGTGTGACACTATGTTGTGAAAAAATATGAAAAATAGAAATAGCTGAGTTTTTAAATGTTTTTAATAACCTCCAACTTCAATAAAAACTTCTGTGATTCTCCTACTGAGCTCTATCCCTAGCTATTGACTTTTTTTTAAAGGGATGGTACAGTATTGGTGGAGATGAGAATTGGGCTTTTAACTTTTTGGGAGATACCAAGAAAACACTTATGAAATAGTAAACAGCATACCATTTTAAGAGGAATTCAAAGTTTATTTGATGAAAATCGGGTTTGGAATGACTGAAATATCCAAAAACAAAGTAAAACAAAGCGATAAAAATATGGGTCCCACACTTTATTAGAATCGCTCTGTTTTGGATGTCTCAGCCATTTCAAAACCAATTTCCATCGAATAAACGTTCAAGTCCTCACTGGAATTATTATACGTATGTATGCTCTCTCATATTTCATAAGAGGTTTCTCATTATCTCACCAAAAATGTTGGAAACCTGAAATTAGGTCTCAGCCAAAACTATACGATCCCTTTAAACTGGAATTTTACCATTACACTTAGCCGATTCACCTGGCTTGAACTCTTTCCTTCTCTCTGTTCTTAGTCAACTTTAACATGGAATGAAATTGCCCAGAGCTGGAAGGATACAGTGCCACTGTTCTTGGTTGCAGTTCATTATTTCAAAGGTTCATTAATCCAGAAATGAAATAAGGTTTGTATAGTTAAGGAGGTTCATTAGTATGCACCATCTTTATGTTTTCTGATGAACAAACCTCATTTCATTTTCAGATCAACATACCTTTAGAATAATGAACCGTATTTCAGTTCACGCATTGTTTCACCCAAGGATATGTGTAGCAGGTTTATCTTGAATTGAAAACCAGCAGTGACCATTGTAGTCCCATGCATTGTAGATTAGATTCCTGCCATTGTTTTATGCTGCCACAGCAAGCTTCTCACTTACCACCACTCTGAAATAGCACTGAACCTGTACACATATGTGTTGCCAACGATAACAAAATATTTAGGAGAATAACATGCTATGAACAATCACATTTTTAAATGATAGTAATAATAGTGTCCTCTTAAAAAAGATACTCATCTTGCTGTGAGAGCCATAACATGAATGGGATATAAACCGTGAAAAAATGGTGCATAAAACATAATTATTGTAAAAGATCTACATTAGAGAGGAAGGTTTTAAGGTTCGATTTATATCTATTTTCAAATTGTCTTCCCTATTCTTACACTTTATTTGGGAATGTAGTGTAAATATATCACACTATATTTGGGAAAAGAATAGTGTAATCCCCACGTCCAGGAGTTGCCTATGATATTCAATGCATATAGTGTACAGTGTAGACAAGAACTTTCGTGTGTATTTTAACTTCGCGTATTTTGGCTCTCATGAAATTTGTGAAATTCACAATTGAAAAATTCATGTGAACATTCCTCATTTTACAACTTAGTGTGATAAAGATATGAACAGCTGCCTATTTTGGTAAGTAAAGATCAATAACTGCAGACATTGTCTGCCACAGGTTACTTGACCACCTACTCCTGCCTCCCAAGATATGAAGTGGGAGATCACACTGCTGATTCTATTGATTTTTTTTTCCATTTTTTTTTTTTTTTTTTTTTGGGGGGGGGTGGGGGGGGGGGGGGTGGAGCAATAACACCTGAATCATTTTTAATATCAATACTATCTAGACATAAGTAATGTCTTGTGAGAAGATATCTCAATATCATGAAAGTATAAATCCATTTTAGTGTTTTGAATTCTGTGTAATTATATTCCTTCTCAAGCTATGTTCTTGAAATTGTGCTTTTGCTGGTCTATGTTACAGGGCAGACAATTATGGGTACCGGTACTGCTAAGAATTACTTAGCCGAGTAAAGTGTTTACCTTCCTTGTGAAGCTGGGAGGGAGGGGGGAGGGGGCATAGGGTAAGTGTCTTCCTATAATGCCAGCTCTATGAATGTGTGGGGATGGGTAGCAGGCCAAGATATCTAGCTGGGAACATGAAAATGTGATCTTTGTAGTTAAAGCAAGTCATACAGGAAGATTGAGTCATACAATAGTTGTCTGCTGCACGCCAGGGCAGTGACCTCAAATCCAAGTCAGCTGACGGAGCAGAGAGCATGTGAGCAGGTAAGTGAGAAAGAGGATGAGAGATAGAGAGAGAGGGAGAGAGAAGAGGTAGAGAAGGAAAGAGGAAGGGAGAGAGGGGTAGAGAAAGAGAGACAAAGGGAGAGACAGGACAATAAGATCATCCAAAATCAGAGAGATAAAATTTGCCTCTCAAAGGCTCGTACCTCGATCTTGCCGATGAACTGGTATGACCCTCTTTTGCAAAGTGTTTTATCAGTCAAGGGTATAAAAGAACAACTAGATGATAAGAGACATCCCGCCATGCATAAATGATCCTGGGTCTTTTGGTTTTTCAATGAATAAATCTGTGTTTTGGATTTCAACTGATCAATCTGTGCTTCAATGCCATGGGAAAAAACAGAGAGCAGAAATTAAACAACAAAAAATTGTGACAGGGGTGGGGACTCTGTCAACTGTTTTATGCAGAAGTGAGTTCCAACATAGTACAGTGGCCAAACAAGGTTATTTTTGACTCAAGATAACATATCTGTCACTTTGTCGAACTACTTCAGTTTTGTTCAACACATGTTAATCAGGGAATAGCATGTTTGGTTCATGTTGCATAAACAAAGTTGATTGTCAACATAGGATTGAACCAGCTGATGATCATTCTATTTTGTGTGCTTTTTGTTTTCATTTAATCCGTCAAGGACGGACTGAGTTTTGATACAACACGCATTTCCCATAGACACCTGCCCGAGTATACTCGGGACACGTCCTCAACGGGTTAAAAGGCGACACAAGAGGTAAAACATCTGACGACGAAAATTGCTGTGTTACATGTAGATGTGTTATTTGTGCTGCAATATGTTTGAAATTTTGCGGAAATAGGGACATAATTCAAGCTTTCTGAATAATAAACCATAAACGACCTATTCTATTGTCTTTTTATTTACCGTAGGCAGACGGCAACGTACATGCGCTGCTCGATTGTCATGCTTCGACTGGAATTCAATACGGTGAGCAGCTCCACCGAGAGAAACAAGAGGCGCAAATTCCCTTCTAGGAGCGTGATGTGAATCAGAATTGGCCACCATCCCAGTTGATTTAAAATTGGCCAGACATGGCAGCGATGACATCAAGAAAGGCCTGCTGACACCACCCCCTGCAATTGTCGCCATTGACAGCAAAATTCCAGTGACTGGATGGTGCAATTAGGACAGCAAGGAGAACCTTCAGCAGAGCGAGCAACAGCAAAGTCCACCGAAAGAGAGGCTTGTGTCTTGTTTATCTGTGATATTTCTGGATGAAGATAAGAAGTACATTTTGTTGCTGACTGAAGTATTTGTATTGAGATTCTATATCATCAAGGTGAGTGTTGATTGTCAGTGCTAGCTGTTCCTCAGATGCTCTGGATGTGCCATGTCCCTTTTGGTTATTTTAGTACCCCGGTAACCGATGCTAACTTCTTTGTGGAAAGGAATTTGTGAGAATCATACAGGAGTGTGTTAAAAAGTTTGAGGGTACGCGAAGGAGAGGTCGTTTGAATCTAGTGAAGACATTTGTTGCAGAGGGAGGAGCAGATACATAGATTGCTTGCAAGATGGAAGAGAGAGGCAGGCTGTCCGATGGCAGGCAGTTGTGTCCAGTAGTAGTAGTGGACATGGAGGCGGACCCATCAACTGACCGCTACAGCCAACTCAATGAGGACATTCTGGAGGAGATTGGTGATGCTGTGGCTGCTGCCGGTGACTCAGATTCCGACTCCAATTCCGACTCTGGCAACCTTCAGACGGTAGTGGTCGTCGACCAGGCCAGGCGGACAATCGATCGGACGAAAGGAAGCATGTCACCAGCGGCAGCGGCATCGCAGGTGCCACATTCAGAATCCTCCGACGAGCTGGTGCAGTCAGTAAAGTCACTGACGACTCAGATCAAGCAGCTAACAGACAACACGAAGCGGCTGGCACAGGAGGGACTCAGCCTCCGCAACGAGCTGGAGCGGGTCGCTGACCAGGTGGACCAGGCAGAGAAGTCGGACGAGCTGACCCAGCTCCTGGCCGCTGAGAAGCTGAAGCACATTGGCCAGTCTGGAAGTGACCAGACCAGCCAGGGACATCAGGAGCAGCCTATGGTCAAAGGGTCCTACGCACTTGGTAAGCCTAATACCGGTACCTCTTAGCTGCCACCTTTTCTGTCATCAGATGTGGGCTGTGTTTAACCATTAGTAAAAAATGTGCAGGTTGTGAGTGGTAATCTATTGTGGTATGATGATTTGTTCAGCATGTGATTGTGTCAGTAAGATTTTGAGAGCAGCATGGTGCAAAGAGTATTTAAAGTGTAATTATATATCATAAGCCACGTTGTCTGTGCTTCATCCAGTTAACCTTACCCTACCCTGCAGAATCAATACCATAAAAGCAGTGCCTTCCAGAAGAATGTGGCAGCCTCACATTAGATATGAAACAGACTCTGCAAGGGAAGGATTGTATTAATGCCTTCACTTTTGCATGAGTTATTACTTTGCCTTCTCAGAAATACATTCACCAGAACAGCAGCTCTGAATCTATTCCATCAGGACTGCCAACAATCACAGTGTAGTTTTCATACAATCTCAATGGCATTGGATCCACATCTTGATTTTGAGAGGGTAATTAGAAAAACATAAAGAAGGCTCCTGAGGGGATTTATAGGGGCCTTCAGTTCTCATTCTATGTACAGTGGTTTCAGCCACAGTGTATGTAGTGCATTAAAAAGCAGCACAAAAAACAAGCAAGAGGAGATTCCCAGTAAAATGAAACGTGACACTCCAGTTGAGTGAACAAAAAGGTAGCAGAAATTTCTTCTGATGCACCTGCTTGTGGCTTCCTCTGGAAGCTCAAATGCATTTCCCTGACATTCTCAAACTGTTAACCCGTTTCTTACGGGAACCTAATGGCCTGTGTATTAAGTCTATTGGGATTTCAGAACTCGGTACGGAACAGGGTAAAATTCAGAAACATGAATGTCCATAACAGGTAAGGCAGTGAAATGTGCGGTGTGCTAGCTTGCAAATGAAGGAAGTGTTATGAATACACAACTTTAGTCAGGATCACTTTTCCTTTCTTAAAGTGTTTTCTCTTTGCTTGTTGAGCTCTGTTTGATTCACTACAAGCTATCCATTTTATTTGAAATTTACACATCATAAGGGCTTTTTACACTTGTAAATTTTTGCTTAGCCCCGGACCAACGGTGGGGCTAAGGGGGGGCCTTAGCCCCACCGTTGGTACGGGACTATCCTTACAATGTAGCCCACTTTCTGTTTACACTCGTTTTTGCCAAAGTGGGCTATCCCCACTGATAGTACGGTACTATCTGGCCCTGCAAAATAGCAGGGGTTAGCACCGCAATTGCGGTGCCAAGCAAGTGAGTGTAAACAGAACGAAAAAATAATCCTGGGCTAAGCGACGGAGACGAAGTCCGACCCTCACTGACCAATCAGAAACGAGGTAATCAAGTGCTGCCGGTGCGTGCGTGTACGTGTACAGTACACAGCGTAATTATGAATATTCATGTGGTTTGGAAAGTCCGGGGCTAAGAAATACGAGCGTAAAAAGGTCAGTTTTCTCCTTAGCCCGGGACAAGAGATAGTACGGGACTAATTGGCGAGTGTAAAAAGCTGAAAAAATTGGTACGGGACTAACGATAATCCTGGGTCAGAGAAAGTCCGGGGTTAAGAAACACAAGTGTAAAAAGCCCTATAGATAAAGATTTTTTTCACAATATGTTCCACTCAGTATTCTTGGCATTCATAGGCCAGTCTTTGAATTTTTTTGTCTTTTTTTTTTTTGTCTGGAGTCAAAGTTAAAAAGTTGATAAAGCTCCTGACCGGTACAAGCAAGTATCCCCAAACTCCATAGTGTGTACCTCTATTTTATTACCTTTGCTGAAATTATTACAGTAATAGTACTGGTATCATGATATATTCATCGCATCGCAGAAGACCAAGATTTCTCATTCTCAGAACAGAAGTTTAAGCAGTTGTTACTTTAGTTATAATGAAAGTTGCAATGATATCATCATTTACATTATAAATTGTTTGTACTAAATTTGTAGAAGCATCACATACCGGTACCCAGATTTGTGGATACTCTTTAACATTCCTTTCACATTCCTTTAACATTCAGTTTATCCATAATTTAATCAAATATACCTTGGAATATACTGAAGTGTCAATCTGCATGAAAATGGAGCTGCTTAAAGACTGTGCAATTAGCATCAGGTGATAAGGAGAAAATCTGTAAGCATTCCTCAAAATATCTCTAAGTTTTGTTTGTGGACCAGACCTATTATTCAAACTGGTTGGAAGCACTGAGTGTTCCTACAGAAATTTTACTGGCATATATATACAATCCGTACGAGGAGATAGACCATACACAAATGCATCCAAATTTATGCGTGTTTCCTCCTTGAACGTGATCCAGGGCGCGCCTAATGCCCCCAGAGGCTCCAGTGACATAGCTACTCTTTATGTATGCATGCGTAAATAAAATACGCAGTTGCGGACGGGACATTTTGAGGGGGGATGACATGAGTAATACGTTGGCAGGCATTTGATGAAGAAACACTGATCTGTTAAATTCAATGACTCGGTGTCCCCGTCTGTACTTAGATATTCGATGACAATCCCTTGCATCAAATCTTGTGAAGAAACTGCAAAAAGCATTTTGTGACCCTGATGCTAAATCCTCAACACGAATGGGAAGAAGAATTTCATGACTAGTTTGAAGGAGATGGCTTGAGATCATTTAGTGTCAGAATGATTAGCATGTGGGGTCATGTATGAAAACTTGCTATTAAAATACACACTGAAGATGTTTTATGACCTTATTTTGAAATAACCTTTTATAGCCTGTTTATTCCCAAAATATGATAACTCCATGTATTTCATGATCTGCCACAATAGCCACTTTAAACCACCAAACAATTGTCTTTGACTGGGAACCCACCCCCCCCCCAAAAAAAAGGTGCCTCGATCTTGTGTGATTTTCAGCTTCCCATTGAAGCATTACACGCATGAATAGCTAGGTGAATCTGAATAATGCAATGGGGGAGGGGATGGACAGGACTTAATCTTCATTCACTTTCTTGTCATTTCATTTCCTTGTTCTTTGTTGCAGTTACCTAGTTTGCTGAATGTATAGATACACAGTGAAATTTTTTTTTTTTAAAATGCCTAGAGCAACAATGATCGATATCCAGCAACATGATTATAAGGTGCTTTTGTGAAGTCGTTTTTATTGCCATTTGAATAACATTTCACCAGGTTGGTCCACATACATTGATGTGATTTGAGATGCACGTAATATTCTAAATCAAGCCACTATAGTGTTATGTGGTGTCTTTATTAGCTTTGTACAAAATGAAACACTCGCAGTGGTTCTTTAATGACAGTTTTGTCATATTTAGTTTCACCTTTAAACACCCTTAAACTCATATCAGTTTCCTTTCAATGATGGATTGTATTCTGTTATGATTAACTAGCTGTGTGATATCTCAGTACGTAACATGTTTTTTCCTGTGCCAAATGAAAAACATATGTAATCCATGATTCCTATATTCATGATTCATTTCATGTTTTCATGATCCCATTGATATTAGAAAAATATAGATAGGCAAATATTTAGAATGATGGTATTTCTCTCTTGTTTGTTTGTGAATAGAGACCAAAAGTTTCCCAGAGGAAGAGTGAGGCACAAGGGGGGGGGGGGGGGGGTCAGAGGTTGCCATGGGAATGGACAATTGTGATATCTTGTTTGGAATGAAAACAGAAACATTTCCATCAGGATTACATTCATCTCTCGAAAAGAAAACAATGCCATTGTGTTCACTTTTAACCCTTGATCTCTACAAATCCTTCTGCTTGCTTGGAGTTCTGCAAAAGTTTCCATTCAGCTGTGTCTCTCCAAGAGTGCACTGTTGAAAAAATTGAGAACTTATAGCAGGATAAACACCCAAACTCATTATGGTATCCCCATTTGGCACAGAAAATCATACCCTGCTATCATGTACCATTACCATTCCTTTACGGAGCGTCGATCATGCCATCATTTTTTTTTCATGTGCATGAAACTTTCACGAATTTTGTGAGGAGCTGAGATTCATGAAAGTTAAATGGATGCAAAAGTGTTTCGTGTACACAGTGCATTGAATGCCAGTGGTCATGCACAGAGGTAAGAGGAGTGTTCGAACTGTGTGTGAACATAACTGATTGTCAAAACTATATTATTTCCCATTCTATCACATGCTGTACTGCTGGCATAGTGTCTCCCCAGAGGTAGATCCAGAGTATTATATCAAAAAAAATGAAATACTTCAAAAAGTATTGGTAATGATGTGATTTTCTGGCTCGTGACAAACTGAGAGGTTAGTCTCGGGCCTGTCTGCAGCCTCAGGGGCATTTGTAGGGTTAGGGAGGCAAGAGGTCAACCAAATTCAAATCAAATTGTGGGGAAGAGGGCAGGGAAGGTGGGGGAATAAAGTACCTAGGGAATGCTCCAAAATGCTATCATTCATGGGACAGCGACAGTGTTCATGCCATTCATTGCACTGGATCATAAATATGTTTTTACTTCTGCTGTTTCATTGTTTGTTGTGCACTTTTTTTTTTTTTCATTGCATAGTGCTTACGTTTTCCCCCATATACATTCCTGCAATTTTTAGAGGGACTATGAATACATATTTTGTTGTCGCTGTTGCAGAGATTTACCGACATAAGATACACTGGCGCCCCCCCTTTATTTTTTTGCTAAAACAAAAGAAATTTATAAAAAAGAAAAAATGGGGGTGGGGTGCGTGCGCCCCCCTTTAATTTTGAAAAGGCGCCCCCTCTTTAACCCGTTGAGGACGAGTCCCGAGTATACTCGGGCAAGGATCTATGGGAAATGCGTGTTATAGGAAAATCAAACCGTCCTCAACGGGTTAAGGAATTTCTTGATCCGCCCCTGATACTTCACTTGATTGGCAAGTAGCAAGTGATAATGAAGAGTCACTGCTGATAGGGATTGTGGTGATAGTGGTGATGGTGGTAGAATAATGATAAAAAGCAACAATATCAAAGCAAACACAGCAATGCCTGAGAGTTTTGCCCCAGCTATGGTGCGGCTTGCCAGACAGGATTGGAAATCAATGCAGAATAATCCAAAATTCGTAATGGAATATAGCAATAAATGACAGGAGTGTGGAGTCAGCCACATCTATTGACTGTCTAGCCTTGAATGTGGAAGCCCACTGGCAGGTCTTCCATATGATATGTAGTCTCATCTTTTCCAAACCTCTTTGCATCCAATTTTTATAATGATGCTTTTGAAACGGTGGGTGAAAGATATCACTTTTTCTTATTCATTTCTTTCTTATTCATTTGCGCCTGGATCATTTTTGTTATATTCATTCATTCATGTTTGTTTTTATTTTCATTTCCAATCAATATACATAGGTAATACAAACGTCAAATTATTACATATCTTGTAACATCCTAATACATAATAATATATATAATTACATATATATCTCAATGGTTGATATACATGTTTACAAGTATTTCTAATGGCCTTTCCATTATAATGCATTGATCAATATATTTTGTCAGTTCATATTATGAACATTATATCATGTTTCATTGTATTGAAAGCAACTTGAATGAACTACATTAAATTAGCTCATGATGTATAAACTCCATTGTTCCTAGCAGAAAGTTTGACATGATGGCAGTAGTACCTAGCCTTGAGTCTATGAGACCTTGCTCCATATATCATTTTGCTTGTTTTTTGTACTCTTCCTCAAATTGGATATGTCATTTTTTTTAATTGCATAATGATGCTCAAGACAAGCTGCATATAGGTCTATTACTTTTCCATTTGTTACTGCTGTATATAAATGAAATGCAGTATTAGGCTGTGGAAACGCCATGACGAACTAATCAATAATATTAATTTGCTGGAGACTGCATTATCAATTTATGAACTAATTGGGAAGTGTCACATATACTTCAGTCAATATTGCTACCATAAATGGAAGACTCCCCACTTTTTTTTTCATTCTTCATCTTCAGAGATAGCTCAATGTCAAGATGGCTGGATCAAAGACAAAGAATTTCTCAAATTATTCCTGAAGTCATCTGAGAACATTACCTAACATAGATAGAAAGATATTTAAGATTTTATATACAAGTGTATATGACTGGAATTGCCTAAACCACATCAATGATAATAGCTACAATCTGTGGAAATATGTAACCTCTCTAAAGTGCATCGGGAAAGGAGGTGTTTACAAAGTATTGTCTTGTGTACTCATTTATATTTGTTTGAAGTATAAGAGTAACATTAGCATTAGCAGGCTTCAATGGTAGTTGTGTGCTTTTACACACACACACACACACACACAGACACACACAAGCACATGCACACATAGAATCCTTTGAAAACACACATCAACCAACTATGTATCAGTCAGTTAGAATGAAATTTATGGTCATAGTTTTTTTTTTTCCCCATGGACGAACATTATTCATGTATTTACTGGCAATCTGAAATTATGGTGTAAACAAACAAAAGAGACAGTAACACTCTGATATTTTACTACCAGTAGATGGTTTATTGTGTCAAATATCCCATGAAGGCGATGAACTGAGTTTATTGCTCAAAAACTCAGTTTATCAGAGATAAATCAAGTTTATTGATTGATAGATAAAGTTTTTTGATTCATGGGACATTTGGCTTGCCATACCCATGGAGTTATTCATACTGTTAAAATCCTGCTTCTCTCTCTCTCTCTCATATCACCCTGCACACAGTAGTTGCCATGATATAAAACGATTTACATCTTTACTTACCAATGGAACAATCACATGGTAGCCTCCGGGGAGTTATTACTTCTTTCATTTTTTTAAAAATCCTTTTTAATTGAAGGGGACGTATAGGTATTTGGCTAAAATCTGTTTTGATTGTCAGGACAATCTCATCTAGATTGCATATAGGTGGTTGTTACTAGTATTATTGTTATTTTTTCTTGTGAATGCATAATGAAACCTTGACATCTTACAACTTTTTTTGTTTGGTCTGATCTTCACAAAACAATTTTATATAGGCTTACCATTCTGTTAACCCATTGACAACATGCTGATTTTGCTACAACACACATTTCCAATAGAAACCTACCCGAGTATTCTTGGGAATAGTCTTCAATGGGTTAATGCTTTATGAAGTATAATTTAGCCAACTTGCATTATGAACTTGGATTTGAGTTTATGCTGTAAGTGTTTCAACTTGTTTACTGTACTGATGTAGGCCCATTGGATGGGTTTCTATACAACACCCAACCTGTTTGGACCATGAAATGAACACAGAACAGGTGTACAGGGAATGCTGTAAGCCTGTGGTCAGAGTGCTTGTGTGTTGTGGTGGGGTAAAATGTGTCCAAGGCATGTGGCACAAATGTACAGTGGGTGTTTGTGTTTTTGAAGAATTCATGATTGATGCTTTTGTCACAAACATGATTGTGCATGTGTGTGTGTGTGTGTGTGTGTGTGTGTGTGGTAGGAAAAAATATGTCATTGATTGTTGTTTATTTCTTGATATATTTTTTGGTTTTCTTTAGCTTTTTACTGAATCCACTGATAGCGTACAAGAATGATTGATTCTTACCACATTTCTGACACGCAAACTTGTTTACTGCATACAAGTGTATGATGTTAATTTCCAGAAGCCAAAACATTTGGATCTGAGGTGCAAAAACAACAGGTGTGAAAAGTAGCGTTTTCACCCCACCCACAGAAGGATTTTGAATTCATGTTTAATAATAATTTATTTTCAGAGGCAGTCACAAATATGCCAGGACAGAGGAGTTAGCAATGTGTGGATATTTATGAAGTGTTGTTAAAAGTAATTTTTTCCTCTTTTTTAGTAAACTGTATTCAATAGATGATTGAAGTTCATTATCCTGATAGACTTTGAATCAAACAAAAGTCCTGTGTTCATGTGGTATGCTTTCATTGATATAACAGTACATTTGATACATTTGATTTGAGAGATATACAAGTAAGTTGATAGTAGAACTTATGAGAGAAATTAGATAAAATGGATCGAAAATGAAGTGATCACATTTACCCGAGATAGTCTGCAGATCCGTCAATATAATAAGACAAGGTATGTAGTGGTCAAATAATTTGGGTGGTCATTGTTGCTGGTGGTATGAAATATAGATAGTGCGTACCTGTATGTTGCAAGAGTTGTATTACAATGTAGGCCTACATTGTTAGGTATCAGGGTCGAGCTGTTCGTGGAAAAGACGTCTACCATAATCGCCTCAATGTCAATTGCATAGAATGATGTAAAACATCGGCACATAAGTCGATCTGTATGTACGTGCCTGCATGACTTGTGCACATCTTTTATTGAGGCCAACAGATAATAAATGTCATCATTTGATCCCTTTTATTGATATTTCTTGCTTTATAAAAAATATGCCTTTATTTTTCTTTCTATGGGGAGTGATGGGATAGCTGTTGTAAATTAGGCATGACCCACTGCTTTGCAAAATATTCGTGAAATGGGAAGTTTATTTAAAGAAAAAAAGGAATGAAATTGCTAGTGTGTGTATGTATGTGTGTATGTGTGTGTATGTATGTATGTGTGATGTGTAGTGTATACATTCATTTTACATGTATGAAAGGTATGTTACCATCACTGGGTGGTGGAAACAGCATTGCATGATTTATGTGACATTCTATTTTTGTGGTCATGAATTCTGGTCATATACATGATCTGTAGTCATAAAATCCCTGTTCCACTTTTAGGATATTTAAACAGACAAGAGGGGGAATAAAACTTGTCTGTATTCCCTAAAATAGAGTGTGATGAAAATGAAAACAATTTGATGGTTGCTATTTCTAAGTGGCATTCCAATTTTAGCTGCTGTAATGTATAGTACATGTGGTATGTTCAAAGGAAAGAGAAGTGACTGTGTCTGTATGAATATTGTTCTTTTTTCTGAGAGCTCTTCAAAGCACTGCTTGAATGATGTTTCTGCTTTGACAAATCTGAAACGCACAGTCTCCTATATAATTGTACTACTCGAGTTTTTTATATTGTGTGATAATAGAAGAAGATAACTGAAGAAGATTTGTAAAAAATGAAATGGTTTTAGCAATAGACATGAGGAGAGGCATAAACCATTTCATATAATGCTGAAGTAGATCCTTGTCATTTGATTGGTTGTTAGACATTGATCATTCTTTCCATTTCACTATGACGTAATCATCCATGCTATTGTGGCTCCATTTACCGTGCAATTTTGGTCCATACGGTTTGCTCCATTGCACACGCTCCAAGAGCCCGCCACACTACGCATGTAAAGCACTTGCGTACATTTGTAGTGTGTATGCAACAGCGTGCTAGCGTAAAGCGCTCAGTGAGCACTCTCAGTCTCAGATCCCGCACATACTCTCTTGTTTCTGAACTCATAAAACATCAAATGACAAAGATCTATTTTAGGCATTACATAAAACAAATAAACATTTTTCATTCGTGCAATGGACAGAATATTTCATTCGGTGAAAGATGAAATTATTGATCCATTCAACGAGGTGCAGCCTCGTTGAATGGATCTTCCATCTTTCACCTCATGAAATATTCTGTCCATTCCACTCATAAACGCCCGAAGAGATCCTTGTCATTTGATTGGTTGTTTGACATTGATCATTCGGCCCATTTCACTATGACGTCATCGTCCGTGCAATGTTGGATCCATACGATTTGCTCCACTGCACGTTCACTGAGAGCTCAACACACTACGCGTGTATTAAAAACGCTTTCGTTTGCAGTGTGTGTATGCGACAGCGCACTAGCGCAAAGCGCTCAATAAGCACTCTTGCGATCTCAGATTCTCTCATTTCTAAATTACTAAAATATCAAATGACAAGGATCTATTTTAGGTGTTATATAAAACAAATAATAAATGTTTTTCATTCGTGCAATGGACGGAATATTTCATTCGGTGAAAGATGAAATGTTTGATCCATTCATCTGTCCATTGCACTCATAAACATTCATTATTTGATACTGTAAAATGTTTATTAGCTTGGTGATTGTTGTTTACAAGAGTGCGAAAGTGATGATGTCGCCATCTTTTGTTATAGCTTGGGTTGGAAACAGGTGCGAGCATGGTTAGCAACAATAGTGTTTACAGATATTCAGGCCAGGTGAAGTTGTTTAGAATCAGTTTCTGTGGCAGTGAATGGCTGACATCACACTTTGGTTTACTCTATAGACTCTCGATAGTGACAGTGACAGCATAATTCTCAGAACTGTTATATTCTGGAGTTTTTGTGCATATATCCAGCCATCATCTCATATGAAAAATGAACAGACAAACAAACAAACAAACAAACAAATGAATGAATGTCACGGTAGAACTCAGTCAGCCAAGTTTGGCAATCTCTGAAATTTAGGCATCACTTTTTTTAACATTTCGAGAGCAGTTAAGCTTTGGAGGAAGCCTTTTGATTGCCCAAAGAAAACAACCTTCAAAAGCATTAACAGAAATCTATGTCTTGTGCCATTTTTTTTCTCCAATCTGTATGGTGAGGTTTCTTTATGAATGCACTGAATGTTTCTCCCCACATTTCCTGTGCTCCACCAGTGGAGCCTGTCATCAGTTATTAGATCAAGCACCCTGGTGTCATGTTCATACAAACATGTTGAAGAAATGATAGAGCACAAGTCTCTCTTTGAGTGACAGGGGTCAAAGGTCATGGCTTAAACATATAAACTCTTAAAGCCAAATCTTGGAAACTCACCGAGGCTCTCCCTCTGTACCTGCAGTGCCATTACTATATTTGGTATCACTTTGAAGCCTTTTGCATCACTTCCCAATGATACTCATGTTTTCTTGTAATATGCAGGCACAGAATATGCAGTTTGTTAGAGTATCAAGACCAACTATGAAAAGATACGGCTGTATTAGCAATAGCATGACTGTGGAGTCCTATATTATTTTGTGCAGTAAATTCCTAATTCCTATCACAGGAGTGAGGGTGACTGGAGATTTTGATATAAATCATCTTGAGGTGAATGGTATTGATGGACTCTTGTCAAGCATGTATTGTATCCTGTGTCATCTTTTATTGATAGAATGATTATTGTTATGTACAACTGAGTTCATGTATTTGACACTGCCGTAAAGTATACGTAGGATGCAAAGGACATGATCTCCAGATGATACAGCTGCATCTGTGAAGGAGAGGGCATAATAACTGACATTCAAACAAAATCCAGTTAGAATAATAAAGAACATTTTAGCAATCGGCAAGGGCCCTTATATCGCCATAATTTTTTCTTTTGAACAAATGTGAAATGGAACAAACAAGCCTGTTGTTTTCCAGTTTTTAGCAGCATAAAACTTGAGTCAGCAAAAATGAAAACAAAATATTTCAAAGTGAGGTACTATAAAGAAAAAATAGTCAATAGTAAGGTGATAATCCAATGTATTTGAATAGTTTAATCATGGTCTGATTAATAGTCTTCATGAACTCTGTTTGATCCATATGGAATAGTAGGTAGACTGTAATCTTTGTTTTGTATGCCTGCCATACAAAGTGTGAAGATGTTTTGATAGGAGTTTTAAATAGTAGATCTTCATTGAGCTATAGTTATTGAAGGTGACTCCCTTTGATCTGCAAGAAATTCTGTTGGTACATGGTGGTGAAATTCTCACTGCAGACTAGCGAGTTTCTCTTGAGCAGCGGATGTCATGTTGCCATGGACACGAGGACTAGATTTTTTTTCTTGCTTTTTCTGCAGCTGAAGGGCTTCTCTGCCTTGTTTGCACACTTCCTTCAAGAAATGATTGTGTGCCTTCACACTTGCCAAAAACTTGTTTATGAACGTGTCTCTAAACACAATGGCGGAGTCAATTTTTGTATATATCTGAATCATATTTCTCGTCATCAGTTTCTCAAATGACAATAGACATATCATGTACAATTATGTATAATTATAAGGAATAGGACATTACCCCCTCCCCCACACATACAGAGAAAAGAAAAAATAAATATCGGTTAATGATGTGGTTAGAGTAAAAATTAGGATTAGAATTAGGATTAGGGTTAGAATTTGGGCTATGTTGGGCGTAGGTTCAGGATTAAAATTAAAAAATAAGGTTAGGGTGAGAGAAAGGGTCTGGAGTAATTGTGAAGGAGATAATCATCCTGGAACAGACAAATCATGGTCTAGGAGTTTAATTTTGCAGTCAACTTTCTTCTTGCTCCTGTGGACTCAGAAGAAGAAGACGGATGAATGACTTAACACACATTCTTTTACCCATTAGTAACTGAACTGCCTGAAACTACCTGTCTTGTTACTCCCTTAAACACCCAAAACTGCCTGTCTTTTTCTTTGTATAGTTTTAGATTTATGCTTTACCATTTTTATATAGAATATATAATTATGTAATTTGAAAGAGGTCAAAGATCAACAAAAGTAGGTCAGAAGTATTTCTGTGACACACCATTCTCTTTCCTAAAGTCTTTATAGGCTTTCATATTATAAACGTTACTTATAGTATAGACAAAAATAAACTTGCAGTGAGCTTTGTTACATTACTTAGAAAGTTGTCTAAATTAAACCTTTCAGGGAACCATAAGACATTATGCACAGAATCTTCAGATGCTAAATGGTTGATATAACTGTGAAAGTCCCAATATTTTGTGATGGATGGATCTTCCAACGTAACTTCCGCAAGGAAAATGGGACGATCTGCTCAGAAGTTATGAATTGTTAAAGTTGTGGTCTTAAAAGACCATAGTGATGTGCCATCACACTGGGATGAAGAAGCCTACAAAAATATGTAGCGTCAGTTCTCTAGCATAATGAAATCAGCCACGTCATACCTCCTTCAAAAGGCAGGGGGAATATTACCCGTAGCAAATGTCCATAATAAGTTGAAGAAATATATTTACTTTTCATTATTGAAAGAAAATGCAATTAAGAAAGTATGAATTTTTAAAAGAACTTTGCATTTTCTTCGTATCGTTCCTTCTTCTGGCATCGCAGACTGTTGTAGCCTTCTTACTCGGTCATGACAGTATGTGCATTTAACCAAAATTTTGGCAATTTATCACTTTCAAATAGAACTTCACCGATGTGTTTTTCTCATATTTCTGCATTCACCAAATCCACATGACATGTTTGAGCCAAATTTCCCTTTATCCTAAAACTTTTTACTCTCCCAGCCCCCTTCACTTACTCATCTTTTTCTTTCTCATGATGGAAGGACACATCTTTTTTTTTTTCCAGACATGGGCAGTCATAGAAAATGAAATGAATAAGATAAACACAATGAAATCATCACAAAGCACAATTCTGAGGCTGCTTTCCCCGACTTGGAAAGAATCCATTGTAAAGATAGCAGGGATGGGATTTGTTGGATAAATTATGGCATTCTCTTCTGAGAGCCAATCTACCAGATAGTGTGTGGGGGGGGGGGGGGCACAAATGCCCCTGCTGTCATGAATCATGACCTCATTTGTGGAGGATGGCATGTTTACGATGATTAAGTCTACATTTTACAGGTGGGTGCACTGTACTTTTTCTTTGGCAGAGATGGTGGTGGTGGTGGGGGGGGGGGGGGGAGTGAACAAACTGTGCCATCCAGTATATTTTTATTTTTCATTTTGCAGTGCTTTTTTTTTTTTTTTTTTTAGATAAGCTGTGATCCAGTACAGGTGTATGAAGGTAAAGGTTGTCATGGCGACAAGTGATGAAGGCATTGGTTCTTTGTGTAGCAGTTAGGTCAGTATTTTGATGCAATTAGGAGATTGATGCTCCAATGATGATGGCAATAATGATACTGATTATGATAATGACGATCATGGTAGTGATGATGATGTTGACGATGCAAATTATGTTATAGACACTTGAAAATGGTAGAAAATGGTGGTATTGATGTAATGATGATATTGAGGATGATAACAGTGATGATGATGTAATGACAGTGCTAGTGATGATGTTGATAATAATGGTCTTCTTTATTCAGAGTGGTATCTGCAGTGGTGCCACTGCTCTACCAGAGGGCCCAGCTACTGATGATGATGATGGTAGTGATATGATGATAATGATATTGATGATGCTTATGATTATAGAAGATGGAGGAAATGAATCCTGTTAGAGAAGTTGGTCTTACAGTGCTATTACAAGATGAAATTGGTATGGGTGTGATGATGATGATAGTGATGATGGTGATGATGGTGATGATGGTGATGATGGTAATGATGGTGATGATGGTGATGATGGTGATGGTGATGATGGTGATGATGGTGATGATGGTGATGATGGTGATGATGGTGATGATGGTGATGATGATGATGATGGTGATGATGATGATGATGGTGATGATGGTGATAATGATGAGTAGTCATATGATGCTGATGATAATGATGATGAAATAGATAATGTTGACAATTGAAGAAAATGCTGGTTGTCATGGCAGTTATGATGATTAATGCAGGATCATAACTTGATGATGAGAATGTTAGAGGGGCTATAAATGCAGAAGATATTAGGGCAATGGCAAGGTTACCAACTTCGGGCAGCAAAAGAGAAGAGAGAGAGAAAAAAAAAACAACAACATTTATTCTTGTACACACATTTCCAGGCAAGTTTATTCCTTCTGTTTACTCCATATATTGTGTGTATTGCAACAGAGGGGGCAAACAACTAATGATCCCTTGTGCCCAGATCGCATATGAAGACAATAACTCCCTGCTACTTCACTCTGCTTGATGATCCATTTATGTACTAATATATGCCGCAAGAGGATGGAGCAGGGAGACCTATTGTGAGCTTGCAGTAGAGATGCTTATCTATTCATATCTTGTCTGGCATTATATATATTCCTCTCCTAAAGCAATGCACACTATGGGTAGGGTGGATATATAGCAGGCATTAACTGCAATAGAAGCATCCAGTAATGAGGATAAGGGGGGAGTCAACACTTTTTGCAGACCTGGCCAAATTTTGGGGGCATGATAGATGACTTATTATGCATTATGAACAAAAAAGAACGTAAACACAGGCAACTATAGTGCTGAAGCCTTCTTTGCAGCAGTTTTTATAGCCACTGGGGTGTACTCCATATTTTTTCTTTTGTCTTAGAATATGTAATGTGCGTGTATGTGTGTGTGTGTGTGTGTGTGCATTTTAAATGTATCTGGGCATGTGTTATTAGTGTGGGTATATGTGACTTCTAAGTGTGCATAATAGATGCAGTTTCAAGTATCTTGGATAGTGTCGTCTGCATCATTATGAATAGTGCATGACTTTCCATCTGTAGTCTTGGTTATAGACTTACAAACACTTTTTTTTATTTTTTTTTCTTAGTCATGCCAAGTTAATTGTGTTTGTATCATTAGGCACACAGTAAAGTGTGTCAACCTGTGACAAAGTTTGTGACCTGTCTCCTCGTTGATGCAATTAAGTTCCCGTTGATGTAATTAAGTTGGGAGCTGTAAAGCTGAGAGAGAGAAAAAAAAAAGGTTGTACAAGTTGATCTTTGTTGAAGAATCTGAAAACTTAATATGTCTGTTTGAAAAGATCAAAACTTTGTCATCCTAAGTGCCTCCTTGTCCAATTTGTTACAATCTTAATGTGTTATTGTATCATATGAAACTTTGTGTTTGTTTGTTTGATTTTTTTTTAAGCATGTGTTTTGAAATGACCTATTTTGTGTGAGTGCTTGATCTCCACATGCTTCACTGCATCTACATTTTGAATCCTTGTTTGTTCAAAACTGCATGTATACTGCCTCTGTGGTATTTTTATTTTTTATAAATCTATTTCATTTGTTATCATTATATGACACTTTTATTGAAGACATCAGGACAATTGGAGTGTGGAAAATGTATTACCAAACTTAGGAAATCAACATTTGACAACAAATCAATCTTCTGGGTGGGCTTATTATGCCACTTTCAAAAAAAAAAATAATCAGTTTTGATTGTGTGGAGAATGTAAACACTAACATTTCATTTTGGACATGTTTGAGGTGAGATATGATGATACATATACAATGTTCAATCTTGTTGTGTGTTGTTGTTGTTGCTTTTTTTTTGGGGGGGGGGGGTGGGGACATTTGAAGAAAATATGAAGAAATTGAGTTTACCTTGCCATTTCTACCATCAGGAGGTGACCTGTGGCATAAAATGTAAACTTCCCACTTATGTTAGCTGGTCAAAAAAAAAAATGATGTATCTATCAAGCTACATTATATAACATATGCTTTTAGTTTACACTACAGCTCTCATAGGGAAATAATAACCCACAGTCTGATGAATGCGCACCCATGATAAATTGTTGCACAAATTTGTACCTTTATATACTGCAGTGCAACCTTTCGTGAAAGGAAATGTCGTGTTACTCATTGTTACAGATGTCATGTACCTTTGGAATGTTGTTCGTCAACTCTGGCTGACCTTTGGCAAGTATAAGAATCAGCTGTCATGTTATGTCAGGAAAGTTTTCTCTATATTATCGGGCCTTCCACAATGCCAGTTAAAAAGACATCACGCTAAAAAAGGAGACTGAATGACATACTGTAAAACGAGGAATGTTCCCATCCATTTTAATTTTTCAAATCATGGCTGTTGCCAAATTCCCTAAAATCAAAATGCACGGGAACGTTCTTGTCCACACTAATGCCAGCAGCAATTCACAAAAATTTCATGCCATGTGAAAGGCCGTCGTCGGCTCTAATTCGCAAAAATTTAATGCTGCAAAAATATCTTGCTTAACAGTATGTTTGTAGGAGAAAACATTTACTGGTAGGAGACTTTAAAGAGAGATGAGTTCCCATGAGTGCTAGAGAAAAAAATACCAGCTATCTGCCCAGATAACAGAATGAGGATGATGTTGTTCAGGGCATCTGGAGTATCTAAAGATAAACCCATGTGCTTTAGGGGTAATGATTAACCCTAATTTTCTTCAAAGTTTCTCAATGTTGCAAGTTTGTTACCATTGTTGTTATGCTTGCAAAAAAAAAAAATCATGTGGAAGTCTGATGTACCAAAAAGTTGTATTTTTGTTTTGTTTTGTTTTTTGTCTTGTTTTTGTTTTGTTTTTTGTTGGGGGGGGAGTATTTATAATATTATCAAAGCCAGCTTCATGTCGCAAGAATCTAAGGAGGGTTTAGGTCGAAAAAGGAAATTTAGCTATAATGTAGACAGTCACTATAATGACAAAAATGAGTGCAAGGTAATATGCGTAAAGTGACTAAAAATTTTGTTATGTTTATTTGAGTTAATCTCATTTATCATATTTTCATTTTCAACAAAAATATAAATGTACAAGACATATCCTAAAATTATTTGTATTCTATATATCAAAATGTGGCATTCATAATCACAGTATGATAGGTTTGTTATGAAGCAAAGATGCATAATATTTAGGTTTAAGATATACACATTTGTTTTATTCTAGTCTTCTGATTCTAAGTTGAATCTTTGTCTCAAAAAAAAAAAAGAGAGACTCCTTCCTTAAACCTTACCTTTGGGCTGATCAGAAATGAAGTAAAACTTTGTAGATTTTTTTTTTTGTCTGATACTTACTTATGAGTTAAATTATGGCTCTATAGAAACCTTACAAAGTTAAAATGAGTCTGAGAACCAGTTGGAGGCAATCTCAGAGATGGAAGATACCACCACCTTGAGATGGCAAAGAAACAGGCTCTAGACAGCAGGGCATCCATCTATGATGTATGGCTTCATCAGTGCCTCCAGTCAGCCACACACCTGGGCAGCCATACATATTTCATCTTCCACTCCCCCGTTCTCTTTTCCCAAAAGAGATAAATTCACAGAAAAAAAAAGGAGAAAAGTGAGTGGTAACCTCATTCTGATCATGATCCAACGGAAATTAAAGTTTGTTGGGCACTGTGACAATATGAGTGACATTAATAATACTGTGTTATATTAGATTGAAGGCCATGTAAAATGAAAAAAAAAAGTTAGTGGATGCGTATTCATGAAAAGAATTATATCCATATGTATATGTGTGTATTCAAAATAATGTATGAAGGAATCATTTTTTTTTCCTTTGAATACCCATATTAACTACTTTTTCTCCATTGAAATGTTGTAATATCTGATGTCCAGTTTTGCTACAGTAGTTACTAAAATTTAGCATTCATTTTGGTCCAACTTTTGTCATAAGGAATAAGTAACAAGTCTCCATGATCTTGCAGGAGACTGCCTGTGACCTTGGGTGCAATTAAATCTAAAAAATTTCTGAAGCAGAATCATGATATAAATTATGTGTTTGATTCATTTGGGGGCAATAGATAAACCCAACTGTGATTTCAAATGCCTTGAGAAACGTCGATTTGAAATGCCATGCAAAGGGTGTTTTGATATGCGTTTGAGACCATGATTGCCTTTCTACGAGTAGATAAATGCAATATAATATATCTAAATATTTCCTTGCCTACTCCTGTGAACAAGACTAACACCACTTAGCACGAAAGCACTCACTGGCACACACTTAATGCACATTTTATACAACATCTTGATAAAGAGCAGGAGACAAGAATCACATTCACATTCACATTCACTTCCATCTTTTTTTTTTCTTTTTTTTTTAAAAGCAGCCACCACCCGCTGAAGGATGCAGTTCCTTAAAGGTAGGGGATACCTTTTACAGACCTCCCAAAATGCAGCAAAACATTAAATATGAACCTCAGGGGACTTGTTTAGGCCACTGCTGAGAAATTTGGAAGTCAACAGTTATCTACAATTGAATAATGCACAAAACTCAACTACTCAGTAGTTCTGTGTGTCAGCCACAAAAGCCTTTTTGTTGCAGTCTTCTGTATTTTTTGTCTATAAACACAAATCTAAAAGTATAAGACGTCTGTTGAGAATGAGAAGGGCTTTAAGTCGTCTCGAACACTATGGGTTTTGTGATCACTTAACGCCCTTATCATTCTCAACCGACGAAGAGCTGATGTAATAACGTTAGAGTGCGTGGCAAGAATGTATATAGAAATGTTTGTAAGTTTTGATGAACTTCCTTCACAAAATATACATGATGGACACAAATGCAGTGCATGGGTCTGCAAAGGTAGCCTAGTAATGTACTGGAATTTACGGTGAGCCCCGAAAAAAATTCAATTCAAAATCTAACGGTCAAAAAAATGTACTAAATGTTACCTTCCACTTTCAATACTTTATGGGAGATTCTGAAATGATACTCTCTTCATCATACCACTGCATTTATACAACTCTTCATTTGAGGCATGCAAATGGGATTCCCTACCTTTAAAGAAAAAGGAACAGCTAATTTTGACATGTAATGTTACATACCAAGTGAAAAAGTGTAATTAGTCAATTGATATGTATTGCAATATATCCCCCATATGCCAAGTGAAGTTATATGCAAACCATGGAGAGCTACAACCAGTTGTAGCTCCATGTGCAAACTGAGTATATTGCACGACATTAGCTTTATAAAATGGGGACTGGTTCTTACTTTCATGGTGAAATTTGTTTCATTTGAAATTTGAGTCACAGCTGACAGTTTAGATTCCAAGACAAGGAAGCAAATAATCATAGAAAAACAAATGAACAACAGCAACAACAACAAAAATTTGGCTGTTCTCCTTTCTTTTACCTTTAAACCCATTGAAGATGAATCCCGAGTATACTCGGGCAGGTGTCGATAGGAAATGTTGTGTTGTATAGCAAACTCAAACCATCCTCATAATGGGTTAATTGGGATAAGCAATTCTACCAACCAATACAAGATGTCATCCTCAAAAATCGACTGAACAGCTGACTAAGACAAGCCGAGAGACTAGAATGAATGAATATGCCTTGACTTACTGACATTTTGTTTGCTCTTGTTCTCATGGGTGTCACAATCAGCCTGTGTCCCTCCGATAACCCCATTAATTTGTTGACATGACCTGGCTTGTGGAGTAATTATAGGCCTGCTGTTGCGTAGATTACACGCACTTCTTGGGAAACAGGAGATAAAATAATCTTCTTCGCTGACTACCTGTGCAGTAACTCTGACAGCTAACCATCTGATGTAATGTTATGTAATCAGCCAAGGTGTCCTGAAGATGACCTTGACACTGTGGATACATTGTAGGGTGATTGATAAAAAGGATGGGTCAAAGACAAAATAGTGTAAGGCTCGGGTTCTCTCTCAGCTCTCTAGCACTCATCACACGTACACCAACAGCAGACTAGAGCAGCACACACGTGGTACCTGGAAGGAGTCCCCTGGCTAACTCACTTGTAGCCAGTTTATTCTTCGTAATTTAGCATGAGTTCACATGAAAATCCAGGTTATAACATGAATATTCATATTACATACAGAATCAACATAACAAAACATGCAAATACGGAAACAAAGGTTACAGCTAAATATTCATAATATGTAAATGATGTGTAGGCTTGGGTGATTTTGGCATGTTTTCAGTATTACAGGGACCAATGGATGTGAAGTGAAAAGAGCGGGAAAATGTCATGTGATATGTGGTGTGTCTGTGATAGGTGGGGTGCGTGGATGCATGTGGATGTGAATATGTATGTAGTGTGGGTTGATGTATTGGTGAGTAGAGGGGTGGTACATGTTATAACAGAAGGGGGAAACACTGATAATAAATGGTTCAAAATAAGTCCCTACAAATCAGTCTTCCTCTTACAAAATAAAATGTCCTCATTTTCTTATACCTTTTTTTTTTTTCCAAAAAAAATGAAATCAAACATATATCCTATTTTGTCAAACTGATCACACTGATCACATCAAAAACGCAATTCCTTCTTCTTTATATACTCCTTCCATCATCTCGAACTACTATTATTTCTTCTAAAATCAACTTTATCCACTGCGCTTACTCATCTTCTATCCTCCTTCCAAAATCACCAATCTACATACAATATATACTATAACACGAAACATCACTTTTCCCGTATAAATACACTTTCTCAGTCTATCTCCTACCCTAACCAAATTCATCACTTCCTTCTAATCTTCCTTCTTTCTATCCTAATCAAAATATACAGTAACATATATTCCTTCCTAACGACTATATTCTGTTAACAGTATATTCCATTTCTGTTCACAACAGTATATTCCATTTCTGTTCACAACCAATATTCTGTTTCTGTTAACAACACTACTTAATCCACTTTTACTAAATTACACACATATGTATTAAATTACCTCTCATAACTAATCAATTCTCTTTTCCGTACCCATTTTTCCATACTTCTTTCATCATATAAACACATCAAAATAATATCACCTTGTGTTATGCACTATACAAACACTGTGCTATACAAACACTATCAATTCATATACTATCATTTACTCTAATTTTAATTTGTTTATTTTTTTTTCCATCTATGTTACACCAGTTACCTTCCTGTGGCGTTTCTCATACTTATATAAATTTCAAAACCAAAAATAAAATCAATAGTTTTGGTTCATCTCTCTATATACACCCAAAATACAATTAATACTCTTCTCACTTTAATAGTGCTTTTCAAACACCATTAATCACTTACTGCCTTCAAAAACTAACTGCTAACAACTTTAACATAAACAAACTAATGCACCTTAATGTTCCTATTTTCTACCTTTTTTTTCTTCAAACTTCATATTATCACAGTAATTACACTTTTGGCAAAATCTAACCAATCCTTCTGATAAATCCAAACATCTCACATTTCATAATCTCGAAATCTTTGCGGCCTATTAATCTGTCTACCATAACGAGTCTGGGTAACCTGTCTTTCCCTGGTTTCTCCCTGTGCTCGGGCTGCGGTTGGTTGGTGCGCTGTTTCACCAGATACCCGTTGCTGCGGTGTGGATTGCCCGATGTTGCCTTGGTGGTCGTCGATGTCCGGGCCGGTGGAGCTTTCCCGGGGTGGTTGTGGTGGGATGTTGCCTTGGTGATCGTCGACCTCCAGGCCGGTGGAGCTTTCCCGGGGAGGTTGTGGTCCCTGGTTGCAGTGGGCAAGGGGATGTGCTCGTCCCTCAGGGAGGTTGATCTGGCTGGGTCTGGGGTGCTGGATGTGCTGGTGGCGATGTACTCGTCCCTCAGGTAGGTTGATCTGGCCTGGTCTGAGGTGCTGGATGGGCTGGTGGTGCGTCTGCTGCCCCCTGGCCTGCTGGCGTGGTCGTTCAGCATCGTCTGGCTCAGCTCGAAGTCGAACCGGTTGGATTGGTGGCTGTGTGTTAGACTCTTCTGACCGTGACGAATGGTCAGAATCGTCTGCCGCCTGGTGATGAATGGATTGGTCATGGCGTTGATGTCGTGGAGCCGAGTCTGACCTAGGCTGTTGGTCAGTCTCGTCTCTGCCGGGGGGACCCTGGTGTTGACCTGCCGTCTGCTGATCATCTCGGGGCTGGAACTGGTCGGGTGGGTGAACCTGGCGTTGACCTGGAATCTGCTGATCATCTCGGGGCTGGAACTGGTTAGCTGGAGTTGGGGTGATGGCTGACCATGGTACCTCTATCGAAGCAGGAAGTGAAGTATATGGTGGAGAGGAAATTGTGGGTCTCCTCTCTTCACTTACAGGTGGTGATGAGGCTGGGGTGCTATTTTGTTGCTTACTCTGGTCACCTGAAGGAGGATGTGACACTGGTGATCCTTTACTCTGTAGAAAGGCTCTGGATCGAAACAGTTTGAGTCTGTTGTGATGAACCAATTTCTTCCAATTTTGGTTGTGGATGTCGACTATCTTGTAGTCCAAGCTGTCTGGTGATGCTGCGATGATGCTGTATGGTCCTTTCCAGTTTGGCTCTAGTTTATGCCTTGCATTAACAGGATCGTGTAGCCAAACGAGATCTCCTGGTGCATACCTGATGGTTCTGGTAGATGTGTCGTAGTCTCTTTTCTGACGGTGTTGGGCTTTGTCTGCATTCTGCTGGGCATACTGAAAGGCCTTTTTCAGTCGCGAACATATGTCGGTGACATACTCGTGCTGTGAATCGTATGGTTGAGTCATAACTGGGCATGTGGTAGTGGCTGGGGTTCTTGCTTCACGCCCGTGCATGATGAAGTATGGCGTTAAACCAGTACTGGCATGGACACTGGTGTTGTATGCTAGTTGGAGTTGATGTATGTGCTTGTCCCAGTCTCCTCCTTGGCCTGCTATGTACTTTGCAAGTTGATCTTTTATCACTCGGTTCGCTCTTTCAACAATGCCAGCTCCTTGGGGGTGATATGGTGAGGACCGTGACTTCCGAATACCAAGCTTTTGGCAGAGATCCTGAACTACTCTGGCTTCAAACTGCCTTCCTTGGTCTGTGTGAAGAGATTCAGGAACTCCATGCTCTTTGACATACTCTTCAAACAGGATTTTGGCTACTGTCTGGGCTGTTTGGTCTCGCATGGGGTAGATGTTGGTGTACTTGCTGAAGTGGTCGACGACAACCAGTATGTAGCGGTAACCATTTCGTGAAGTTGGGAGTTCGGCAATGTCGGCAAAGACCATCTGAAGGGGGTGATCAGTCTTGATGTTCTGGAGTGGGGCTTTGTGTTTGGGATTTGGTTGTCGGATTGACTCGCAGGCGATGCATGCTTTGCAGTGGTTGCTTATGTCTCTGTGCATGAATGGCCAGTAGCATGTTGATTCTGCCCGATGTAGCGTGCGTTGGGTGCCAAAGTGTCCCGAGGATGGATTGCCATGGATCTCTTCCAAGACTTGAGGGACTAGAGACTCTGGTATAACTGCCTGTAGTGTAGTTGACCCTGAATTGTTTTGCCGTCTTCGATACAAGATGTCATTCTCTAAGACGAGACGTGGAAATTGCCACATGAGACGCCGTAAACGAGGGGTCTGTCGACGAACTTCTCTCACCGTTGGATGATGTCCGTCATTGATATACATGATTATTCTCTGAATATCCCGGTCATGTTGTTGTTGGTATTTCAAGTCAGCATCGTGGTTGTCGAGGATGAAGTTCTCTGGCCCTGTACTGGATGTCATTTGACTTGCCTGTGGTTGAGTCTCGTGTTGGTCTGGCGGATGTGTGGATGACTTTCGTGTGGAGGACCGTGTGTTTACCATACTGATGGCCTGTGGAGAGTGCTCTGGTAGGCGTGACATGGCATCTGCATTTTGATGTGCAGTGCCTTTCTGATGTGTAATGGTGAACTTGTAGGCATTCAGCTCAACTATCCATCTCGCTCTGCGCCCAGATGAGTCGTCCTGGATTGGGACCTTGTTGTAGCTCAAGAGGGGTCGATGGTCTGTGATGATGGTAAAGTCCTGGCCTCTGAGGTAATGTCTGAAATGACGAATTGCTGACACAATTGCCCAGAGTTCCCTGTCATAGGTAGACCATTTTCGTTGTGTCTCTGTCAGCTTCTGGCTGTAGTAGGCAACTACTCGATCCTTTCCCTCCTGCATCTGAGAAAGGACGGCTCCGACTGCGTCTTGGGAAGCATCGGTGGCTAAAATGAACTTTTCGCCAAAGTCGGGGTATGCAAGAAGTGGTGGACTTGTGAGGGCCAGTTTTAGGTGGTTAAAGGCATCTTCACACTCATCTGTCCAGATGAACTGCCTTCCTTTGTGGGTGAGATCTGTGAGAGGGGATGACACCTGAGCAAAACCAGAGATGAATCTACGATAGAATGATGCAAGTCCAAGAAATGATCTTACTTGAGTCGGATTTGTTGGTCGAGGCCATGTTGACACTTTCTTGGTGTTGGCTGGATCGGGTAGAACTCCTGTCTGGCTGATCACATGACCCAGGTATGTCACTTCCTTTTTGAAGAGCTGACACTTTGCCGGTTTTAGCTTGAGTCCTGCCTCTCTGAACCGTTGGAGAACTTCGCTGAGGTTCACAAGATGTTCCTCAAAGTTTCTGCCAAGAATGATACAATCATCCAGATACACCAAGCATGTAGACCAATGTAATCCATGGAGGACACGTTCCATCAGGCGTTGAAAGGTCATTGGTGCATTTACAAGTCCGAAAGGCATTACGTTGAAGTGATATAAGCCAGTGCCCGTGGTGAAAGCTGTCTTTTCCTTACTGTCAGGGTGTAGTTGGACCTGCCAGTATCCAGATGAGAGGTCGATGACGCTGAAGTAGGACGATGAGGACAAGGCATCGATAGAGTCGTCTTGGCGAGGGATTGGATGAGAATCTCGCACAGTGACTGCGTTCAGTGCTCTGTAGTCCACACAGAATCTGAAGGTGTTGTCCTTTTTCTTCACCATCACGATGGGGCTTGCCCATGGGCTGAAACTTTCCTCGATTATGCCTCGTCTGAGCAGATCATCAACTTGACGTTGAATTTCAAGTCTCATGGTGGGTGAAGTTCGGTATGCTCTTTGCCGCACTGGGTTGTTGGTTGAGGTTGTGATAGTGTGGTATGTCAAGTCTGTCTGTCCAATATCATCTGCCGAGGTGCTGAAAACGTCTGAGCATGAGTTAAGTAGACATTCAGCCTTTTCGTATTCCGCCTTGGTCAGGTCTGATTTGGTGAGCATTGATGAAGCTTGGAAAGTAGAGTTCGGTTGTGTGACTGCAACTACATCATTTACGACTTCGTACTCCTCTCCTTCCTCTCCTGTGATCGAATGGAATTGCCCAAGGTTGGTCTTAACTGGTATCTCTACCACATCTGGTGTTGGGTTTATCACTCTGATCAGGATGACACCGTCTTGTGGTCGAGATAAGGACCGCGCACCTGCTATGGAAAGATGCTCATGGATGGAGGGCTCAAAGATTCCATCGTAGTCTCCTGGGATGATGTCAGGCTGTGATGGTACTAGTCGGCCATGAACATGAGTCTCACTCATTCCAGGGAGGACTGCCTTCCCGATAAGCGAAACATTGCACGTCAATGGAGTTTGGTGTTGATGGCGATCGACGAGTGGAATACTCACATCTGGCATGGAGAATGTTGAGGTAAGGGTGGATATGCAGGCATTATGTTTTGACATGAAATCCCATCCAAGAATGCAGGGGTGAGTAATGTTCCTTGCAATAAAGAACAGATGTTTGATGGCTCTGTTTCCAAGATGTACAGTCGGTGAAATTATGCCAATGGTGTCGATGGCTTCGCCTGTGACTGATGACACTGAGGTTGCGGCCTTCTGCAATGGACTTCGTTGTCTCTCTGGAATTGAGTAGTAGAAGTCTGAACTTATCAGTGATATATGGGCACCAGTATCAAGAAAAGCCAAAGTGTATGTGTTATCCACAATCGCTGGGATGTACGGAGGAGGAGATGAAGGATGACGTCTGCCTCGTGTGTCATCTACAGACATAGCGGATGGCTGGCATGCTGGATTTTGGGTTTGGGTCTGTTTGTTCTGTGTTGACGTAGTTGATGACTGACCCTCATCACCAACTACCAATCGTTTCCCTGGTCATCGAAGTGTACTCTTCGTGAAGGACTGTGGTTCATGCGAGGATACCGAGGCTCTGTTCTGTCTTGCCGATGTCTATCACCCTGTGATGACTGCCAGTGTGGTGCCCTGGAGTACTGTTCCCAGTATGAACTCTGTGATTGGTATCTGTCGGGGCTCGATGATCTTCTGTTCCCATCAGATCTGTGTCTAGATGGGCTTGACCTGGGTTGTGGACTCCAATGTTCGTTGAAATCTTGTCGTCTGTGGTGAGATGGAGGGGGACTTGGAGACCGATAACGATGATGGTGTGAGTGGTAATGCGAGGTTGGTGACCTGAAATGACTTTGATGTACTTGTCCTGGGCCGGGTGATCTTTGTGGGCTGGATGACCGAGCTGACTGGTACCACTGGTCATTGGGATATCTGTGTCTCGGTCTGGAATGTCGTTCAAAAGTGTGTGGCATGGTTGGTTGCTGGTGAGGACTTCCAGAACGATGAAGGCTGGATTTCAGTTGCAGTGTTTCCAGCTTGAGTTCAACTTCATCCAAACGCTGTAAAACTCTCTCAAGCTTTAGCAACATGTGATCCTCTTTCTCAGATGTGGATGCGACTACTTGGTCTGGCTGCAATGCTGTCTTGCCAATGCTACTTGCTCTTTCCACCCGTACAGCGATGTCAAGTGCGTTTTCAAATGTTGTCGCTCCCATTTCATGGATTTTAATTTGGAGTGCCTTGTCAATACCTGCCACAAATCGTCTGAACTTCTCACCCTCTTTGCCTGCAGCATCATAGTTTGGAAATGCTTCCTCTACCAGTGTGGTAATTGCGGCTGCAAACACTTCGAGGGATTCATTTCCCCGTCTCTTGCGTGCGTCAATGCATGATTTGAATGTTGTGAGATAATTGGTATTCCCAAAGACTGCTGCCAATTTCTTCTTTACTAGGTTGTAGTCTTTCTGATCTGAGCTTGGGATACTTTCCCACACAGTGAACGCTGCACCTGCCAATCTAGTTGGGAGCAGGAGATGAAGTTTGTTCTCTGACTGGGGAAGGACTTCAGCTGCGACTTCAAGTCTACGTACCCATTGCCCAAAGTTCTTTCCATCTTCTCCCGTGAAGACTTCGGGGAGATCAAGTTTGAATGTACTCATATCAAAAGTGTGCCAAATGAAGTAGGGAGACCAAAAATAGCTGTACTGTATCCAATGCTTTCAGTCTTACTGCACTTAAGGATGTCCACTCAACCTCATCACAAGTCTCGTACCAGAAGGTAAGTATTAGGAGAGTGCAACAAGAAGCGGGAAACCAGCATTCATACAGCCGAGAAAATGTAGTACAGTCTTCCAACTCATGCACACAAAGGGTTAAAATTCCAGGGGGGGAAACAACTCTGAATGGCTCACCTCTATCAAAATTCACTCTTGTGTCTATCCTCACAATGTGTTGCAGTGATGAGGTACTTGCCTTCAGGTATATACTGGGTGTTCTCAACTGCTGTAGAGTCACGGTGTAGACACAGTCATGCGAACTCCAAGCAGAGTAGAATTGATCCTTCCAGAATTCACAGTGAAAACACACTTCCGAAATATCACCACTTTGCTCAAAATTCTGCCAACTCCTGGCAAAAGTGAAGTAATTCACGATGAAGGGCGAATTTCAATCACAGCAGGATGGAGTATAAATTCAGTATAGGTGTGCTGAACTGCATCCAACAAAGTGCGATGAAAATCCTTCAAAGCTGAGCAAAATTCACATGAAGCACGGTAAAATGCCAAAAATCGAAGAAGGGTGAAAATATAGCCTCAAATTTGGCTATTAGTGGCTGCTGGTCAACGCTGCCTGTTTCTCTGGGGAAAAGAGCGCTAGAAAAACACACCGCTGCCACCAGTTGTAAGGCTCGGGTTCTCTCTCAGCTCTCTAGCACTCATCACACGTACACCAACAGCAGACTAGAGCAGCACACACGTGGTACCTGGAAGGAGTCCCCTGGCTAACTCACTTGTAGCCAGTTTATTCTTCGTAATTTAGCATGAGTTCACATGAAAATCCAGGTTATAACATGAATATTCATATTACATACAGAATCAACATAACAAAACATGCAAATACGGAAACAAAGGTTACAGCTAAATATTCATAATATGTAAATGATGTGTAGGCTTGGGTGATTTTGGCATGTCTTCAGTATTACAGGGACCAATGGATGTGAAGTGAAAAGAGCGGGAAAATGTCATGTGATATGTGGTGTGTCTGTGATAGGTGGGGTGCGTGGATGCATGTGGATGTGAATATGTATGTAGTGTGGGTTGATGTATTGGTGAGTAGAGGGGTGGTACATGTTATAACAGAAGGGGGAAACACTGATAATAAATGGTTCAAAATAAGTCCCTACAATAGGAATGGTCAAAGGTTGAAAGATTGAAGATCGCATCATAAGTTTGCGTCCACTTGTGTGACATTAACCCATATACTGGGCTTTTCAGGTACAATTCAAGCATAGAATTGTACATTGTGTGCCTGGAAGAACAATGGAAATGCATGTGATGCATGGAAAGTGTACCTGGAAGAACAGTATGAACGCATGTGAGGCGCGTTTTGTACTTATGGGCCTCGCCAGCATTCACATTTTTTTTTTTTTTTGGGGGGGGGGGGGAGGGGCACATGATGGTAATATAATCCTGTTGAGGATAAGTCCCAAGTATACTTGAGCAAGTGTCTATGGGAAATGCTTGTTGTAGCAAAATCAGTCCATCCTCAACGGGTTAATCCTTAGTGTGCTTTGTTTAGCGTTGACACACAGGATGAATTTTCATCAATGTTTTCATCACCTTAATCCGTTCCATACTGAATTCTGAAATGCCCAAAGATCAATACGCAGGCCACCAGGTTCCCATACGGGACGGGTTAACCTGTGATCAATCATTATCATTTGTATTCGTAAAAGATTGTCTGTCACAGCTGAATGTCTTGGGTCAGTTTCCATGACAATTGCTGCATCTCTGTGTTCTTTGTATCCACTTGCTTTTATTCTCTCTAGTTTGATGAGTAGCATCTTCACATATAGACATTCTCAGTAATTGTGACCCGCTACAACAAAATGATCCTAAAGTCGGGCGAGGTCGATTATTTGAAAATTGCATGATATAATTCCCTAATCTTTCTGCTTTAGATTGATATATAACACATTTTATGAAAATAATTGGCTGCGGAGATATCGATGTTTAAAAGAGAGCATGTCGAGACGTCTGGAAGATCACTGTTTCGAGAAAAGCGCCCTAAAAGTCTTCCTTTCGACGCAATCGCGATCAACGGACACGCAAATCAGCTTTCACCTCTGGACAATAGAAGGTAAGCCCTAGCAACCCCCGAAGAGTTCATTCAAGCACATCAGCGTCGGCGGTCTCCTCACCAACCAATCAGTGACCAGGATGTGAGAAGCGGCTGAGCATAGCGCACCCCGCCCGCACGCACCAGTCGACTGGGCAGTGTGCGAGCTTCACGCTTCGGTTAGCAGCAAGCAGCAAACTGACCAATGAGATCACTCTGGTCGTTGTTAGGGGCGGAACCTATCTGTGGCGCTCAATCCAAATTTTCGAACCAGTTTCTGCTTCGTTGAAACGCCAAAAAACATGGCTCAGAAAAACGCTATTTTTTAGTCTTTCCTTTGATCATTTTGCTTCAAAATTTCGACAGATGATAGAAGACATGTTAGACTCCAATAATATATCAAAATCAGAAAATCGTAAGTTTTGACCAATTTTAATGCTCTGACTTCAAACTTGATTTTCACGGCTTCGACCGTGCGCGACTTTAGGACCTTTTTGTTGTAGCGGGTCACAATTTTTCCCCCATCTGCACAATATGTATACATACAGTATACGTCTTTCGTTCCTGCTTGAGTGGCATTGCTGGTTTCATGTTGTTTAGTGGCCATTTCCAGTCACTTGGGAGGAAACTTTTGCCCATTTTCTAGCATGTGTTTGTGTTTAACCTGTGATAGATGCCTTCAGGCTTTGGATTTTGTTTTTCACACTATGTGTCTTCCATGAGACTAGCAGTATAGCAAGGGGTGAATATGTAAAGGAGTGGCTTTCACCACATTACCGCTCTGTCCCTCTACCATCACCAGCTATTTTTCAGTAAGTGTGAGAGATGTGGAATATATTTATAAACATAGCAGCTAAGAGGCCTGACAAAATGGCTAAAATGAGTGGTGGGGGGGGGGGGGAGGGGTGGAGGGAGTGGTGGACCACTTTAGCAGGTTTCTGGTAAGTGCTAGCAAGAAGTGATGGGGATTGCTGATTCTTCGGTTACAGTTCGTTATTCCGAAGGTTCGTTATTCCAAAGGTTCGTTATTCCAAAGGTTTGTTAATCCAAAAACTAAACAAAGCTCATTATTCCAAAGGTTCGTTACGGACCCTATTTCATTTCGGATCAATGAACCTTTGGAATGACGAACCTTTGAAATAACGAACAGCACTTGATTCTTTGACCTGCATTGGTTATGACTCTTGCACATGGGGACCTCCATGTTTTTTTGTCTTATTTGAGGGGGCAGAATGTCTGGCATTTTGGTATACAGTGGACTTTCGTTAAAACGAAGTCCTTGAGACTGGCAGTTTTCTTTTGTTGTATGGAAATTTAGTTATAACCGAACAAATAAACAAAAGAAGACATAGAATGGATAATGTTAGGACCTGAATTTTACTGTGTTGTAACTGGAATTTCGTTATAACCGTGTTCGTTACAGCGGAAGTGCACTGTATAGGGAGCGCATGACTGCACATAGCTCAGCTAGACTCTGGGTGCTCGAACCACAGTGACTTTAGCACGGCATGTGCACTACCATCTAAACCACATCACCACCCAGTCTGCACCTCACAATCAGACATCCCAATTAATCTGTGATGGAAGTCATTACATTTGTAAGAAAAAGGAACATATGCTACCTCTGACGGCAGCAATAGCAAGCTTTGGATTTGCAATGTGAATGCTAAGATGACGCAGCCTCCCAGGTCGACAAACAAATCAGAGAGTCTCACGCATATGATGTGCAGAAAACCATTAATTGCCTAATTGACGTCGTCTTAGCATTCGCGTCGCAGATCTAAAGCTCACTTATAACTGCTGAACTGTAACGAAATGCATTTCACTTTTCACCATGTTTTAATTATGGAAATTGACCGTCCCGGGCACTAACCACATTGAAACAGTAATGATATTTGCATACCATTAAGTGAACAAAGTAATTATAGGTGAACCAAATATCAGTGATTAGGTCATTGAAATTAAGCCCTTTTCCACAGGTTCATTTCAGAGGAGGTATATCATATGTCTTTCTAGCGAGAGAGGGAGAGGGGAGAGGGAGAGAGAAAGAGAGATAGTAATATCCGCACCGTCATCACTCTGCTCCATACTATGGAATAATCTTCTTCCATTAACCCGTTGAAGACTTGTGCAGGTATCTATGGGAAACGTTTGTTATAGCAAAATTAGTCTGTCCTCAATGGAGATTGATAGAAACACATGTAGGCTACTGGTAAATGCTTTTGAGAATGGCACAAGCTGTACCACTTAAACCTGCATTCGTAATGAGACAAGGAAATTATTCATCTCACTACTTGGTGATACGAAAGCTGGGACGCACGCAACTCAACTCAAGAGGTAATAAGATACAACCTGCTTTTTTTTATTTTGTTAGGTGGCTTCTTGTCGCGTGTTGAGTATTGGCAGAGACTAACACTTGGTGAAAAGTTTGTTGACCCCCCTCTTCCAGTAGTTCTCATCTTCTAAGAGCACGCTTCTTCTGTCGTCGCAGTGAAGTTGAAGTGTTGCTCCCATGGATTATTAACATCACGGTGAAGCCATACATGCCTCATATTATTCGTGTGCAACTTCAGCGTAGCTTTTCCTGGTTAGTCTCCATGTTTCAGACCCTTGTTATGGCACAAACATACATCTTGGTGCTCTTCTACAGTGATATTATTAGAAGCTTCTCACGGTCTCATGTCAGACTCCCCCCAGCATTGTTTTCCAGAGATTAGTCTATAAAATTCAGGCCTTCGTTGATAAATTAGATGCTCAAATGCGAGTATCTGTTCAGAAATATTCTGATATACTTTAAATACTTTACGATACAAGGACACAATGAATATGCCAATGCATTGGGAATTTGACATTTATGTATGATTTTCCAAGGGACCAAGGCCAGCTAGGGAAAAGCCTGTCAGAGGCATCTGTACTGGTTGCAGGTAGGAGTGAATGTCATATTCATGTAATTGCATGGAGTTTACCTGTTCTACCTGTGAGTATTTGGCATGCTGTGAGGGTTCTGCACAAGAGAGTCGTGGACATGCATTCATTGTGTATTGCTATGAAGCAATTTTAGTAGCTTGCAGTTGGAAGCAAATAAAGACGGGGAAGAGGAGGGGAGGGAAGTTGAGGGGGAAGGAATGGGAAGGAAGGGAGGGGGAGGAGAAGGGGGAAATGGGTGGTGGGGGAAGATGGAGATATAATGAAAAGTAAAAGGGAGGATAGGGAATTGAAGGAAGGGTGGAGGGGAGAGGAAGGATTCAGGAGAGGGGTAGAGAAGGGAAGATAGAGGGGTTAGAGGGGGGAGGGGGACTGGCAGGGAAGGGGTAAGGAGAGAAGTGGAGGGAAGAGGGAGTAGGATGGTAGATCTACCCTCCCCTTCATCTTCTATCCTCTTCTCCTCTACCCTCCCTTTGTCCTCCTCCTCCCTTCCTCTTCCTCAGCTGTACTTTTTCCCCATCTCCTCCCCTCTACTCTTCTCCCTTCCTTTCCCTCCCCCTTCTTCCCCCTCCCCTACCTTCCTCCCCCTCCCCTATCTCTCCTCTCCCTTCTTTTCCCTTTTATTATTATGTCCTTGCCCTCTTGGTATTACCCCTTGTCTCCCTTTGATACCCTTATTCTCATCAGTTGCCCCCCCCCCCTTCAGCTGTTCCCCTCCTCTTCTTTACCCCCTCATCTCCTACCCCTCACATTCCAACGTACGGTTCACCGTCAGCATCCACATACACTCTGGTGCAGTGTGCCCCGGCTGTAAACACAGCTTGAGCGGCAAACAACTCATGTTTCCGAGAAGCCTGAAAAATCGGGTTATTTGAAGTCGCTGAATATTCAGTCCCGTTGGTCGTCGTGATGTAAGCGATTGTCGTGTTGCTGCCTAGGAGGGAGCGTGAAGATTTCTATCACTCTCTCGTATGAGGAGATAATCATAAAATATGACATTTTTTGAGAAAGAGGAATCTTTGTGAAATAGAACTGTTTAAAATGTGAGATGGGAATCCCATTTCCAAGACGATTTGTGCAGTCCTGGGCCCTGTTTTATGAAAAGATGAAATCAATTTTAAATTTCCTTAACACACAGGCTGTCATAGACTTATCATAGAAATCAACTTTATGATCAATTTTAACTCTTCATAAAACAGGGCTCAGGGCCCAAATTTCCTTAACACACAGGCTGCCATCCAGACTTATCATAGAAATCAACTTTATGATCAATTTTAACTCTTCATAAAACAGGGCTCAGGGCCCAAATTTCCTTAACACACAGGCTGTCATCCAGACTTATCATAAAAATCAACTTTATGATCAATTCTAACTCTTCATAAAACAGGGCCAAGGGCCCAAATTTCCTTGACACACAGGCTGCCATAGACTTATCATAGAAATCAACTTTATGATCAATTTTAAATCTTCATAAAGCAGGGCCTGGATACAGAGAAATGAATAAATTTCTTTGTGATCATTTGTATTCTTGTGTCTGTGTGTGTGTGTGGGTGTGTGTGTTATTGTGTGTGTGTCTGTGTTTGTGTATCTGTCTAGTATGTAGATGAAGCAATTTGTGCAAAGAACACATTAAAAAAGAAAAGCAACAAGGGTAGAACTGGGAGAGGGGTATAGTGGAGAAACAGAGGGATTATGTTGGAGTGAGATTACAATCTACATACAGCAACACAAGCAACAGGAAAAGAGGAAATGAGAAAAGGAATTTAGGAAGAAAATCAAAAAATGAGATGAAAATAGATAAGACGTATACAATTGATGGATACATAAAAGATGGAGGCAATATAAGGAAGGGAATTAGATAGAGATGGATGGAAAGAAAACATTGAAAGATATAGGGAGAGAAAGAGATAGAGATAATAGGAGAGAAACACATAAGGAGATAGAAATAATGTAGACAAAATAATGATGAGACGAGAAAACAGTAATTCATGGGAGGTATAAAAGTAATTTTGTAGTAGAATGAATAATGATACAGATATATAATGGGAGAGTGAAAGAGAGACATATGAAGTCACTGGGGGAAATAAGGGAGAGAGAGTAGGAGAGATAAGAGAAAAATGAGAGAATGAAAAGATTAAGCAAGAAAGAAAGACAGTTACAAAATGACATTTACGTATTTAATTATAGTGCCAAGAGAAGAAGAAAGAAAAAAGGGGGAGACAAAGAAAAAATATCCGATAACAAGAGATATGTGTGTTGTAAAGGTCATTGGGCAAATAATCAAATTAAGCCAATTATAGCGATACCATCACAGTGCATTTATTTCTCAAGAGTTCGACCCCTGAAAATGAATTCACCCTTCGGAGATGATCTGCTGGAAAAACAAGCAAAAACAAAACATGTACATACAAACCACTAGGAATGTATTATTCAACATCTACTTTAGATAAAGGAAGCTTGTATTTAACCCGTTGAGGACGAGTCCCGAGTATACTCGGGCAGGTGTTTATGGGAAATGCCTGTTGTAGCAAAATCAGTCCGTCCTCTATGGGTTAATGCAGGCTGTAGATTCTGTACACATTACACCACCTCTTCAGTTAGTGTTTGTTTCAAGCATTGACTACAAGCATAACTAGTAGATGCAGATTGGTTTGTAGTGATTAGAAATTCTGGGGCATTCAGAATATGAATGATCAGATATATACTATGCTTTAACATTTACCTAGTATAGGTTTTCTTGTATAGTCTGCATACTGCATTTACCAAGAACTGTACCTATTTTTTTTTTGATAAAAGAGAAAAAGAATGAGAGGATGCACGATGTAGGTCAATTAGTCATTACATAAATGTGGAATTTGAGATTTTATTCCACAGTCAAGTCAGTGAAATTATAAACAAACTCCATACATTTCATTAAGAGTCTTTTACGATAAAGTTTGATTTTAAAAGATGATTCTACTTGAAGCGTGAGCAGAGAGCACAGAATGGTCTTTTACATTAAATTGCAGTTTATTGCTGAGCAAAAAAAAAAAAAATCGCATTAAGACAATGAGATCAATCAACAATGGATTGCAATTTCTCAGACATCTCATAAATGCATTAATTAGTATGTTGCCCCTTTTACACATGTCATCAGTTACTCGCAGCTCAGTGGGTAGGTTAATATGCATTGGCTTTTGCTCCGTAAGTGAAATGTGTCAGTATTTTTATTGACAGAGTCTCATTAGAAGTGAATCCTGTCAATTAGACATGGACAAGGATTTCCTATATCGTTATTAGTATTATCAAATTCATAACTAAAGAGAAAAATGATTTCTAATTGTCCACATAATTGTCAATTAACCGGATCCTCGATAGCCAGATCCTAGACTCTGATTTCCGTCTTTTTTTTTTTTTTTTTTTTTTGTTTTGTTTTGTTTCAACGTTTAATAATGCAATGCATTTTGCTGTCACCCGCTGTCACAGGAATGACATGGACACACATCTGCACCACGTGTGCAGTAATTGACCATGTTCCCCGAATCATGTGACATGATTATTAAGCAAGCTTCATCTGTTTAATCTCCCCTGACGACCCCCTCCCCCCCCCCCCACTCTCTATTTGTTGTGGGAACTCGGACCAACGTTATATCCAGTGATTGATAAACAGTGTCAGGAAGCTGCTAGCCGCTAAAGCCAATTAAAATGTTATTTATGAACGCTGATTTATTGGAGATGTCGTTGGGAGACTAAACAAAGGTCAGTGTTTTTTTGTTTTTGTTTTTTGATAAGATCGGATATTAAAGGCCTATCTTGCATTGTGGATAAATTCTTATCCTTGAATTTATTTTTTTCCCTTTGTCTTTTAACCTGGTGTGATGCCACAGGTGAACTATAGGCTAAGGGTGAATCTTGATTGATAGAGACAGTCGTTTCATATAATGAGTCGATTTGTGAGTTGTAGAGTTGTCTTTCTTGTTTGGTTTGAATATCCTGTGTCAATTTGGGCACCCCCACTTTAAGAGAGGTATTCATATTAGTCTGCTTAGCTCCATATGTACATTTAGGGTTTTTTTTTTCATGCCAGTCAATGTATTCGCTGTTTTTGTTTAACCCATTGAGGATGGACTGATTTTGCTACCACACGCATTTCCAATAGACACCTGCCTGAGTATACGCGGGACTCGTCCTAAAGGTACAAGCAGAGTTAAAGGTACAAGCAGAGTTAAAGGTACAAGCAGAGTATCTCTGCTCATGGAGCATACAGTTAACACATCTGCTTGATTACTTTTGAGATCATCTTTCTTTGAGCATCATAAATGTCCTGAAAATAGGCTTTACTTTTATTCTGAGGGTTGTCCACAATGACTTTAACCCATTGAGGACGGTTTGATTTTGCTACAACACACATCTCCCATAGATGCTTGCCCAAGTATACTCGGGACTTGTCCTCAATGGGCTAAGATCAGTCCAAGACTTGCCTGAATTTGCAAAGAACAAAGGAAGGCTAGATGAAATCAGGCTACGAAGAGACAGAATGTAAGAAGCAGAGTCAGTAAAGGGCTTGCCATTAATGATTGCAGCCAAAAGTAACTAAATTATAACATTGTGTATGTCACCCTGCTTCACAAAACCAACAAAAAGTCAACAACAGACATAGATTTTTAGATAATGGCAGATTCTGCAAGAGCTGACTTTAAACTTTAAAATGATGTATAACTCAATTCAAATGGACTCTCCTGACCTCTCCATATGTTGGAAATAAAGCACACACTCTGGAAAAGTGTGTACTGATAAAAGAGGCTCTGAAATGTTGAGTCTAAATAAGCACTTAAACTGTTGACTGATTTTGCTACAACACATATTTCCCATAATTTATTATACACCTGCCCGAGTATACTCGGGACTCGTCCTAAAAGGGTTAATCTTACCAAACCATGCTCTGTGCAATGAATGAGACAAAAAGCAGGGTCCAAAACTCCACTGCAATAACAATGGAAGGAATATTATATCAAGCTGAAATCAACACATTCAATTTTCAAAGCACAGTGTACAATAACACATCCACCCACACAAACATGCATAAACATGTAGGTATTTCATCTTCAATATGCGTGCAAACATATGTAACTGTATTGTGGCATCTATTCCTTGCCCGACCCTATATGTGAGAGCTTTATTGATGTGACTGCATGTGTACCTGGTATGTTTGATACAGTTAGTGTAGCCACACATTTCCAATTATTCAATCCATTTATGAAGGACAATGCTGCAAGGGGGATTGACAATGCAGATTGCAAATTGCGTGTAAGATAGAGAGAGAGAGAGAGGGCGGGGGGGGGGGGGGGGGAGATGGAGTAGGCAGAAGAAATCCCTTCCTTGTTCCTGGGATTTTTTTCTTTGTCCTCTCATTCCTTTCTGTTTTCTTGTGTTTTGTTTATGTTCTTTCAACTGAAGCCTTCCATACTCCTGGTCACAATATGGCCTTACTGCCAGACTTATGACTGTTTATGTATATTTTTTTTAACTGGCTTTGACTGGTATAAGATATTATGTGGGTTTGACTGATGGGTAGTTGGAACTGACCCCTCTGATGAATTAATTTCCACTTTTGTACAGAATCAGTCTTCTTTCTTTTCTTCAGTGACACAAGCTAACTTCTTTATTTTGTTTGACCAAAGTACTACTAATTTTTATTGTGAAATATGTAAGAGGATGAAAAAAATATTTCCATAAACACTGAATGTATAAAGCACACAAAATCCTGGTAGATGGAGAATGAGAAGAATTTTAAGAGTCTGGGCAAGAAGTCTACTCACCACTTCATGTCATGTAGCATCATGTCTGAGATGAAGAAAGTGGCATATTGTATTTGCTGTACAGGAGACAGGGACATAGCAACTGTCCCTTGTGTGGGCAACATTTTTCCTATTCATTTTATTCTTTATTTTCGTACTTCTCTCATCTCCTTCACTTGTGCTAGGCCAAGTACATGTGCACATCTTTCGTGAACATTCGCCGGATGTACATTTCCCGTTTTTCAAATTGACCACCTCCTGTCTCTAGTCTGGGTTCAAGGCTTGCGGTTGATTTTCTGCAATTTTACGAATGCCTGTAGGCTTACGGTTCACTTGAGACGTTGATAGGGAATAAGGTGTACAGGTACACTTCCTTGGTCTGAAACTACTAAGGGCTTACATGCATCAGGAAGGATAGCCTCCCTCAAGGCTGTCTACCATTTTTATTTATTTGACAAGGTATTTGTTAGAAACCGTCATTAAGAAAAAACAAGATTCCCCGGCTTGAGTATAAGGCTTCTTTTCAGCCCTTCTCTCACAGGCATTTCTTGACATTTGAGATGGAAATGTCGTTCAAATTAGTCACATATGAAAATCAGCTTCTCTTGTACATATTTATCACTTTGCAATTGTTTTTGTGAGTACCTGGCAAATAACCTGCATGTGAGTTGAGAACTTAGGAGGTCACCAATCTTGCTTCATTCTGTGTATTGTTATTTTCAAGTGTAGTTCAATGTGTGTATTTGTGTTATGTGTGGCATGTGTGTTTGTGTTTGTGTTAAATGTATGTGTGTTAGTCAAGGGTAGTTGTATGTGTGTGTGGGTTTTTTTTTTCTTGTAAATGTGTGTGTAGTAGTCAAGGGTAGTTTATTGTGTGTGTTTGTATAATGTGTGTGCATGACATGGGAATTTATGAAATTAGCATAGCTTTGCTATGATTGAGAAAAGAAAAGGAGATCTTATTTTGCCTGAAATTCTAAGACGTACAGTAAAGGTGAATTTCAGTAAATATTCTGGTTATATCCTTGGATTTGCACATACATACATTATCATCTGTTTATTTTGTTGTTGATGTCATATGTTGCAGTATCAGATGCTTGGTTGAAATGATTACAGAGGAGACAGTGTAATGCGTTAGAGTCAGCGGTGAAAGAATGTCGAACAGTGTGTGACAGCTGTGAGGAGAAATGCTCATAATTTGCTCGATTCGCTAAGACTGCACGAGGATCCTGCCTCCGTTCGCGTATCGAGGCACGCGTGGTCGTCATTCGTCTGTTATTCGTCTGCCTAATGCGCGACTCTTGGGAGTGAGAGTGAGCGAGCGAGAGAGGGAGAGAGAGAGAAGGGAGAGATATGCTGTGCAGTATGTGAATGCCAAATCATCCCGCTCAGAAGCTGCCCTCAGAGGTGAACAAACTTTCCCCTTATGAATAATGCATGAGACATGCAGGAAGTCTGATGAGGGGAAAAAAAATAAAGCAAGAAGGATCTAGTTGCTCTTGCCAGACTGTGTTTCTCGGTATTGTCATTGTTCTCTCCTTTGCGAGCGGTTACCTTGGCGATTGCTGTTCGCTTTCTGTACAAGTGTCACTTTCGATCTATAGGTCTATAGCTCTCTCTCCCTCTCTCTCTCTCTCTGTCTGATTCTCTGGCTGCGAGTATTATTTGTATACTTTTCCCTTGTTCTTTTTTCTGTTTCTATATCTTTCTTTCTCTCTCTCTGTATATATCATCCTTTGTTAATGTCTCTCATCTCTTGTCTTCCCATTTTCTCTCGCATCATCTATCTCTTTTGTGCCACTATTATGTCTGTTTCCTTTCTGTGAACCTATCTCATCCCATTGAGGACGGGCTGATTTTGCTACAACACGCATTTCCCATCTGTAGACAATTGCCTGAGTATATTCGGGACTCATCTTCAGTGGGTTAATATACGATCTGAATGTCTGTCTGTCTGTCTGTGCATTCACTGTCCACCACTTGTATTCCATACTGGTTGTCCTATTAGTCATTTTTAAGACTCTTTTACAGCAGCTTATGTCTAGAGATTATTCCAGATGCTAACATTAGGATTGTCTTCAGATGTTTGGACGTGATACTGTGTAAAGCAAGATATTTTCGCGGTGTGAAATTTTCGAGAATTTTCGTTGGTATTCAATGCATGTAGTGTACAAACAGGAACTTTTGTGTGCTTTTACATTTGAGAATCTTTGTGCATTTCAATTGCAAATCTTTACTCTCGCAAAATTTGCGAAATTGAGATGCAAATATTTCTGGTTTTACGGTACTAATTTGTATGATTTTGGCATCCATCCTTGCTGTTTGGAAACACCTACTGTGAGCATTGAAGATGTTTACATACCCGGGTCTTGTAGTGCAAGACTATCAAACCTAAGCGGAGGAGGAAATCAGGTGGCATGGATGAAATGGATATATGGTGAGAGATGAGTTTAGTCTTTCCCTCTCAGATATCAGACCTCTTGCATATTTCATGAACAATCCCCCTAATCATCACATATTCTTTTCTTATTCATTTTGATTTTCAAATGATGATGAGTCTGGCTCCTGTGAGTGCAACGTGCTGACTGATATCTGAAATAATATGCTGCTATCGGATGATATCAAATATCGATGAGTACCGGTCATATTGCCAAAATGAAATGTAGAATAAAAAAGAAGAGAGATAATGGAGATGCGGAGACTATCATAATAGAAGACTGGAGACATAAAAGAGATTTATGAATTGATATGTGTGCACGCAGAAGTGCTGTCAGATTGTACTAATGGAATTGAAACCATTTGAGAGTTTGTTTCAAATATCACTCTGCCAGTGTCAATCAGCTATCATCGAGTATGAGGAAGTGTGCATAAATCATTCTTTTGTTTTCGTTTTTCTCTTCTTTTCATCGTGTCAGAATGTTTTGTATTGCAAATAGCCTTCCTGATGCATCAGACCATTTTCAGAATAACAGAAATGTTTCATTTTCATTTTTTTAATGTTATATATATTTTCTATTGTCCAGGTCACAAACCATTGACTTGTAATCTACTTCATCTCACTTTACTTACCTCTGTCCATTAACATTTGCCATTCTGATGCTAGTGTTTTGCATGATGAATAGCCTTCCTGACACTTCAGTCTCTTCTCAGAGTGACATAGATATTTCATTTTCGTATTTTTGTGTCATACTTCTATTGTCCAGGTCACGAACCATTGATTTGCATTTAGTGTTCTCCTTTCATCTCAACCAGTCTCTGGGTGCCTGGTACAAACATGAAGTGTTAAAATGCTTGTTTGTACCCCCATAGGCCTATAACCCATCAAGTTGGGGGGGGGGGGGGGGGGGATTTAGATGCACCAGTGACATCTATTCTCTTAAAATGAAAGATGATATGTGACCGTGCACCTCAAAACGAACATAAAGTCGCACACACTGATTTTGCGTGAGGACTGAAAATAAGTAAAATGGGTCAACCTAGCCGAACTTGAATTTTTCATATGTTCTGAAAGAGCGGGTCTTCTTTTACATTATGCTAAAATTTGGTATCATAAAACGGGCAGGAAAGTGTGGTTTTTATAGCAGTTTATATCGAACATTTTCGGTAGAATAGTGTGATTAGGTGTGTCTTTAGAATCCCTTTTTTATTTCTGAAAAACCTTGTCCACACTCTTCACTTTCAACTCTAATAACTTTTGAAAGGATAGTGCCACTGCTTTGAAAGTTGGCATTAATTATGGACAGAATGTGTTAATGAGGCATGCTTGATATCAGTTTAATCTAATAATCCCTTCATTGTTGTTACTCTGGTGGTTTACTTCCTGTTTTTTGTCCCATTCATCGCACAGCCAGCGCGGTTTGGTATTAAAAGATTAAGCGCTTGAATAGACACTGTATTTCAGAGCCTCTTTTCTCAGTTCACACTTTTCCTGAGTTTGCGCTTTCTTTCCAATATTTAGATAGGTTAGGAGAGTCCATTTGATTTGAGTTATACATCATTTTAAAGCTTAAAGTCTGCTCTTTCAGAATATGGTCTTAACTAAAAATTCATGTCTGGCGACTTTTTGTTTGTTTTGAGGTGCAGAGTCACATATGAAAAAGTATATCTCATATATGAGAAGGAGTATATGAAAGTGGTTTCATTTGATATATTTCTCTACAAAATCAGACATAAACTTCTAGGAAGAAAAAATGTCAATTTGAGAGAGGAAAAAGAACTTAAGTTTTCATAAGTCTTTTTATGCCTCCGCCACGAAGTGGTGCCGGAGGCATTATGTTTTCAGGTTGTCCGTCCATCCTTCCGTCCGTCCGTAATGAATTTTGTGGACAAGGTAACTATCAAAACCTGTTGAGGTATCCTAATGAAACTTGGCATGTATGTGTATTAGGGGGTGAAGTTGTGCCTATCAACTTTTGGGTGCACATGCTCAAGGTCAAAGGTCAAAAGGTCAAGGTCAAATACATAAAATTTCACTATTTCCACCATATCTGTTGAATGCCTGAAGATATTTTCTTGAAACTTAGTGTATACATGTATTACCCAATTAAGATTCTCTGCTGAAAGTTTGGGTCATGAGGTCAAAGGTCAAAAGGTCAAGTAAAAATATTAAAACTTCTTTTTTTTCTCCATACCTTGGAAAATTGTTCAAGGCATCTTCATGGAACATAGTATATACATATACTGACTGGAAGTGATTATCTAGAGAATGTAGGGTTCATGGGGTCAAAGGTCAAGTGCAGCACTTCAAAATTTTACTATTTCCCTCCTATCATGCAATGCCAGCAGGGTTATTTTTTTTTTTACACTTGGTGTATGCATGCATGTGTAACCTAATCGAAATTCTCTGGAAAGTTTTTTTTTTTTTTTCTTCTTTTTTTGCCTCAAAGGTCAAAAGGTCAAAGATCAAGTGAAAGTGCTGAACTAACTTTTTCCTCCATATCTCGGAAGTGGCTCAAGTTATCTTGAAACTTAGTACATATTATGCATGTTCTACCTGAAAGTGATTATCTTATGAATTTTAGGGTCAAGGGCCAGATGAAAATGGTAACAATTTACTATTCAATTCAGAAATTGCACTTTTTCTCCACACCTGTACCTTGAAAATTACTCATTGCCTAAATGTATGAATGGGTCAAAGTCGAGTTAAAGTCCTTAAATCCCTAGATACATGCTCTCCTATTCATCCAATTAAACCTAGGTCAAGGAAGGTGAACATTCAACACATTTGTGACAAACTTGTCATTTCAATATTTTGCCAATTTTGTGAAAATGTAATCACACATTGTCCACATGTACTATCTAGACCTATTGGGAAAATCATGCATTATGGCGGAGGCATACCAGTCGCCAAAGCGACATTTCTAGTTGAAATGTATTTCTCTCTCTCTCTCCCTCTCTATCCCTTATCCTTTCTATCTCTTTCACTTTCTCTCTAGATATATTTCTCTATTTATTTTTCTCTTTCAATTATTCTTCTTCCCCAGCTCTGATTAAAGACACTTTTACTATTTGCATAGGATAACAAAAACCCAGCTTTAGTGCTTCAAAATAGTTCTAAAATGTGAGTTAGGGATAGAAACAATGAATGTAAAATGCTGATCAGTATAATCAAGGTTAGGTAAAAATATGAAGAGTTTGTTTGCAAAAACCGATAAGTCCATATTTGCCAAATGGAGATATTTGCGATTAAAGGTCAAGAAAAACAAAGAGAATAATAAGAAAATTTTTGCTTCTTTTGAACATAACTTCAAAAATATACCTCTTTGTCCCCGCCGAATGAGTTCGAGCAGGGGACTATGAAACGGGCTCCATACGTGTGTGTGTCCGTGTGTCCGTCCGTCTGTCTGTCCGTCCGTCTGTCTGTCTGTCTGTGCGTCCGTGTGTGATCAAAATGTTCAATTTGCTACTTCTCTGTCATTTATGAGCCAATTTTGATTCTGTTTGCTTTATATGATAGCACTACATGGGAGCTTTGAAACTTCTACACAGAATTTCAGTTGTGACCTTTGACCTTGACCTTTGACCTATATTGTACATTTTGCTTCAAAATGCTACTCCTTCGCCATTTCTAACCTGATTTCGATTCCATTTGCTTTATGTGATGGCACTAGGTGAGGGCTTCAAAACTTCTACACAGAATTTTGACCTTTGACTTCTTTGACCTTTGACCTTGATTTTTGACCTATATTGTACATTGGCTACAAAATGCTACTCCTTCGCCATTTCTAACCCGATTTCAATTCCGTTTGCTTTATGTGATGGCACTAGGTGAGGGCTTCAAAACTTCTACACAGAATTATGACCTTTGACTTCTTTGACCTTTGACCTTGATTTTTGACCTATATTGTACATTTTGCTACAAAATGCTACTCCTTCGCCATTTCTAACCCGATTTCGATTCCGTGTGCTTTATGTGATGTTACTAGATGAGGGCTTCAAAACTTCTACACAGAATTTTGACCTTTGACTTCTTTGACCTTTGACCTTGATTTTTGACCTGCATTGTACATTTTGCTACAAAATGCTACTCCTTTGCCATTTCTAACCCAATTTCATTTCCGTTCGCTTTATGTGATGGCACTACAGTCTGTAGGTGAGGGCTTCAAAACTTCTACACAGAATTTTGACCTTGGACTTCTTTGACCTTTGACCTTGATTTTTGACCTATATTGTACATTGGCTACAAAATGCTACTCCTTCGCCATTTCTATCAAAACCTGATTTCGATTCCGTTTGCTTTTTGTGATGGCACTAGGTGAGGGCTTCAAAACTTCTACACAGAATTTTGACCTTTGACTTCTTTGACCTTTGACCTTGATTTTTTACCGATATTGTACATTTTGCTACTAAATGCTACTTCCGGCGGGGACATATTTTACGCACCGCGTAATTTCTACTTTTCCTTGTTTATGTAGTGACCAATATATCATTTAAAAGGTATTATTTTGTACTTTATGACAGAGATCGTACTTCAAAATCTTCAAAAATGGACTTATCAGTTTTTGCAAACAAACCCTTCATATGTGCAAAATGTGAACGATAGTTTTATCAAAATTATTTCTAGAATAAACCATCTTCATCTACGGTTTATTGAGAAAAATAGTGATATCGCCTTAGCTCCCTATATCTTAGGCTTTAATGCAAAATTTTAATGTAGTAGAATGTTTTGTGATACAACTGACCTACACATATGCATCAAATGTGATATAACTCAAACATTTTTAAATTGCTGCTCCTAATGGTAAACAGTGGCTCAAAAGTTTAGCCTCTCTCACTCTCCCACTCATATATCCATCTTTCTCTCTTAAGCTCTACTTCCCTTTTACCTCTCATACTGTCCAAGTCTGTCTGTCTCTCCTGTAGCGTAAAACACATGCAATACATTTGCACCATTTTTTGCGGTGGTGTTTGACTAACCTTATTTCCCCAGTATCCCACTCGGCCAGCAACGAATCAATGCACCTCTTGCTTGATTAGAGCTTGGCTTTTCCCCACGTTCCTGACTCTGTTTCATTTTAAGTAGAGTGGATGACTTTTCTACCAGAGAAAGTGAGCAGGAAAAAAAAAAGTGGGCCGCAGTTGAAATGGAAGCACATTTGGTAGACAGGAGTATAATATTATGTAAATGGGAGATTGATTTTATGTGCTGTTTGAATCTGAGATTGATCCTGCTGTAATCAGTATACCAGTAGACATAACGATAACTGAATCAGTGTGATTGATATAGCCATATCTTCCATAATATTTTGTGTTAGGGTTATGGTTAGGGTCAAGGTTAGGCTTTGGCTTTCCTAGTCACTTGACTATGTTGGCAGAAATGATGAGTACAAGACCGACAACTTCGAACAAACTCCATAACTTGGCAAATTTACAGAGTAAATGACCAGTGTTACTCCGCGAGTCAATGGAATATTATTGTTGGCAAATATAGTTAATATGTGACCAGCAACACTCGTAATCAATGTCCTATTATATTGGAAAGATAATTAACATCAGGATGTAGCAACACTGTCTTGTTTAAGTCAGATCCTTATATTGGCAAATTTAATGAAATAAGCTACTAACACTGCTAGTCAATCCTCAATCTTCACAAAATATAAAGAATACAAGAATCACAAAAATGTTTTTGTTAGTTACCTTCCTGTGTTACTAATATTCAATATATGTGACCCTGCATCACAAAATGCACAGAAAGTCGCCAGACATGAAATTTTAGTTAAGGGCATAATCTAAAAGAGCAGACTTTAAGCTTTAAAATGATGTATAATTCAAATAAAATAGACTCTCTTAACCTATCTAAATATTGAAAAGAAAACACACACTCAGGAAAAGTGTGAACTGAGAAAAGAGGCTCTGAAGTACAGTAGTGTCTATTCAAGCGCTAAATCTTTACCAAGCCGCGCTGGCTGTGCAACGAATGGGACAAAAAAACAGGATGTAAACCACCAGAGTAACAACAATGAAGGGATTATCAGATTAAACTGAAATTGAACATGCCTTATTAACACATTCTGTTCATAACTGATGCTAACTTTCAAAGCAGTAGCATCATCCTTTCAAAAGTTATTTAAGTTGAAAGTGAAGTGTGTGTACAAGGTTTTTAAGAAATGAAAAGGGGACTCTTAAAACACACCTAATCACACTATTCTACCAAAAAGTGTTCAAGATAAACTCCTAAAAAACACACTTTCCTGCCCATTTTATGATCCCAAATTTTAGCATAATGTAGGAGAAGACTTGCTCTTTCAGAAAATATGAAAAAGTCAAGATCGGTTAGGTCGACCCATTTCACCTATTTTCAGTCCTCACACAAAATCAGTGTGTGCGACTTTTTGTTCGTTTTGTGGTGCACGGTCACATATGACCACTGACTGCTAATGATATTCCTATATTGCAAAGAGGGCCTTACAATCATTCCATGTCTGTGGTGAGAAAAATAGCAAGCCTGTGCAGAGAAAGATAACCCTTACTATAAGGTGTCTCACTGCTGAGAGCTTTCAATATTCATCAACTTCAGAGCTGTCATAAGTAATATGGGGCTAATGGAAGAGGGAAGTGTGTTTTTCCACCCTTACTGTATTACTACAGTGATGATTTGTTTTGCTGCCCCCAGTCAGTGCATATGCATTATGTATGTATGTATAGCCCATGTGTGTAAGTATGTACAGTATGTGTATGTATGTGTGTATGTGTTTTTTATATGTATGTGTTAAGTTTTTGAGTGTATATGTGATGTATATGTCTGTATGTATGCATGCATTTATGTATGTGTATGTGTATGTATGTATATCTGTATAGAGAGAAAAATAGAGAGGGAGAGAGAAATAAAGATAGACAGACAGACAGACAGACAGACAGATACATACACATATAGATACTTGCACGGAGGTAAATATTTCATGAGAGTATGATACAACAATGAATGACAAGGACATGATTTTCACATTTGGCTGCGCTAATCTCCAGACCTATTACACCAGCAAGGCAAAATGTGAGAGATATAATTTATCAGACATTTGATGGGCTGTGTTAGGTGTATAGGGGGAAATAATACACTTATAGCAAACAGTGATCGATGAGAAATGGGACAGGTTGGTTGTGTTCCTGCTTGGAAAAAAGGATTGGCTTGCTGTCTTACTAAGATGTGAAATGAATGGTTCATGATGGATAAGATTAGTGCCTATTCCAACTATTGATGGTGAGTTCCTCTGCTGATCCAAGCAAGTGCTTTAGTAACTGTCATTCTTGAACAGCAGCACAGTTGCCTCTGATACGCAGGTTGAGAGGTGTTGACGAACACCATGGATACACCAGTGTGTGTAGCATGAGCAATAGTGCAAGCACAGCACAACACAACACCGGCTTTACACCAGCTTCTTGGTGGTATAATGAGACCTTTTGTGAAGAAAGTGATAGAGCAGATATTTTGAGCAACATAACACCAGAACAACACCAGTGTGTAGGTAAATGGAGTGTGTAATGCTGCCTTTAAGCATACGTGTATATACAGAGTATAATGTAGTGTTATTGGCAACATAACACTAGGGCTACACAAGTGTTAAACAAAATCATTAGTAAGGTGTAATGATGCCTTTGTGCAGAGAATGCAAAGACTAGCAGCTTCAAGACACTAGAGGAAAAGCAATGATATACACCAAGGATATATTCCAGTGTGAACAACATTGTACCAGTTGCAGATGAAACAGAAACCCAGCTTTAGTGCTTCAAAATAGTTATGAAATGTGAGTTAAGCATAAAAACAACCATTGTAAAAATTTTAATCAGAATAATCAATGTTAAGTATTGTTAAATATAAAAAAATGTATATAATAGTTATAATAAAATTGTTTCTAGACTAAACCGTCCACAGTTATGGTTTAATGAGAGAAACAGTGATATCTCCCTATATTTTAGGTTTTATTGCAAAATAATGATAGGATATTTTGTGATACAACTGACCTCCATATATATGCATCAAATGTGATAACTTGAAAAATTTTAAAATCACTGGTCCCAAAGGTAAACTGTACCTTTAAGCATGCTGATATCATGACATAGATAATAGGAACACAGACATCTAGATATTGAATACCAATGTCAGGATTACATCTGTGTTTCTGTTAATGAAAGATATATTCTGTTTGGGGGAAGACTGCCAGGTTTACACCAAAGTGTATAATTACACCACCTCTATGAACACAGTGCAGAGATATTGATTGTAAGCTCTGATTATGTAATACCAAGTGTAACAGCAGTCTCTCTTTTTTTTTTTTTTCATCTGTCAGTTGCATAACACCAGACCATTGCTGTATTGTCTCTCTAAATATGTAATTTAAAATAATAACAACTATGATGGCTGTATACAATAGTGCTAAAAAAAATATTTGCTACTCTGTTTGCTAGATCATATTTTAAGAATTTGGTTATTACTCTGCACAAATCAGTACTGTAATAAGCACTGAAGGCCATAAAGTCATATCTTCACTGTGATATCAATTTTTGAATACCAGAGAAGCAAATATACAGTCAACATGCTCCAGTGATTTCATATTACCTAGGATCCAATGTGTACCCCATCACCATAAAAGCTTAATAACATGAGTATAAATATATGATTCCCTGATATTGGCATTATGAAATTCTCTATATGCAGTGATAGATAATTTGTCCCATTTTAAAGGGGAAGGCTAGTAACTGATCAGTGGGAATCAGTGGAAATGCTGGGAGATGATTGTTCCAATCCTTATGGGATTCATTCAAGAGTACATTATCATATCTATTGTTGTGTGAAAACTATTTGCTTCAGAATGGTCTCATATTCAAGTAATGTGCAGTTTAATGTTTCCAGGTAAGCGTCCCTGGTCAGTGACGGGGCATTAATAATTGATCAGGTACTAGCCTTCCCCTTTAATCTACAAAATGCATTACAGTAATGGAATGGAAGCTGGCCACCAGAGGTTGGAAAACTTGGCTGTGAGGTTCAGATGAAGTTCACCATGCATGAGTCATGGCTTACATTTGATACAGTAGGTCAATGCAAACCACCTTTTTGAAATGTTTCATCAAAAAGGGGGAAAACACAGATTTTCAAGTTGTTCTTAAAATTTGATATTTGGACAGGGAAAAGTGAAGTTTCAACCTGTCAACCATCATAGCAAATGTCATGTTTTCTTCTTCTTCTTTTTTCAGTCAAATCACATTATCTGTCAGATTTCTCAGATCTGGTGTTGCAACTTTATGAGGATAGAATTATAATGGGTTACAGGCAAATGAGAAAGCAGGGTTGGATCAAAGACTACAAGATATCTGCACCACAATGTCAAACCCAGGTGTTAGACCGTGGCAGGAAGCAATACCGCTTGACCAGAACAAAGCACAATAACAACATACAAAGATTATCTCACCGTGATGCAACTTTCTACCAGCAAAATTTTAACGAGGGTAGGAGCACTTGATAGCAACTGTTACATAATATCTGAAGTAGAGGAGGCATTTTGCTCTTGAGTGAATTTGCAACCACTGCCCTAGTTCATCATAAAGTGATCATGCTCTTAAAGATATCATATTTGTGCCCCCCCCCCTTTCTGATGAAACTTGAAGCAGGGCGGATATTTAATGCTGGTCAATGACCTTCCGATCCATATCTAAGCCCAACTTTGAATTGTTTACTTATAATTTCTATCTTTCTTTGAGCACTGGACATAATCTTTTGTGTACATAAAGCGCTTTTGAGAATCTGTTCTTGGCTTGAATTGTGCTACATAAAATGTATTATTATTATTATTATTATTATTATTATTATTATTATTATCATCATCATCATTATTATCATCACTTATTGTTGCTATTATTATTGTTATCATCATCATCATCATCATCATTATCATTGTTATTATTATTATTCCTATTGATATGATCTAAAACTAATATCTGAATAAAGAATATGCTGTTACTCAGTGATGTGCACATTGGAGCCAGCAAATTATTGATTGAAAGCCAGCAATTATTGAGTGACCTTGCCAAAGACTAAATGAAATGAACTGGAATTGAAATATGTATGACTTTTCAGTGAAAACACACATAACATTGAAGTCACGTTGGAAAATCCTCATTGGTAAAAAGGCAAAGAAATATTAATTTTTTAAATTTTGTTTATGAGCACAGTACTACTGTATATGCCAAATATTTCACGAGGTTTTTATTTTTCGCGAATTTCGTGAGTCAGGTCCTATTTGCGAAATTAAAGCTACGTGAAAGTATTGACTCTGATCCTGATGTGAATGAGTCGTACACGTGTACCCTTCTGCGTTCAGTAATCTCTAAAAAAGGAAGAGTGAAAATCTTCACTCTTGAAGGAGTGAATAACAGAAAAGTGTGAGTTTCTAGCGAAACTGGAGTGAATTTTGAGTGAAAATGTTCATTTTCACTAATTTTAGAGTGACCTCAGGGATCACTTGAAGATTATGGAGTGATCCTTAGGTCACTCCAAAATGAGTCAAAATGAATATTTTCACTCAAAATTCACTCCAGTTCACTCTTTTCTGTTATTCACTCCTTCAAGGGTGCACATTTTCACTCTTCTTTTTTTAGAGAGTACAGGACTCCGCAATCGCGAATTTAACCACTCGCGAAATCGTCGTTCATTTTAAGAATAGAAAATTGATCTAATTTCTGATGCCTGAAAAGATCAATAATGGACATTAAGAAATGCTACTTTTAACAATTTTCTAAATACAAACATAGTATTACACAAATATCGCAACCCATTTGTACATTCATGAAAAAGAATTAAAGGTCAAGTTCCTGCACATAAAACATAGCATCCTGTTTACCGATCTGCATTTGAAAACATATTTATATAATGCCATTCCATGGAGGTATGACAGTATATTGATTAAGTGTACATGCCTAGAGTGACAAGTCAAGAGAGAATGACAGAAAGAGAAAGAAAGAGGGGGAGAGTGAGAGGAAGAAAAGGGAGGGAAGGAGGGAGAAAGAATAGAGAAAGAGAAATGCTGTAAAACACGATATTTTCACGGCATGAAATTTTCGTGAATTGGAGCCAACGGCCTTTTTTTCGGCATGAAATTTCCGCGAGTTGCCTCTAACATTCAATGTATAGAGTGTATACAAAAACTTTCACATGCATTTAATTTCGTGAATCTTGGCTCTCATGAAATTCACAAAATTAAAATGCACATGAACATTCTTTGTTTTACAGTAAAGAGGAAGCAAGATGGAGCAAAATAGATAAATAGAGGGGGAGAGAGAGAGAAGAGAGAGAGAGAAAAGGAGGGAGAGATAGAAGGAGAGACAAAGGAGAGAGAGGAGAAGGAAAGAGAGAGAGAGAGATGGAGAGAAAGAGATGAGAGAATGTAGCAATCTTCTGATTATGTTTGCAATCTATTGATTGGGAAGTGGGAAGAAATATAGGGCAGGGTAACTATGTTTACCTACACCTTGCTGTTTGATATCAAATAAAGATTTATGTCAATCTTTACCTGCTGTTTGCCGTTTAGTGTCAAATCTAGGCAAGACTCTTATATTACCCGAGATTTTTACTCCCACCTCACAGCAAACTTGATTGAATTGAGATCTGATTGTGCCCACATGAATCAATACAAGAGTAGTTTGGAATAGTGTAAATTTTCAGCAGAAGGTTATCAAGGGGGGTGTACCTGATACAAATGTGTAGGTGCTTTGATATTCTTTCTTTGTGCAGATACTGTCTTTCAATATAATTTGGAATGATGTATTTTATTTTTTTCAGCAGAAAGACATCAGTGTACCTGATAGGTGCTTTAATATTCTTTCTTTTTGCAGATATTGTCTCATTTTCTGTTCTCTGAAAACTCTTACTTTCCTGTCTCATGTGAACGACCACAAACTGTAGACTCGGCAGAATTTTTGCCCTTCCTGCAAGCTTTTGTTGTGAAGGACGTGGAAGCAAATCCCTACTTTATAATTCAAGGGAACTACTGTGAAAGAAATAAATATTTAAATAAGAAGAATGATGAAAATTCCATGAAGTTGTCTTGTTTCTATTGACTTGTTATACTTATCCATGTTTGGAAGGAAGCTGTCAATCATCAGAGATGACCACTGTTACTTTTTATAGTATTTTGTCTTTTTCTCTGTTGGTTTTATGCCAGAATTACTGCAGGTTTCACAGAAAGTACTATTTTTCTCAAATTGTACTACACTCATGTCTATTACAGGAAAAGTGATATTGCTGTGTTTCCACACACACACACACACACACACACACACACACACACACAAGCCTTTGCATCAAACCTCATAATACTGCAGGGTGCTATTTATATGGTTGACATCCCTGAAAAATGGGTAAATATGTACTGGCTTATATGGAGAGTTTGTAAGCTCAGTCCGTCAATCTGCAAGACGAAACAAAAAAAAAAGTACACATTTTCACACAGGAAGAACAGAGAGAGAGGGAGAAGAGACAAAAAGGTAGAGATATTGAGAGAATGTTTGCATTTCTGAAGTCTTTTCATTAAAGCATTGTAGGTGCAGCTTGGGCATTTCTATTTCTTGTTTTAAAAAGCGGGTAAAGTAAGACTAAATTTGTGTTTTCAGTGACAGAAAGACAATGCAGACATCCAGAAGTATAGAGGAAGACATTTCTATTCTGCCCGGGGCATAGTATCTGTGGTAATGCTTTTGTTTCAAACAAACATGGATTCTGAGGAGAGAACTTGCATTTTTAACGTCTTTACAAATGTAGCTTCAAACTGACACAGTCTTACTGGATTCTAAGCATTTGACATGAATTTCACTATTTGGGAATGGAGAAATTAGAGAGCCTGTAACTGGATCAGGTGTTTATAGAAATGGTCGTTTTGGTGGTAGATTGTCCCCGCGTTCACACTGGTCCCCGCGATGCGGGGACAGCCACAGGAGATCTTATCTTTTTTACGGCTGACCGTTCACATTGGTATCTCATCTGTCCCCGAGCTGTGGGGGCATTTTGGGGCTTGGAGCGAGTTCTGCCACTTGAATCCAGGCATAGCGCATGCGAACATTTGATGACCACAGCTGGACGCTATCAATTGCGCCCCAAGGTCACTCTCCCCTCCAAATCTTGTCCCCGTACCCGACTTGCTTCGCGTACCCGACTTGCTTCGCGGGGACGAGGGGACAAGTCCCAGCGAGCATTCACATTATGGGGCTCGGGACTTTCCCCGCGTCGCGGGGACCAATGTGAACGCGGGGTCAGGAGAGGGGCTCAGATGGGAGCGAAAGGGGTAATGGCTGTTTGGGAGACAAGGGGGAGGGGAATTATTATGAACTTTACCCTATTATTGAACCATCTCACTGTTATCTCCTCCAAGGAGATACTGTTTTTGCCAACATTATTGTATTTGTTTGTTGGTCTGTGTGCATGTTAGCAATATTAGGCTCATTTCAAAATGACTGATTAGATTTTGGGGAAGTTTGCAGAATAGTTGTGGCATGATAAAAGGAGCAGGTGAGTGATTTTGGTGATGATTGAGAAAATTATCCAGGGGGCATTTCATGAAGAGCTTTGGTGGGATATTTTTCTGACAAACTGTTACAAGCTACTGAAATCATTGCATCTGATTGGCTGAGAGCAAATTTGTCTGACAACTTTGGTAGACAAAATGCTCCATGAAATGCCCACTTGATCTAAGATATTTTTGAGGATGCATGCCGAGTTTTATATGCATTAGCGACCTTATGGCGTTGACAGAGGTTTGTGCTCGCTGGCATTTCTAGTTGTCCTATAAACCCCCTTTTGGTCATAAATGATGAAGAGATTCCTGGAAGTATATGCCATGCCCTGCTCATGCAAAGTAATGAGTGTGTAATGGGGAGAAGTCTTTCTCCTTGTTCCTGTTACTAGAGTAATGCATAAACCAGGCCTCTCAGAGGGGTTAGATGATACGTACCCACGTTTGTTGCTGCCATGAAAATTAAATATTAATTGTAAGTAGAAGCATGATCTTCACAAAAATGACAGGAAGGAATATAATGTGGGTAAAATTTATCAAAAAGGGCATGGAGCTGATAACGTCCTGCAAGTGCGATGAAGTTTAGGAATGCGACAAATTTTAGGAGTGCGTTAAAAGAGCTACGCTGTCATGTCATTAACACGCTTGTGTGTATGGGTAACATAGCTTACCCTTTGCCGACCTCTCTGTATTGTATTGCATGCGAATACTCCTGCCTATTAAGTGCTCATGCAGATGTGTGTGTGTGTGTGTGTGTGTGTGTGTGTGTGCATAGTATGTGCTTGTGCATATGTATGTGAGGGAGAGAGTGAGTGTTCTTGTGTAAGGTTTCATAGAGATAGGGGTGTGTTCAGAAACATAGATTATAGATGGATTGAATGAGGTTTATAATGTTTGTGTGTATGGGGGGGGGGCATTTGGGCTTGCGAACGTGTTGTCAATCATTGGATAAATCAAGGGAAGGGGTCTGTTGAAATATGAATAACAAGTCATTAGTGTTCAAATTCATGAAATTCTTCTGTCGAGATGTTTCATGAATTTGAATAACAAAGCAGTACCCGCTGCATGCTATAAGGATTAGAACCAACACTTGCTGTCGGGCGAAAGCTCGGTGGTCTAGTGGAGATGACGCCTACATTGTATCTGGTGATCAGGAGGTCGTAGGTTCGAATCCTGCTCGAGTATGTACGCCCATGATTTTTATCATGGCTACTACTAAAACACTGATCAATTCAGTGCTTATTTACGTCATGTGGGGCAATTTGTCAATCAGTTGCAAAGTCATTAGTGCTTGCCTTGTTATGTTGTGGGATTACTTTCACATTTTGAGCATCTGGTTGTTGAATCAAGCCAAATATGTGGGAATATGAATAACAAGTCTGAAGTGCCAAGCATGTATGGTTGATGGCTTAATTTGCACAAAAAGGAAAGACGAGTTTCTACATGAAATTCATTATATCAAGGAGAAAAAAAAAACTGTCGGTTGGACTAATGTGTGTGATTTTAGTGTCTAAGAATTTGTACATGTTTGTTTGAAAAGCCATGTTGACCTGTCTTTTAATAGAAGCAATTTCTACTTTGTAATAGTAAAAAAGGAATGTTTGTATTATCATTTGCTTGCATTGAAAAGAAGTAATTTCAACAAAACATTTTTGTATATGTTGAGATTTGACTTTCCTTCAATTTGTCTTCCTCTCAGAAATGAAATTTGTCGGATCGCAACTGCTGATTTGTGTATGTTGTATGTGTATGTATTCAGTGATTTTTTCCCCCTTTTCAGTCTTTGTTTTAAGTTTGAAGTGTAGAAACAGGAACTTAAAATGGAGCTTAGTGGAGCCAAGAAGAGAAATGACTCAATGTATCAGTGAATAGACAGGATGTTTCTGTTATTGTTGGAAATGGTATCTGGCAATTGACTGGCAGTGTTGCAGTCTGCATCCAGCGATGGTTTCAAAGGAGCTCTTCGAGGGGATGAAGAAAGTTTCTTGGTTTAAAGAGATGGTATAGGTTTGGTTGAGGTTTCCGACTTCAGGTTTCCAACTTTTTTTGTGATATAACAAGAAACCTCTTATGATATGAAAGAGCATACAATTCTAAGAGGAACTCAAAGTTTATTTTATGAAAATTGGTTCTGAAATGGCTGAGATATCCAAAATAAAGCAATCCTAAATAAAGGTTGGATCCACCTTTATGGATCATTTTGTTTTGCTTTATTTTTGGATACCTTGGCCATTTCAAAACCAATTTTCATAAAATAACTTGAGTTCCTCTTAGCATTGTATGCTCTTTAATATTTTATAAGTGGTTTTGTCTTTATCTTGCAAAATGTTAAAAGCTGAATTCCCATCTCAACGAAAATTATACCATTCCTTTAAAAGGTCCCATTCTGTGAGTGCATTAAATTTTGGGTGCTGTTCGTTATTCCGAAAGTTCGCTATTCCAAAGGTTCGTTATTCCGAAGGGTCGTTAATACGAAACACGCAAATTTCCTATACCTAGAGGTTCGCTAATCCGAAAATGAAAAAAGGTTCGTTAATCCGAAAATTTGTGGCGTTATTCCGAAGGTTCGTTACTCCGAAGATTGGTTAATTCGAAAATGAAATTCGGAACAATGAACCTTCGGAATAACGAATCTTAGGAATAAAGAGTCTTCGGAATAACGAACCTTCGGAATAACGAGCTGTAACCTAAATTTTCATGATGTATGCATCTCGTCATAGCTATCTCCCTCTTTGTTTTGCTCTATTTCTTCAGAGCTGCAGGACAGGAAGTCACCTGAAGTATCATCAGCAGGACCAAGCCCGGGGTCACCCTTCAAACAGGGCGAGCCTCGGACCCCGGAGACCCAGAAGCTGACCAACCTGCCCAGTCGACCACCGGTCAAGCTGGAGTTTGAAAACATCGCATACAGCATACAGCAGGGGGACTGTTGCAAAAGAAACAGAGGTATGTGTATGAATGTCATCATTTTTGCTCACAGTTTAAAGTGATCGTATAGTTTTGGTTGAGACCTAATTTCAGGTTTCTAACATTTTTTTAAAGAGATAATGAGAAACCTCTTGCGAAATATGAAAGAGCATGTAATTCCACGAGAAATTCAATGTTTATTTGACGAAAATTGGTTTTGAAATGGCTGAGATATCCAAAACAGAGCGATTCTAGTAAAGTGTGGGACCCACACTTTATTACGATCGCTTTGTTTTACTTTGTTTTTGGATGTTTCAGTCATTCCAAACCCGATTTTCATCGAATAAACTTTTAATTCCTCCTATGATGGTATGCACTGTACTATTTCGTAAGTGTTTTCTTTCTTATCTTGCAAAAAGTTAAAGCCCAATTCTCATCTCCACCAATACTGTACCATCCCTTTAAGATTCGGCCCCCTGCAGAACTCTGGAAGTGATGTACCAGCAGCTAGAAAATGTAGCCAATCAGCAACCACTGGAACTGTGCTGCTCCTCAAACCCCCATTAACAATCACTATCGTTGTCCCGTCTGAACACCGGCACCTTATTTCAACTCATTTGCACTCATATAAAACCTACTTTGCACCTGGCTTAGCAGTACCCTCCATTATGACACCACTAGCACCATCCCAATTCTCTCCAATCTTACAGCCGATAGCACCTTGCCAATATCCTCCATCTAACACCACTGGCACTTTCAATCTCCTGTTATCCTATCATGAGTAGCATACTGTCACCCTGCCAGGATGTTTACTACCAGCTTAGCTGCACCCTCAGTCACCCTACTGCACCCAGCTTGCCACCATTAGCACCCCATCAAACTTGGCCACCACCCCATTAATGCTTTACTAGTACAGAACATTAAAGAGCACCCCTTCAAAATGAGCTAGCATCCCATCAGAATGCAACAGCAATCTCTAGGACTCTTGTCAGCTTTTTATTAGCACTCTTGTAGTAGCACCTACTTGCAACCACCCATCAACCACTAGCTTGTTTTCTGTACCGAGCAGCACCCTGTCATCACCCACCAGTATCATATCACTGCAAACTACCATACCATACGCCATCCATTGGCACCTCATATCGTCCCAGCTGCGCCATTTTCTACACCTCTGTGCAAGAACTCCCACATTCACCACCAACTCCATTAACGTTTATTAGCACAGCTCTTAAAGCACACTTGTGACACATTTTCGTCTGCTTGCTCGAGGTGATCTCTTTTTTTTTCCTGTCACCCCTTTTTTACTCTTCTATCATTTCAAGTGTAAACATATCAATCACAGTATGTCATTTTATTCTATGAATGAATGCTGTGCATATGTGACCCTGCATCACAAACCCACCAAAAAGTCGCCAAACATGGATTTTTAGTTTAGGGCAGACTCTGAATAGAGCAGACCCTGAGCTTTAAAATGGTGTATAACTCCGTACAAATCAACTTTCCTAACCTACCTCAATGTAAAGAATGTACACACTCTGGAAAAGTGTGAATCACACTAAACTGCTAAAAACTCAATTTCCTGTTTGTTTTATGATCCCAGACTTTAGTATTATGTAGAAGAAGACCTGCTCTTTCAGAAAATATGATAAACGTAAGATTGGCTAGGTTGACCCATTTCACCTATTTTCAGTCTCCACACAAAATCGGTGCATGCGACTTTTTGTTGGTTTTGTGATGCATGGTCACAATTGTACATGGGAAGAGCCGAGTCCTGCTTCGCCGCTGTTCCTGTGGGCAGTTTTATGATTCATGATTGACAAAGTCACTTACCTTTGTCCTGGGAAAGAGCAGCAGACACCAGCTGAAAGTTTGTTGACCTTCCAAGAAAACCCCTCTTAAAGGCGCATTTTAACATTGATTCTACCTCGATAAATCTCAACTGTGTGGTTCTGTACTTATGCTGCAAGTCTCTTCGATATTGTGTGGGAGAAAAAAAATGGTCATGGGGAAAAAAAAAAGCTACTGAGAAATTGAAACAGACTTCCAGAGTGATTGCTGAATTGGTTGAAAAATGAGATAGTTGTGCATAAGCAATCAATGCTTATGTTTTCCCCATGGACAGCTGCATTCAAAATGAACCATTCAGATGTGGGCACAGCAGGGTGATATTATTTTGTTGATACTTATCATGATGGTGAGGGGTATGTATCAAAACCTTTCACTAGATTCATAACATATCACATGAAGCTCAACATTTGTTTTTCCAAATCTAGCTACTACAGTGTCAAATAGAGTGTTTAAGGTGTGATGATCATGTGAGAGGCAATTGTTACGTGATAAAATGAGCGAACTTCTATGGAAGCTTCCTGTGGCTGAGTCACGACAGGTCATTATGTGTGGTTTGCGTTGGTCAACGAAATCTCTAAAATCCTCATGTAGCTTCCTGTGTAATCTGACTTTTACTGAAATAGATGGTTTAAAGGGATGATCTATTCCTCCCCCCCCCCAAAAAAAAAAAAAGATAAAGAGATTGTTTTAGCTCAAGTGAATACAGGAAGGCTTGTGAAATATTATTTCTACTGAAATAGATGTGTTAATGGAAGATCTATTCCCCCCCCCCAAAAAAAAAAAAAAAAAAAAATATTAATAATAATAAATGAAGGGATTATTTGTAGATGAGGTGAATACAGGAAGAGTTGTGAAACATTCTTTTTACTGAAATAGATGGTTTAAAGGGAAGATCTAATCCCCTCTCCCCCCCCCCCCAAAAAAAAAAAAAAACAAAGAGAAAAAGATAAAGGGATTATTTGTTGATGAAGTGAATACAGGAAGGGTTGTGAAACATTATTTTTTTTTACTGAAAGAGAGGGTTTAAAGTTAAGATCTACCCCCCCCCAAAAAAAAAAAAGAAGAAAAAGAAAAAGATTAAGGGATTATTTGTAGATGTTAGTGCATACATTAATGTTTGTAAAACATAATTTCAATGAAAAATTTATGGGAAATTGGACGATCTATTCAATAAGTTGTGAAATTCTCTGCTTTGGGTTGATTTGATCTGCCACCCTCATGTGTTGAGATCTGTGTGTATCATCTTTTTCAGAATAGTGGAACAGTTAAAAAAAAAAGACATAGATGAAATTTCTCACAAGTTTTATGTACATTTGAAAGCACTCATTCTCGTGACATGCACCTGAGGCAAATACTGTTCTCCACACCTTGTGGAAGAGATAGGTTAAAGAGATGGTCTAGTTTTTGGTTGAAATGGGGATTCAGATTTTAACTCTTTGTGAGATAATTCGAAACCACATACATGAAATATTAAAGAGCATACAAAGTTTATTTGTGACCCTGCATCACAGAACCAACAAAAAGTCGCCAGACATTGATTCTTAATTAAGAGCAGATTCTGAAAGAACAGACTTTAAGCTTTAAAATGATGCATAACTCAGTTCAAATGGATTCTCGTAACCTATCTTAATATTGGAAAGAAAGCACACCCTCTGGAAAGTATGAACTGAGAAAAGAGGCTCTGAAGTTCAAGATCTATTCAAGCGCTTTAATAATCTTTAAGGCAAGCCGTGCTAGCTGTGTAATGAATGCAACAAAAAACAAGATGTAAACCACCAGAGCAACAACAATGAAGGGATTATCAGATTAAACTGAAATTAAGCATCTTCTGGTAACACGTTCTGTGGATTATTAATGCCAACTTTCAAAGCTGTAGCACCATCCTTTCCAAAGTTATTAGAGTTGAAAGTGAAGAGTATGGATAGCGTTTTTAAGGAATGAAAAGTGGATTCTATAAGACACAACTAATAACAATATTCTACCAGAAAGTGTTTGAGAAAAGCTGCTAAAAACACAATGTCGTGATCATTTTATGATCCCAAACTTTAGTATAATGTAGAAGAAGACTTGAAGAGTTTGTTTGCAAAAACCGATAAGTCCATATTTGCCAAATGGAGATATTTGCGATTTAAGGTCAAGAAAAATAAAGAGAATAATAAGAAAAATTTTGCTTCTTTTGACCATAACTTCAGAAATATACCTTTATATATAGTGACCAATATATCATTTAAAAGGTATTATTTTATACTTTATGACAGAGATCGTACTTCAAAATCTTCGAAAATGGACTTATCGGTTTTTGCAAACAAACCCTTCACTTGCTCTTTCAGCAAATATGAAAAACTCAAGATTGGCTGGGTTGACGCATTTCACCTATTTTCAGTCCTCACACAAAATCAGTGAGTGTGACTCTTTGTTCGTTTTGTTATGCACGGTCATATGTGATGACAATTGGTTTTGAAATGGCTGAGATACCCAAAAACAAAGCAAAACAAAGTGGTCCTCATAAAAGTTGGGTCCCACCTTTTTTAAGGACCTCTTTTTTTCTGGATATCTCAGCCACTACAAAACTGATATTCATCAAATAAACTTCGAATTCCTCTTAGAATTGTATGCTCTTTCATATTAAGTTGTTGCGGATTATCTCACAGAGAGTTAAAACCTGAATCCCTATTTCAACCAAAACTATACTATCCCTTTAAGCGACTGTTTGATGTCCGTGAAAGAAAAAAAAAAAAGTTTGGGACACTTAGTGCATACTTTCTTTAATCATTCACACACTATGACATCACAGATTGTTGTAGATTTTGCTTCAAAAGAGGGCAGCACATAGTTTTTACCAAAACTTTACAAATGTAAAACTTTTGAACACATTGACAGATTTTTCTCAAAATTTCGCCAAGTGCTTCATAAATGTTGTTGCATTTTGCTGAATACCCATATATGTTCGGTGGAAATTCATCATTTAAAGGTACCATCATGTTATCCTTGGGTGCAAATGTTGTCATTAATGGCTTCCGAATCCTTCTCCGGCAGTGCCCCTTGGTGTCCATGGGGATGTTTCATGAAGCTGTTCTTAAAATTACGAATGACTCAAGAACGTCTTGAACACGTCCTGGTGTGCTATACTTATCAGAATTTCAATAATTCAGCACAAGAACTGATCACCAATCGTTCTTAAGTCATTTTTCGTAAATTTACAAACAGCTTTATGAAACAACCCCCCCCCCCCCCATGTAATATGTCAGATTTTTGAAGGGTTATTCGAAATCTTGACCTTTCTCACTGAAGGAAGCCATAAATGTCATACCTCATCACACTGTGTAAGACAAATTGCTTGTGTAGTCATGGAGATGAACTTGCTGAGGAAGATTTTTTTTTTCAATAATCTTTATTTATTGACATTCAAATCAATGCAAATATATCAGCTGATGCCGTGCTGTACAAACAGAAAAATCACACTTTTTTGACGCAAATACCAACAGTGTTCTACCCAGGAGGTACTTCCTTTCTTACGTAAATAGCACTTTCTGAATGTTGGAAACTAAATCTACCTGGTATTCCAATCATTAAAAATTGATCATTGAAAAGAGAGAGAGAGAAAAAAAAACACAAACACAATTGTACAGTAAAGCAGAATGTCATCATCAAAAGAGAATGTCATCATCTTGTAAATTGCCCAAAGAAATCCACTCTCCCTGCAGCTCTCCACAGCTGCCCCTCCTCATCCTGTAATCTTTTTTTTATTAGTCTTCAACAGGTTAAAACAAGGGCTGTAAGTTGAGATGTGATGATGGAGAAAGATTTGACAGGGTTGCATTTGTAACGAAGCTTTGGCCAAACCGGTAATTACCCCTTGTTTGTTTTAGCAGTAGACATAAATCATGCGGCCTTCTCGATGTCGGGGCTTGAAAAGTGCTGTAATGGTCAAGTGTTATAGATTGCTTGTGTTCAGCACTTTTTCACAGACCCCTGTTCACATCCCAACCTCCGGAAGGTTGGAATCAAGGTAGATTCAAGAATGCTTTGAACATGTAATGTTAACACGTTTAGGACAGGCTAATTTTGCTACAACGCAAATTTCCCATAGACCCTTGCCCGAGTATTTTTTCATTTCATTTCAATTTATTTTCATATTTCTCATATATATCACTATATAAAGTAAATTGATGCGAAATTTATACAGAACATAATTCAAAATAGAACTTCACCGGAATGTTCAAGAGTTTGTCTTGGTATACACAAGGTCTGTATACATGCGAGTTAAACTGAGATCATAATGCGAAAAATATGATGGGGCCTGCGTAAAAGCAAGCTTGTACAGAGCCGCAGGTCCCGTGATAAAATCAGATTAGGGGAAACGTAAGTACAAATTTTTTTTAGACCATACTGTAACTGGGGGATCCGATTAAAATGAACAAAGATCAAATCAAATAAGTGTTACTAAATAAAATACAGTATGCTCAGGACAGGAACATCCCTATTTGTTGAGCATGTTCTGGTCAAATATAGCATGGAAACAAATGTGCTTCCAGTAGCTGAATTTGGAGTATTTATTTCATTATGTATTATTATCTTATAAAATGTTTATTGTACATGCAGAAGTTGTTTATACTATTGTGACAGGATATACGTTGAATACAACTAAAATAACCTTTGGTGTTTTCAACATTTCTTCATCTTTGCCGATACATGCAGGAACTTGTTCATTTTGTGAGTGTGAACAGAATGCAACTGAAAATTTAGCGAGAGATTCTGGGTCTGGGTCAGCGTGAACTTTTGTCCAGGGTGAACAAACTTTCTTTCCTCGGCTGCATCTGCTCGTTGGAGAAATGTAATAAACAATCAGCCGCCTATTAGCATCCGTGAGCAATGGAGGACAGAAGAGTTGGAGTATATTCGGAAAAAGATTAACCTTTTAGAACTAGGGAATCTTTACACATATTAAAGTGTCTTCATAATGCACAAACACAAGCTTATTGGAACTGTGGACAGCGGGCCTGTATAAAGTTAGCCAATAAAACTTTCATACCGTAGTCCATTATTTTGCTGACACTCGTGTTGTCGTAATGCAGTTATTGTACACCCTGTTTGAACCAAAGCTATTATCACATCACATTTGGGAAATGAGAGGAAATTGAGGAGAATTTAGATTACATTTCAGAGAGAGGATGAAGATGAACAGGTGGCAGCAGATGGAGATTGGGACAAAGGAGGAGGATGGAGGAAGAAGATGAGGAAATGGGACAAGACAAGAGAGAGATAGAGAAGCTGAAGGAGTGGGAGAAAAAAAGAAGAAGAAGATAGTTTGAGAGTAGAAAGAGGAAAAGGGGAGGGGGGAGATTTCAAGGAGGAGGAAAGTGATGAGGGTGATGTCATAGATGATAAAGATGAGGGTAGATGGGAAAATAGAGCCAGAAAATGTGGAGGTATATGACGCCATGGAGTTGGAAACCTGGGATGGGGGGGGGGGGGGGAGGGGGGTAATGTAAATTATGATATGACCTGCAAAATGGCCAGAACTTTATTTGTTCCATATTTATATTTTATTTGTATATTCTGTGTAGTCTTTCTAATATTCTTTTCTGGCAGCTTTCTAGATCTACAATGAATCTCTGAAAAAATAAATTGATTTGTTTTTTTACACATCCACATATATAAATGATTTGACTTCTAGATAACCTTCACAATGATGTGCACATGCTTACAGGCCATACCGTTGTTGTTGTTTTTTTTCTATGTACACCATGTTCCATTCAATCACATACTTCTTTCCTCCTGTGATGTGTAACAACTTTGTTTTGTTTTTTGTTTTTTGAATTTTATGTATGATTGTCTCTGTGGTTTATCTTGTAACATTAGATGTGTTCTGTTGCTTTTTATGAGATTTGAAATGGAAATAAACAAATTGAATTAAAAAGAAATAATTTTGACATTGAAGGGAGTCATGGGCAGCTCGACTGAAGCAATCTTTATTCACTGCCCACCAGGGTTATATTTAAAAATTATGGATAGCACCCATCAGGGAATTCTTGTGCATCAGAGTGTATCATGCACAGCAGTAACGGTTGACTCTAGTTGAGATTCTTCATCTGGGTGTGCACTGTAGAGATCAGTGATAAAGCTGTACACATTTTGGTATGGTGATTCTCAAGCACATCCAAAGCGAGGCCAGCCTTCTCACTCCATGGTATCCCCATGCTATCTGGCAGAGACTCCGACTCTCCCGCTCTCGACGGGAGATCTCCCGCCGAAAGCCCATTTTTGCAAAATCTCCTGTTCTCCCGCTTGAGATTTAATTTCTCCCGTTTGAAATGATTTTTTTACTTAGTGTCATCGTATGTAGAAAAATAAGCCTTAGATAGCACAAGATAACATCTAGAACTCGAGAGTTGGACCCCGGCAGCAAGGAACTTCGCGCACATCAAGTTGGAGTCTCCCGCTTGCTGGGGGTTTCAGGCGGGAGAATCTCCAGATCAGAAAGTGCTTGGGGTTGGAGTCTCTGTATCTGGTCCATAATTATCAAAATGATAATTGGATATACAAAATTATGGATTAGGGAGTAGACCAGGATAAGGGTGGAGAGATCTGAATGATGATAAAACAACATTGCACAAAAAAATGAACAGTAAAAACAAACTGATTTCATTGTTCCGATTAACCGGCTGTTGTTTGGAACTGGAGTTATTATACATCAAGCCAATAGGGAATAATCAAATATTGGAAGTGGCAGATTAGCGAGTGCATGATATATGCATGCATGGTAAGATATATATTTAACACTCTTAAATTTGAACCATTACTCCATCTATGCAGTGTCGAAAACGATCCTCGGCGGTCTGACGGGATGTTTCATGCCAGGGGAACTCATTGCCATCATGGGCCCCTCTGGTGCGGGCAAGTCCTCCTTCATGAACGTGCTCGCCGGATACAAGTAGGTAGCACATGATCCATCATTAGCTCCCCTTCTCTCTTTTATCACTGTCTTATTTTTCCTTATTTATATGTTTACCGTATATATTTCTTCCTACTGTTTTATCCCTTGAGGTACATCGACGCATCTTGTGGCTACGTTTGGACATATGCGGTTGTGTATGTGGCTTTTTTTTTTAGTTTTATGTGTGGTTGTGTGTGCAATTATGTGTGTGTGGTTATGCCTGTGGATTTGTGTTTTTGTGTGTACTATTGTACATGCTTTTCTGTGTGTGTGTGGTTTTTTTTTTATTTGTATAATAATGTGAATATGTGTGATTATTTATGTGTGTGTGTTGTGTGTGTGGCTGTGTGGAGCTGTATGTTTGGCTGTGTTCTTTGTGTGGTTGTGTCTGTGGCTTTTTATTGTACATGTATCTGTATGTGTGTGTGTTTGTATGTGTGTTCAGGTCTGTATATCAGTGGGTGTGTTCTGTGTGGCATTTGTAAGTGTGTAGGCCTATGTGAGGCTGTCATTGTGTGTGTTGGCTGTGTGTAGGCCTACATGTGTGTTTATGGTTGTGTGAAAGTACACTATGATTATGCTTGTCATTACAGAGATGAAATATTATCTTAGCAAGTGTCAATAACTAAATTAACTTGGGGCCCAGCTGTCAGTGTGTTCATATCAAGGGGGCTTTTCCGTGTAAAGGACTTTTTCATTAGAGCATATTCAACAAATATGACATAAGCAAAAAATTCTTACAGATAGCAACAACAACAACATGCAAATTATGCATAAATCAAACATGTCCATCCTTTAAATGCTTCAAATTACAAATGATGACTCGTAATTTGTGTTTATGTGTCCCAAAATGAGAAGTATTTCTTACTGGTAAGAACCTCAAATTTCCAATAAAATTTTATGTAAAGAGACTGGTATTGAAAATGACTGGATCAGTTACAGAATAAAGAGCTCCCTCCTGGGCTCTTATCTTTCAGAGTTTTCGATCATCATTTTTACATTTGGTCAAATTCATTGTTGACAAGCATCCAAATATCTTGACAAATCAAACTGAGGCTATGATGTTGTAATGATGCTGTATTGTGCTTGCAAACACTGACCTGAAAATATAAGGCACAGTGATTTCCAATCTGTGTGAGGTAAATGGTATTGAAAGCTTTGCTCATCACCCTTTGAAGAAGTGAAGAGTTTGTTTGCAAAAAACGATAAGACCATATTTGCCAAATGGAGATATTTGCGATTAAAGGTCAAGAAAAATAAAGAGAATAATAAGAAAATTTTTGCTTCTTTTGACCATAACTTCAAAAATGTACCTTTATATGTAGTGACCAATATATCATTTAAAAGGTATTATTTTGTACTTTATGACAGAGATCATATTTCAAAATCTTCAAAAGTGGACTTATCGGTTTTTGCGAACAAACTCTTCAATTTCATTTTTTGTTTCCTGCACGCCCAGCCAATCTCCATCATATTCATCCCCATATCCATATCTGGTAGCTGATATGACTCATATATATTCACTTTTAACAGAAACTGCCTGCAGGGATGTCGGGCAGATAGACACCCATCACTGTAAGCTTGTCGTAGCTGCTCTCATCAATTAAGTAAACGAAAATGCTCCAGCGCCCTCCCCTGGAGGATGGGAGATATACACAAATCTAATTAAAGGAAATGAAGTTACGTGACAACAATGATTTGAATCATGTATGCGCAGCACATTCGCCTTAAGCATCATCAGTTTAAGCTTCCATAATGAGCTTATCACACTTTGAGAACATCTTCCACTGTTGAGGATATCGTCCTCGGGGGCGCCCTTCGGTCTCTTTGTGGAAGGAGGATGTGTGTAGAAAATGACTGGTCATTGCACTTTTGTGCTATTCAAATTGTCCTCCAGTTCATGAAAGATAGTGGGTTACCCTGGTGCTGAATTTCCATCGCTGGACAGCCGGAGAGACGTAATGGCCCGAATTCACGAAGGTGGTTTAAACTTAGACCATGTTACAAATTTAGACCATGGTCTAAAATAAGCGTTGAATAGGCGTACCAATACATGCGCACATCAATGCACATTTTTTTACTGGATGCCTGTTAGCATACGCAGTCTGTCAATCATATCTGCGCAGAAGAAATATACATAAACCATGGTTTAAATTTAGACCACCTTCGTGAATTCGGGCCTATGTGTAATTGTCGTGAAAGTGTATCAGGTTGAAGAGGAAAAGGCATGGGGGGGGGGGGAATAAGTTGGGTAAAGAGGTTGGTACTTTACCCCTCTTATCAATTCCCTGCTAAGTGTGAGTCACAGGTTGATTAAAGGCAGAAGCACTGTAGTGGTACAGCTGTATGTATGTTTGATAAAATTCTGGACTCTTCTATTTGGGCTACATTTATAATCTTGCCCATGTTTAAAACATGTTTCAGTACCGACTATCAAAATATGTTTGCCAAAGGCCTTTCGGATCACATTTCTGGAGTTGTTGCATTTCAAGTTTCAAGTTTCAAGTTTTATTTCATATTTCCACTTTCTCAGTGATGGGATTACAAAATGATTGACAATAAAACAAAAGTACAAAATATATACAACCATATCTTATGTTGGAAAAAAAAAGACAAACAAACATTACACACAAATATAAATGGTCATTATCATCTGAGGATATCACAAATCAATGTCAGAAATATGATGGGGCCTACATAAAAGCAGTGATGCTTGTAAAAACTGTAGGTTCCCGAATTTATAGGCGTGAAATTATACGGAGAACGGACATGTTTATCTCGACCAACTTAAATTGTACCAGTGCAAAATCAGTATTAAGAACGAACTATTGAACCACATGAATACTTTAGTATCACTTAAACGAGACTGTACATATTTGAATTGAATTGAATAACTGAAACTTCACTGGTCTTGCACTCGAGACACAGTGAACAGTTCCAGCACGTTTATTTTCATATTTCACTTGACATCAAAATACATCCAAAAAAAAGAATACAAACCAAGCAAAATACACAATATTTATAAGTCGGGTCATGAACAGAAAGTGTGTCAGCATACATAATGTACATAAGACAATTCTCTATAACTTGTGAAATATGATGGAACCGCAAAAGCAAAGCTTGTAAACGCAGGTTCCATGAAAAAATACCGGTGTAAATTTGCTATGCAATCAATGGAGATAGGACACAAAGTAATAATGACAAAACTTATGAAAGCTAAAATATCAAGGTACAAAGGGAAAAAGAAATAAAAGAGAAGAAAAAGAAAAAGAAAAAGTGAAGAAAAAGAATCCAAAGAATAAGAACTGAATGGAAATATGGGATATAGATACACAAGTATATGCGTGCACATTATCTATAATCAACTTCATAATGAGTTTGAAATGTTAATACATGTACGGATGCAGTGATTATATAATGGAAGCATAAACCAGAAATATACATTAAACGAGGATGCTGCGCATATAACACATTAGAAAAATTCTAATCAGGCTGGTTATATTAATTTATTAACATTAATTTCAATTTTTGCTTATATGTAAACATACTAAAACAATTCATGAAATCGGCGGGAAGATCATTCCAAAATTTAGGTCCGGTAAAAACAATTGTTTTTTGAGCAAGGAGTGTGCGAGTACGTGGAAGGTGAAATGAGTCTCTTTGTCTTGTGGGGTAAGCATGGACGGCATAGTTTTTTTTAAACATGTGAGTAAATACATCAGGCAAGCCGTTGGCTGATAATTGAAACATAAATGTTCCTAAGTTGTATAAAAACAAATCAGCAACCTTAAATAGTCTGTTTTCAAAGAAGAACTAATTTGTGTGACAATAATAGTCGGCTAGATTAACTGAACGGATAGCCCGTTTTTGTAATTTGAAAATGTTATCAATATATGATTTAGCACAGTTTCCCCAGGCAAGTATTCTGTAACAGAGATAAGGTAAGATAAGCGTTGAATATAAATTTTTCAAAATATGCTTGGGAAAAAAATGTTTTAGCTTATTTAAAATCCTAGTATTTCTCGAAAGCATCTTAGATAAATAATCTATATGATATTTCCGTGTTAATTCATGGTCAATATAAAGACCTAAAAATTTAAACGATTCAACTTGAATCAAACAATCATTGTTCATCTTTATATCGCCAGGCAAATAAATAGCAGAATTACTAAATAACATATAAACAGTTTTGTTTACATTAAGAGACAACTTGTTTGCTTGAATCCACATTTGAACCGACTTTAATTCTCTGTTCACTACATCTATTTCACTACATATATTTCGCCATGTTTACAAAAAAAAAAAGTGCTATAAAAGTATCGTTAAATGACTTGGAGCTGCGGACAAAGACAAAAGACTGGGGGTATTAAAAAAAATATATATATATATTATCTCTACTGTGAGTCGAGAGGGAGGCCCTGTCACTGCACAGCTCCTTTGTGCAGTTTTATCCGAGGAGTGGAGATGTGCTAGTTTGCAGTGGTGGGCGTGGGCAGGTCGGAGTTATATACGCATTTCAAAACAACTTTGTGTTTATCAACGCGTTTGTCATTACTTCTTTCTGTTTTTTTTTTCTCCATTTCAGAAATATGTGTCTAAACCCATAATAAAAAGAGCTTTGCAATTTTGAATATCGACTGCCCAAATCTCCCTAAAAGCTGTTTGGAAACCTCAATTTTACGCCAGAAATGAGTTGATAAAAGCACCCATGGTGACCCTGCACATAGAATCATACTCTCTACTGCCTTTACCCTTTGAGGACAAGTCCCAAGTATACTCAGGCAGGTGTCTATGGGAAATGCATGTTGTAGTGAAATCGGTCCATCCTCAGTGGGTTAATCAATAAAAGTAAAATGATGATTCTACACATTATAATGTCTCTTCCCCTGGACACAGCTGTATTCATAGGTACCTGCAGGTGAAGGCTGGGGTAATAATGGGGGCTAGGTCCTCTGGGAGAGCAGTACAAACAGTAAAGAGACGTCCACAATGTAAATAAGGCTATATTATCGTTGGTGATGGTGGAAAGTGACCTACTGTAGTTTGCATTTGTACGTTGAGTAATAGACCATTGAGCATGCCAATGAATGCCCCATCAACCATTATTTCAAGGTTTCGTATTAAAGTCAGGGCTTTTTTCCCCCTTTCTGATTCATCAAAACCACAGCTCTACAAGTGCAATTAACTCAATATTAGACATGGGAGAGGGTAATGGCCCATATATACATGTTTGTGTTACATGCTATGTGTGATGTTGAAACCAGTGAAAGATGTATATGGAATATACCACTAAAACTATCATTCCCTGTGTTGGTTCCCCAGCAGTCCATTATAATATATAGATTGACCAGTATTATGTGCATAGTGTATTAGATCAACATTTGTCTATCTATACAGTTACTGTAGTATACACACACACACACACACACACACACACAAAGAAATGAATGAAACCCCCTAGGCCCCTATGCTCATCTTTCAGTGAAGCTATGTGTTTAGTAGGATTAATTTATCACACTGGTCGGTCGTCACATTGTCCGTATGGGGATGGACCGCCCACGGTAATTAATAAGGCTGCTTGCTGCGTCACAAGAACACTTTCACTGATAGTCCGGTGAGATGGAGCATTTATCACTAGTTAGGCATTAGCTTACTCTCCCAGTGACGCACTTTATGTCCCATGCTTCAAATTTGCAGAGGGTAGCTTGGATGATGAAAGTGTATTTTGAAGGCAATCAGAGTCGTAGGACTTGGTGAAAGCTCTTGTGGCAGGCATACAGTGTAAATGTCCATAAAGCATGGGATTATACTGTTATTCCGACCATTAAAAGCAAGCTGACATTCAGCATTTGAAGCAGACACACATACATACACACACTCACACATCATGTTCAGTTGCAAAGAGCTCCAATGCCCACGCGCAGGGTCAACACACAAAGAAAGGCAGCCATACTGTACATCCACCTACACAGGTCATGTACCTCTTCTTCATGATCTCATCTCCATCCACCATTCTCCATCTCTGTTCATTCCCACATCCTGTTTTCTCCCGTTTCCATTTTCCTAGTAACATCGGCCTGGGCCCCAGTTCATAAAACCATGGCTACTTTACTTTTAATGACCACTACGTAAGACTGATTGAAACTTTTTAATTAATGGTATAAACTATGCAATCAATGGTAATTATTAGTTTCCTGCCTTTATTGGCTAGTGGAACTGTGTTGCTATTGTCATTGCCATTGATTGCATAGTTACCATTAATTTCCATAGTTTAATGCAACAGGGCCTTTGTTTTGTTTAGCTGTCATAACTTACAGGTATAACTTTTAGTATGGGATGATTTTTTTTTCAGTATTTTTGTGAGTAATTAGTCACCATTTCTAAGGCATTATAGATATGACCGTTGTCCAGTTCTAAATTATTATTGTCAAATAGTGTGAGCGAAGGGTCTTTCTGGGATAAAGACCTATTAATATTCTATTCATTCCCCACTTGTATAAATATCATTGTGAGTTTTCCACTCATTTAGATAATATACTGTCCCAGTATTAGATTTCATGTAAGCAAGTGAATGCAATTGCAGGTTAATTCAATAGATCTGCATTCCAGGAGTAGTGACCATGTATAGCATCAGAGGAAGTAGAGCAAAGTATTCTAAGGGTACGTAGCTGTATTATGCCAGAAGGCCAGCTGTATATGGCTCAAAGGGTGTATCAGGCCAAAAAGGTACTTGTGTGGAACTCAAAGGATGGCTGTATAAGGCTCCAAGGGTAGCTGTATAATTCCCAAAGGGTAGCTTTATAAGACCCAAAGGTAAGTTGCATAAGGGCCAAAGGGTAGCTGTGTACAACCTGTGATCCAAAAGGGTAGCTGTATAAGGGCCAAATCGTACATGCATAAGGCCCAAAAGGTAGCTCTAGATGACAAGGATAGATGTGTCAAGGCCCCAAGGGTAGCAGTATAATCATGCTGAAAGGGTAGCTTCATAGGGACCAAAGGGTAGCTGTGTATGTCCCAAACGATGGCTGTATAAGGCATAAAGGGTAGCTCTGTGTATGGCCCAAAGGACAGCTGTGTAAGGCCCCAAGGGTAGCTGTATAAGGCCCAAACGGTAAATGTATAGGACCCAAAAGGTAGCTGTGTGTGGTCTGCATGTACACACTGTACAAGGCCAAAAGGCTTTCTATAATAAGGTCTAAATGGTTGCTGTGTGAGGCAGCTATATAGAGCAATGACAATTGAGTATTCAATTTCCAAAAAGAGACAGGATTAGAACTAATGTAGAATCGGCCATAAGATGGATGGGCACCAATTACCAATGATTATGTCAGGGACACAGATTTGAGAATATAAAACATTGCCATCACACAGATCACAATTGTCAGGGGGTAATGACAGAATAAACATTTCATGTTTGTGTGCTGGTTGAGTAGGAGAGCTCATAGTTGCCTTGGTAACAGCCTTGCACATACTTTGGAGTGTTTGCCTGTATGTGTGACATATGCATTATCCATGTATTCCAAACTGGGAATAGCCACATGATTTGTGAATGTCATTTTCCATGTACTGTTTCCAATTTTGATTTTTAGCAATACAGAAACTTTAACTGATTATACCACATGTTGTATTTCACCAAATTCTACTCAGTTGTTAGTTCCCATCCTGTATTGCATATTTCCATCCTACAGGAGCAATGAAGGGTTGTCAAAACATGACTGAAGTTGGCAAGGGGTATTTGGATGACTATTTTAAAATCACAATTTTTTTAAAAACCTCTTGGTTTCATCCTTGCTAGTCACCCCACTGAATTCTAGTAATGTCTTGCAGACATCACCCATGGTCTCTTGAAATGTCATATTTTTGTGTATAGGTGGATTTACAAGAAAATAATGTCAATAATTTCATTTCAGACTGGCCTGTGAAAACCTGTCCATTACTAATTTATTATATATTTGTGCATCTTCCATTTCTTTAAGAATTTGTTTCATGCTTTCCAACCCTCATGGGCCAAGCATTTATATGGTGAAGAACGGTAATTCTTTCAGATGTTCACTGAATTTACTGTTTGTGTGTGGTTTTATATACAGCAGTGGGTAGACAGATAGATAGATAGATAGGTAGGTAGATGGATGGATAGGTCAGTGAGGCCCCATCCATTTCCAGAGTAACCGCTCATGACTGGGGTCTCTTGCATTCAGTTATCTCACTCATTTACTGAAAACAAAAAAGTTTACTAAAATTTTCTTATCTATTTGTATTTTTTGTGTCTTTATGGTAGGATGATATGGTAGGATGATATTGGATATACATTGTGGTGTGATTGTTTTGTTGAAATTTTAGTAATTACTTATGTCGTTTTTTGATTTTGTGGATTTGAGTTTGAATTATTTTTTTTCTTTAACACATTAAGGACAGTTTGATTTTGCTATATACAACATGCATTTCCCATAGACGCTTGCCTGAGTATACTCGGACTCGTCCTCAATGGGGTATTGTAGAAATGAACCAAACCAAAACAAACCAAACCAATAGATCTATCACACACAGGTGCCTTGATAGAGATGGAGAGAGAAGAATGACCCAAATCGACAGCTTCCAGCTGACTGGAGAATGAGATTGGAGAACTTTTAATTACTGTCAGTCACCTGGGTGGTATCCATGGGAACCAGAAATTGTGGGTCAGTGAAAGTCGGGTCAGGAGAGGAAATGATGAAAATGCTGTCAAGAGCATTGGTTTAATTTGTGATTTGTGGTCAGGGTGCTTAAGTCTTTACAAATTTTGTCGTCCCCCCCCCCAAACTTCCAAGAAGCTGCAGATGAGGTTTGTTTTGTCATTAGTGTTCATCCATCTGCATCAATGATGACCCCTCGTCATCCCCCATTTCGTTTCCAGGACAACCATGACCAAGGGGACCGTGCTGGTCAACGGGGAGCTACGTGACTCTCAGGTCTTCCGGCGGATGTCGTGCTACATAATGCAGGACAGCCACCTGCTGCCCCATCTCACCACCCGGGAGGCCATGTACGTCGCGGCCGGTCTCAAACTGCCTCGCCGGATGAAGTGGAGCGAGAAGAAAGCTGTGGTAAGATGGAGGAGGAGGCTTAGGGAAGAGGAATTTCCAGATGAAAAATGTACTTCAAACAGAGAAAGATATAAGAATGAGGATAATCTTATAGATATGAGGGTCTGTTAACGTAAAGTCAAACAGAATAAGACAAAAGAACAATTGTGTGGCGCTCCGACAAAATGAGTCATAAGTCGCACGGGGAGTTTTCCCGTAATGAGCCGAAAATGAAGGGGAAGCACTACTCGGGTCGAAATTTTTTTATGACGGATTTTGATTCCTTCATGTTTTATCTGTTTGTACAGAAAATTTCAGCGTGTGAAAATGAGTACAAGTGTCCCAAATCACCGTTTTTCTGAGACAATTTTTTTCGGTTACATTTTTTTCGAACGCTCGCCTTTGCGTTGCGTTTCGCACCTATTGTTCTTGCCAAATCGAGACTCCGCCTCCGTTGCTAGGGTGTATGCTAATGAGGCATTGCTCTTGACCCCTTTGAAGACAAAAACAAAGCATGGTGCGCGCGGCGGCGTCGGCGGCCAAGCGGCGAGGGCTATAGAATTACGCAATAATAGTGAGCTGACCAAGGCTATTGATTGCATGACCAGCGAGTTTCGTTTGATACATGCACTCCATTTCAATGAGTGGTGATTGACATGACGCACAAATCGCACTGAAAAAAATAATTCCAACGAACGATCACGCAAAATTTATGATACTTTATCTATGAGCTAATACAATGATCACATATCGAACTCGAAACCTTTTTTATGCGTGTGTGTACTTTTACAACGGTTATTAATTGGCCTCATTAATGAATTTGTTCAAATAATCATAACTTTCGTTCCCTGGTATGTGACTTGCTGTTTAAAGTTCATCTCTGGAGATATAGTAGGGCCTAAGTTGTCAATTATTCTCGTTTTTATAAAGTCGACAATTTGTGTGATAATTCGCCAAATGTATGTAATGGGTACTATTATTTCCCTGGTTAATGAAACTTATTGCCTTATTACTTATGATGGTTTGGGCCGTGACGGCATGGAGAGAAATAGGAAGACAAACATTATTAATGCCCAGATAGCTCGTGTTCCCTTTGGAGGATATTCTGACTCTAGTCATCTGTGTATTTTTTTAGAAGTAGGACCTATTTGAGAAAGGGACAGAAAGCTGTGTCGCTACTCAAAAGTGTGCTTCTTCATTTTGTTTTGTTTTTTAATCAGAATGTTTGTAATGAAAGTTGTTTGCCGTGTATTGCGTGTAGCTGACATGTGAGAGGTCAAGTCTGCAAAGAATTGGGACAATTGGGTTGGCTAACAGCTTTGCCAAGTAGCAGCGCTAATTGCCCATTGAATTGCGTATTCTGAGGAATTTCGAATGAAAGAACTCGCACGGCAATGTTCACGCCTTGTATCCGAGTAAACCCCGCATCAACGAAGCCTAAACAATGAAAGGTAAAGTTCCTGCTATCAAGGGGTGGATAATCACGCAACCAGTATTCTTTCTTCGCCATTGATAGCAGAATCAATGACGGAATGGAGCAACAGTGTTGGAGGATCGGCATTATGTCTGCTAATTTGTAAAGGAATTTTTCAGTCTCCTTTTGTGTTCAGAACCACAGTCAGTGACGCTAACTTACTCTATCTCCTACAAGCTATCGTTACCATCTTAAAACGTGAATTTTATGAAAGGCTAAAAGTGATCACGGAATCAGTTCTTCCGCGTGACACATGCAGGCTTTTATAATAGCATACCAAGCTTAAATCGTTTACCTGTATAGAAAGGGCGGGGATACACACTTATCGCAATCATCCGGATTTGAGAGTGATACACTCTACTACTTTTCTTCATCTTTCCCCCGACAAAGACCATGGTAATTCAAAACAAACAAACAAATAAACAAACAAACAAACAAACAAACAAACAAACAAGCAGTTGATTTATATCAGAACGTAGAGATTTATTTGTGTTTCATGTATGTATAGGTCATCTCTTGATGTATAGTAGGCATTTGTTGTCGTTTTTACAGCGTTTCCTAATAAATGCCTATAGCGAAAACCCAACAAAACTTCTATCAAGGAGGGAAGGGAACTTAAATTTAAATATCACATAGTTTACAGAAATCAGACATGTAAATAAAGCAATCATTTACATCCGCACGGCCGATTGTAATCTCTTACTATGATTATCAAACATGATCGCCTGCATTTACGTGCTTTTTTCTAATTTCTTGAACTTTGCCTCATTTTCTCTCTTTTTTTTAACAATTGCTCGAAACATTTAAAAATCGTAACACAGTCTGCTATCCCACAACATAATATTCCATTTGATTTGTCACTTATTGTTGGTCGGGTGACGCCGAATGTTGGAATCTCGAGCGATGATACACGGCATTTTGTTTGTTGGTTTTCGTCTCTTTGCTCAAAAGAATTTTGACTACGATTACAAGACATAACTGATGGTATACAGAAGTGATCATCAATTCAGTAAGGATTAGTCAAGTCATGAATTCACTTTACCCATCATGACTGTCTAATCGAACTACGACATTGTTTGGGTAACCGCGCCTTTTTATTCTCATAGTTCAAACTAATTCTTGACATAATCAAAACAAATAATTCTTTATTAAATTTCTCAAAATACTCAATAGACGGCCTAAGTCAAAACTTTCTACAAAGATTGCCTATACGGCAATCTTTACTAGCCTAAACAAGTTTTCTAGAGCTATCAGTTCCCCCCCAATGACAATGACTTCGATCGCGTTTTGAACTTGTATCGAACTACTTTCAAAACAGCTATTACCTTTGTAGTTCGATTAATAAACCAGTCTTTTGAATTCATAACCAACATTCGTAATCGTAACAATACAGTAACATAGTACTGCATGTCAATAAAAGTTGGCAAATGTAAATGCTATAATAGTAGCGCAAAAAAAAATGAGTAACGATTATCTTCATACATTCTAATTCCTAGTGATGTCGCTACGAAAATGACACATGGTTTGGTTCAAGCAAATAAAAGTAAAAAGGAATGGGATATACTTCTAATGATAGTACCACGCCGTACAATGCATTTCACTGTATTTTGTAACATTTGGTTACGTTTCTGTGCGCTTTACGTATACGGAAAATAAAAGGCAGATTGGTGCTATTAACATGCTAACACGCAACGCATTCAAAATGTTTTTTGAAATACACCATATACAATATAATGTTTTAGTATACGGTTTGAAACTTTGAATTTGCGAGTCCTTTATGAAATTATGATCAGGGTTATTACATTATCAAGCAAAAATTAAAGTATTTAGGGATTCGGATTTGCGCAGGAGACTAACAGTGCTATATATGGCGATCGTTCGCGACAGAGACAATCCTCTTCAATAGATATACAATGTAATTCTGTTTTCATGAATTGAAAGAGAAACGAAAAGAAGTCAACTTTTTAACTTCATTTAGCTTTCTCACCAATTGAACTTGATTTGATCTGCCATGCATGATATCGCTGTGTGCTCTATTAATTATATTAAATCATTTAATCGGCGTGATTGTTTTTATGCAGAATATCACAGGTAAGTTTAATTCATTGAAGTTCATAATGTTTGTACATATGGCGTGTTCGTTGTTTTCTATTTTCATTTTTATAATATATCACGTGTCCATTATCTGATTCTGACCACGAAAATATGGCGACTGTTTAAATGCGGAGCATGTACTGGAAAACTGTAATGTCTCCTGCCAGTATAGACAAACTAATTTCTAGTCTATCCCCGCTTAAAATTGAAATGAAATTGAACAAAAAACAAAAAACAAAACGAAGCTCGACTTTCAGTAGATTTCAACCGTTTTGTATAGTGCCTGATTCATGTAATGGACACAATTCTTTAGCACATAAGCAATCACACAACTTTCGTGAATAGATGTGTCTTAATGATTGCATCTCATGGAAGAAAACTCGTCTCCTTGCCTGAATTTTAGCTTCTTCCTGTTCAAGCTCCCGTGAAAGAAATAGTTGAACATCAATCGCAATCATTAAGAGAGGCACATCCTTAGAAATAAGCACAGGAGTACTGAGACACACTACGAAATAAAAACGGGCCTTTTATCGCTATTGACAACGCATGACATTGAAATGCTTTTTTTTTTCCTTGGGGGAGGGGGGTAATACAATTGATTATTCTGAAGGTTCGTTAATCACACCATGAAATATGGTTTGCTATTAGCTTAGGTTCGTTAACAAGAAAATTAAATGCGGTTCCTTTCCGGTAGTTCCTTTACCCGAAAGTAATCAAGCAATCATTTTTTTTTTTCTGATAAGGTTTGTGAATACAAAACGAAGTGAAGAAGGCCTAAGTATCAATTCCGAATATTTTTCAGTATTATTATTTATGATCCACTTCTCAAACGCAGAAAGATTGTAACTGCACATGTGATGTAAAAAAAAAAATCCGCTTAAGCTACAAGTTAATTGTTTTTTATATGCTATGCTATTAGAAAAGTGACTGAGAATCATTGTAAACCCAACGTGAAGCTGTCAAGCCTACATCAACCTTTGCTTCTGATACTTCTGATACTTCTGATAAGCGATAATTACTGTGCACGCAACGCCTATAAAGGAAATGTGCCTTTAATATGGCGGGAATTCATAATGTTACGGCTGTATACAGCTGCAGCAGAAAAGACGCGAAAGCAGTTTTTGATGCTCTGCAACATTACGACCATGTGCGTAATTTGAGGGTTTTAAGTACACGCAAAGAACACGATCTCAAAAGACGACTATCGTTAATCAACTTCATTGACTTTTTCTACCGATGCTGTCTTTTGAACCCCCGCTTAGAATAGGTTCTCAGGTTCTATTTAATAGGTATTGGTACTTGCTAAACGCATCCTCTTTAGTTTCCATTGACAACAACATGGGAGGAGAATGGAAGCGATGAACGCCCTCGCTAAAAGACGCTTCTCGTAAGACGCATTGCGTGCCCGCCTACAATAGGTTCTCAGGTTCTATTTAGGTATTGGTACTTGCTAAACGCATCCTCTTTAGTTTCCATTGACAACAACATGTATGGGAGGAGAATGGAAGCGATCAACGCCCTCGCTAAAAGACGCTTCTCGTAAGACGCATTGCGTGCCTTCTTTTCTTTCTACTGTTTCTTATTGTTTGTGAGTTAAAAATTGCGGCAAACCACAACGCAGCCGACACACAACGCGTACCGACTCATTCATGCGGCAGCAGCGGCACGGACACAAACGCGCCGAAGTTTACATTCGGGCTGCCGTATTGGTCAGAATCGTTAATGATAGACCTGTCCTGCGATTGGTTGATTATCTTACATACCCAAGCTATCGCCTTATACGGTAGTGCGTGCGATGGAGCGTAAACGCCGTCGCTAAGCAGGACAGTTGTATTGTTTCGTCCCGTGAAAGAAACAGGTTGTGAACATGAACATAGCCTGAACTTTGAGAGCGATTTTCTCCGTTATTTAGAAAATCAACTGACATAACAAACGTGGTTAATATTCGTTTTTATGATCTATAGGGATGTCGAAATGAGTTGTATTACATATCAGTGTAAAGCTTAGAGTCTGTAGAATTCACTTATAGGCATAACTACGATTTCATTTTTTGCGACTTTTGACTCATTCCGACGGAGCGCCACACAATTAGTAAGATGGTATTGTGGAATAAAAATGGATAAAACAGATAGACAGAGAAAAGGAAAGGATACATACAGAGAAGGATAGAAAATGAAGGTAGAAAGAAGAGGGTTTTAAGTTTGGTGTGAATTAGAATTTAAAAGAGAATAGGTTAAATGGTATTTGGGAGTGACAGATGGAAAGGAAAGATGAATAGAGAGAAGATACGAAGACAGACAAACAAAGATTGAAAAATGAAGATATAGACATGGAGGTTTCTAAATTTGGAATGAATTAGAATAAAAAGAAGATCAAGTGATTAGATGGTATTTGGGTGTAGAAAAACCAACAGAATGAGTGGATAGGAAAAAAAGATAAGAAAACAAAGAAAGATAGGACAGTGAAGATAGAGATAATAGGGTTGTGTTAATGTGGAGTGAATTTAATAGAATGATCAAAACAAGTGGTAAGATACTTTAGGGAAATATAGAAAATCGATAGAACATATGAATGTGAAAAAAAGAAAAGATAAGAAAACCTACACAGAAAGATAAGACAGAATGAGAGATGAATAGGAAGAGATTAGGGGAAAATGAAATGATAGATCCAGGAATGGAAAAGAAGTGAGAGAATGCTGGGGTGTGAAAGCACATAATGGAGCTGACAGGTCACCAAGATGTTGCTGGTGATTCCCTGAAAATTGTATACCTTGCCATGTCCTGACAAGGTAAGATTCGACAGTGTCCTTGACTTGGGAATTGTTTTCACCCATGGAGTTGCATGTAATTTCGCCAGTTAGCTTCTCCTGGATTGCTCTTTGGGACCACCAAGACTGTGAGAGATGTGAATATTTGCATCCTCAGAAAGAGAGAGAGTGAATACATGTTTTCATGAGACAGAAGTTTCAAAGTAGGGCACTATTTTGTAGTCGGGAAGTTAGCCCGATGTCAAACTAACCCGCTATTTGTGCAATGAAGACGCAAATAGTGTGCTGTTTGATCAGAAGAATTTGTGAATTTGTGAAGTAGTCAAGGCCATAGTGGAAGAATTGGGGTGAAAGTGAGAGGAGGAAATTAAAGGAAACCAAAACCCAAAGAGAAATGTGGATTGAGTGAAAGCAGCAATTCAGCGTGCTCTCACTTTTCTAGCATAATGAAAAAGCATTTGACTAACCGCTCTCAGAAAGCAGGGGGAATAATTAAAACCCTTAACATACACATTATTGTATATCAGTATCAACTTGATGGAATTTGTACTTTTCCTGAAAAATGATTTTTGGTGGAATTCTCTTTATATTTTCTTTATATTGTTGTCCACACATGACGTCATGAACTCTAGTAGTCTCCTTGTCCAGTGGTTCCAACACCAAAACTTTAAAAAATCATAACTTTTGCATCGATTGTCTGATTTTCCTCAAGCTTTCACTAATGTGTTCTACTAATGTTGCTGCTTTCACTCAATCCACATTGCTCTTTGGGTGTGGGCTTCCTTTAAAAGATAAGACTATAGTGATGAGATGGCTCGGGAAAGAAAGAAAGAAAAATGGAAGGAAGGAAGGAAGGGTAGAACAGATGAAAATTATCTACCTTTTCTCTTATCATATTGTGACATTTCCATAGAATTGACACAGGCTCCAACAGTCTCCCCGTGGGGGAGAGCTAAAAGGGTATACCTTTGGGTGCAGTGATTTAATGAATTTTCAAGATACGTGTATCACGTTTGATGCATATGTGGAGGTCTGTTGTATCACAAAACATTCTACCATATAAAGTTCCCACAATAAAGCCTAAACTATAAGGAGATATCAGTATATTTCTAAATAAACCATAACTGTAGATGGTTTAGTCTGGAAACATTTTTATTTTAACTATTGTTCACATTTTGTGTATCTGACAATGATGATACGGATTCAAATTTTTACAGTGGTTGTTTCTATCCATACCTAATACATTTTAGAACTATTTTAAAGCTCTAATGCAGCATTTTTGTTTCATCTACAAATGGTAAATTATGCCTTTAAGTCAGACTTGAAGGCTAGTTACCCCTTTCTGTACCGGGGACTTTAGACATTGTGTGCATTGCTATGGGGTTTTCTGTGCCGATGGGTACTTCACTCTTTGTGTGCCACATTCGCACGTCCGACTCAGTCGACGGCGTGCCAACTTCGCATATTCTGCTCAACAAACAAAGCCGCCGAAACCGATCGATAAATCGCTAATCCCCCGGTACAATGAAAGCGTTTCTCGCGCTTTTGTTCCTCTCACTTACGGCTTGCAGTCTATGTGGTGATTAACTATCAAGCGGTGTCCCTAACTAGATTTGCGTTTACATTCTAAGTTTCTGTCATGGTTTTATATGCAAAAGTCATGCCTTTACAGTAATGTAGCAACTGGTCATTTAAAAGAAATATTGAAAATAGATTTGTCATACAATGTATATCGAAGCAAAGTTTGGCATTCCTCTAACACTTTGCTCACTATTATGTACAGCTTAACAGAAATTTGAAGAAGTTATACAAATTGGAAACACAGAATTCTTTCTCAAAGCATGACTACCTTCGTGTCTCAGAATAATGTGGCATACAGGGGGTTTCCACCATGGCACATAAAGAGTTAAAGCACTCAAAGGGTTATTGAAGAGCAATGGGAGACAGAAACAAATGAGAAGAATAGATTGGGTGAATACATTGAAAAGATAAAAATGAAAAGCAATGAAAGAAAAGCACACGAAAGGTATGGATCATGTCATCCAGAAGATATGGAGGGATGCCGAAAATGCAGAGCTAGGCAGGAATGGAGCGTGAAAAAAGCTTTGGGACAGAGTGTGTAAGATGGGAAGATTTGGTACTGCTGACAAGTGTGAATATTGGCAGATAGATGGCTCTTTTCATGTTTAATGTACTGCTATGAAACGGAAAAAACATACCATCAATATTCAAGACTGTCTGCAAAGTGCTCCCATGACCAAGACATCCCTCCCTTTGCCGCTGATTTAACCCCAGGACCCCCAAGATGGAGTGGTTCCCCAGTTTCCCCACAGGCAGTGGGTTAAAGGGTGAGCGAGGGAGAGGTCAGACAGATAGTGACTGAGATAAGAAGGAGTCACTTTGCAGTGAAAGGCAAGCGAGACAGCTTGAGCCAAAGATACAAATAAAAAGGCATTTTCTGGCAAAAGTGCTATTTTTTACATGGTGCAGTGAAAAGCAGCTCAATATTTGGCTTTTTTTGGTGAAAAAACAAATGAGAAGAATAGATTGGGTGAATACATTGAAAAGATAAAAATGAAAAGCAATGAAAGAAAAGCACACGAAAGGTATGGTGAGGTGCATTTTCCCTACGTGACCCACGAAGCTAACAAACTACTACAAGTACATACTGTATCTCTTTACCTGTTGGGCAATACTCTCACCTATCCCATTTTCTGATGCCCCGATCTGATGTGTATTATGTTTTTTTTTTTTTTTTTTTTTTTTTTTACATATTTCACGCATGCTTATCCTATCAATGTCATTTCATTTTTTTTTTTATGATTCTAATGTAAAGCAACCGTATCAGCCTTCGAGCTGCTGGATTGTTTTTTATTTTTTTTTTTATACTTGCACAATAAACCATATTGAATTGAATTGAATTGAATTGAATTGAATTTTTAGGGGAGGGTCTCTTTCTTCTTACAGTTTAAATCTGAAAGATGGCAGAATTAACTCTTGCTTCAAAATACCTTTGCAGCTTTGTGAGGAACAGTGGAAATGTTGGAGGTGCATTTTCCCTACGTGACCCACGAAGCTAACAAACTACTACATTTAGCTCCGGGAGTGGTTTACATCTTGGCTCAAGAAAGGGGGGGGGGGGGGAGGGAGGGACTAGCAGCAAAAATCCTTGGTAGTATGATGTAGCAAGCATGTCAGTGGATATTGGAATACTGTCATGTGCAGTATTGTGGCATATTAATGTCTTGTCGGTATGATACCTGTCAGAAAGCATGCCGGTGGAGATGGCAAGGACCGGGCATAGACTCAACATCCGCAGATCAGACTTGATGAAAAGACCGGGGTTTGGAAGTGGAAGGACGAAGGGGGATGATTGGAAGTGATGGGTGGAAAGAGAAGAAGGGAAAGGAACGCAGAGATGGGAGGAGACAGACAGACAGACAGACAGACAGAAAGAGTGGAGAGTTGTAGCAAAAGAAGGTGTGAGAGGTGCAAGTAGAAATTTAAGAAGAGAGGGAGAGAGAAAGGGGGGGGGGGAACAGCAGGAGCGATGCAACGGGGGGGGGGGGGGGGGTGCATCAGAAAAACCAGAGGGCTTTTTTTTGCCAGCCAATGAAAACCTTGGAAGTGTTAGAAGAAGTGCTGGTAAGGCCTTTTTTGTTGTTTTTTGTTTTTGCTTGTTAGGCTCTGATGAAAACCGGAAGTGGTACCAGAAACGATAGACTGCCCCCCCCCCCCCCTTCACTTAAACCCTTTGAAGACGAGTACTGAGATACTCAGGCAGGTATCTATGGGTAATGTGTGTTATAGCAAAATCAGTCTGTTCTCAATGGGTTAAAGGTGTGGTGCCTTCCATGAAGATGTGAGGAGCTGTTAGAGATGTGCGGAGGAGAGAGAGAGCAAGAAAGGAGGAGAGCAAGAGAGACAATTGTGTGTCTCAGTGATGAAGTGGGGGAGTTGAGGATGACGCTGAGATGGTGCTATGCCTTAGGCATCGTTTAGTGGTGAAGGATGGAAGGTGGACCGACTGTAGATTTAGAAGATTAGAAGATAAAGCAAAAACAAACAGCAATGATGGGACAGGGAAATGATGCATTGGTGATTTTGTTAAGTAGGAGGGGGCAGGGAAAAGAAGTACTAGAATAGCAAAGATCAGAGCATATCATTAAATACATTGTGACAACACTAAACTGATAAAGCGTACATGTATTCTTGTCCTTCTTGCATACATTATGCACGATGTGGAGGTTGGAAGTGTCTGTGAATATGGGGATATTTGCTATGACTGAAAAATGGCCGCTCCAAATCAACAAACTGACCTTATGTCAGAAACATGACAGCACCACATGCCAGTGTGTTTTGCTTCATACATAATTTTCACTTCTACAATTAATACAGTACAATAGTAAACATTTATCTTTCTCCTTGTGATAAAATGCAAAGCAATTGTTCAGGAATGACCCTAGTTTTGCAGATATCAGTGAAGAAGTTCATGTTTCAAAAAGAAATGTAGCCATAAATGTACGTATGTATGTATGTTATACAGTTAACTCTTATGTGCCACATTTGCATGCCTTACTCAGTCGACGGTGTGCCAAGTTCACATTATCTGCCAAATTGCACAAACCCGCCCAAACCGATCGATAAATCGCCAAATTCCACAGTACAATGAAAGCATTCCTGGCGATTCCATTCTTGTCACACATAGCTTGCATTTTATGTGATGATTAACTATCAAGTGATGTTACATAAGGGATTTATGACTTTTATAAAATTTAGTACATTATAAGATTCTGTCACTTTTTTGTGCCTCATGTTTTTACAGAAATGAAATTACTGGTAATTTGAAAGAACAGCAGTCACAGATCTGTCATATGAAATATATCAAAGCAAAGCTTGGCTTTTTCTCCATATTTTTGCTTATTATGTGTCCATCATTAAAAAAAAAAAGAAATTAAAGCTACGTAGATAGAAAAAGAGAATGTTTTCCCAACTCATGACTATGTTGCTGTCTCAAAATAATGTGTTTTTTATGCCTCCGCCACGAAGTGGTGCCGGAGGCATTATGTTTTCGGGTTGTCCGTCCGTCCGTACGTCCGTCCGTCCGTCCGTACGTCCGTCCGTCCGCTTTCGTTTACGCGATAACTTGAGTAATATTTACTGGAATTTTACCAAACTTGGTCCAAGTATGAAGTATGATAGGGCAATTATTTGATTGGATTTTGGGTGAAATCAGCTGAAGGTCAAAGGTCAAAGGTCAAGGTCAAATCATGAAATTGTATCCGTTTACGCGATAACTCAAGACTGGATTCAGCAAATTTCACCAAACTTTGTTGGAGGATGATGTATGATGGGCTATTACTTGATTAGTTTTTCAGTGAAATCGGACAGAGGTCAAAGGTCAAAGATCAAGGTCAAATCCTAAAATTTATCTGTTTACGTGATAACTCAAAACTGGATGAAGCAGCTTTCACCAAACTTGGTCCAAGGATGATGTATGATGGGACAATTAGTTGAGTAGATTTTGGTGACATTGGCAAGAGGTCAAAGGTCAAAAGGTCAAGGTCAAATGCTACAAATGTTGCAATTTCCCCCCATATCTATGCAATGCCCGAAGGTATTTTCTTGAAACTTGGTGTGGACATGTACTACTGCGTAAAGATTCTCCAGAGAGAGTTTCGTGTCATAAGGTCAAAGGTCAAAAGGTCAAAGGTTAGGTGAAAATGTTGCAATATTACTTTTCTCTCAAATGCTTCAATGTATCTTCGTGGAAATTGGTACATATGCATGTACTGTCTGGCAGGGATTATCTAGGGAATTTAGGGGTCATGGGTCAATAGTCAGGGGTCAAAGGTCAAGGTCAACTCCTCAAAATTTTACTATTTCCCTCATATACGAGTATATGCAATGCTTGCATTATTAGTTTCAAAACTTAATACATGCATTACCTAATGGAGATTCTCCGGGAAATTTCCAGCCAGAAGGTCAAAGGTTAAGGGTCAAAGGCCAGGTTTCAATTCAATGCCCTCCCCCCCCCCCCCCCAAAAAAAAAAAAAAAAAAATCTATTTTGTACCGTCATCACACTCTTTCTTCGTACCTTGGAAATTACTCATTGCATAAACTTTCCCAAAATTCCTCAAATATGTGTACCTGCACTCTTAGAAAATTATAGCAAACCCAGTTCAAGACATTTCTGACAAACCTGTCATTTCAATATTTTGCCAGTTATGTGAAACTGTCATGGATCACACATTGTGAAGACATTGTACTATATGCCTATTGGGAGAATCATGCATTATGGCGGAGGCATCAGTCGCCATAGCGACATTTCTATTTTTTTTTTTTACACTGTGGTACATAAAGAGTTAAAGGCATAATTGTCCTCAGATTTTGAGCTTACAATCGAGTTGGGACAAGAAAAGAGAAAAAGTTGAGAAAAGCTGCTTGTATTTCCTGTGGATTTCACTGTGTAATTTTTGTGTGTTCTGTAGGCTAACAGTTGGGTGTCCATACAATGAAATGGCAGACATACAGAAAGTATGCAAAGGATATTCCCAACAGCATGATACATCCATTGTAGTTGTTGGAGAATGGCAGGCTTAGAGGGGAAAAAACCCTTATAAATAGAAAGAGAAAGAGAAAGAGAGCATAAAAGAAATAGTTTTTGTTCCTTAAAAGTTCCCCTGTTTCTCTGTGGCATGTCAGTGTAAACCTGCTTTTCTTCTCACAAGGTTTGATCCATTCAAATGTCATCAGTTGGTTGAACAGGGGGTTCAGCTTTTCAGCTCAGTGATTTTATCAATCTTTGCTGAAAAGGAAACAAAATTTGTGACTACATAGTACATTTTTGCAAGAGTAAAAACCCTGTTGTGTATTAGAGAAGTATATATCCTCCCCCCCCCCCCCCCGGTACTTTTTGATGTTTTACTGGATATATGTGACCTTGCATCACAAAAAAAAGAAAAGTGGCACCCCAAGATTTTAAGTAAGAACTCAAAAAAATGTGAAATGTGTACACCTAGTCATTTTTTAGCATTTGGATTTTTCCTGGGATCTTATTTGCTCTTTATGCCAGCTGATTTGAATTGAACTGCAATTAGAATTTTTAGTTATACAACAATATCTCGACATTTATGGAGCTTTGAATATATTGACATGGTGCCAGTGTATAGAGAGGAACCAGATATTGGCATACAAAGTGTACATGTGTAAGTTGTATCTGACACCCTTAGGAATGCTTTATTCTTACATATGTTCCATACACTGTATACAATGTATTTCTACGTGAATATACAGTCAACTCCGGATACCTCGAATTCGTCGGGACTGAAGAAAATGGTTCGAGGTACGTGAAATTCGAGGTACGCGAAATTCGAGGTACGCGTACGTACGTCGAATTTTCTTCGACTTATCCGACGTTTATCGATTTTCAACATGGTATCTGTTATAGTGCCTACCGATTGTTTGCGTGCTTATCAATTGGAATTGAATCGATATGTTATATGAATGAATTGAATGAAAATCGGAATTGAAATCAGAATATCAGAAATGAAGATTTTGGTGGCCCTATCGCGCCACCAAAAAAAGTCGGATGTTTGCATTTACTTTTGAAAATGAATAGCGGTAACAATCGGCTCCGTAAGATACTGAAATAAATGTCGGATGTTTGCTCATACTTATGGAAATGAAAAACGATAAGACTCAGCACCGTATGGTGCTAAAACTAATGTCAGATATTTGATTTTGCGTTCGGAAATGATTAAGGACAACATTCGGCTCCGGAAGACGCTGAAATAAATGTCGAATATTTGCTTTGACGTTCGGAAATGAAAAACAATATTCAACTCCGTACGATGGTTAGATAAGTGTCGGATGTTTCCTTATACTTTCGAAAGGAAATAGCAATAACATTCGGCTCCGGAAGATGCTGAAATAAATGTCAGATGATCGCTTTTATGTTCGGAAGTTCCAATAACATTCTGCTCCATACGATGCTAAAATAACTGTCTGATGTTTGCTTTTAAATTTCGAAATGAATAACAGTAACATTCAGCTGCGTTCAATGGTAAAATTAATGTTTGATGTTTGCTTCGACGTTCGGAAATGAGTAACAATAACATTCAACTCCTTACGATGATAAAATAAATGCTGGATGTTTGCTTTTACGATCGAAAGTAAATGGCAATAACATTCAGCTCCGGAAGATGCTAAAATACATCTCGAATGATTGCTTTTACGTTTGGCATGTTTGAAAGTGAATAGCAGTAATATTCTGCCCCATATGATGCTTAAAAAAGTATTGGATATTTGCTATTACATTTCGAAATGAATAACAGTAATATTCAGCTACGTTTGATGGTAAAATAAACGTCTGATGTCAGCTTCGACGTTCAAAAATGAAAAACAGTAACATTCGGCTCCGTACGATGCATCATAAAATAATATTGTCAGATGATTCATTTCACTTTCGGAAGTGGACAGCAGTAAAATTCGGCTCCGTATACGATGATAAAACAAATGTCGTATGTTTGAAATGAATCACGGTAATATTCTGCTTCGTACGATGCAAAAATAAATGACAGATTGTTGCTTTTACATTTGGAAATGATTAACGGTATTAATCCGCTCAGTTAGATGCTGAAACAAATAGCGGATGTTTGCTTTCACGTTTGGAAATGGATAAGGATAGCATTCAGCTCCGTAAGATGCTAAAATGAATGTCTGTTGTTTGCTTTTACATTTAAAAATGATTAACAGTAATATTCGGCTCCGTAAGGTGCTAACAGACTAATAAATGCTGGATGATTGCTTTTACAATAAGAAATGAATAACGGTAACTTTCGGTTCTTTACAATGCTAAAACAAATGTCGGATGCTAACAGATGTCGGCAAATGCTCCCACTTTTTCATTTCAAACGTAAGTTTTGACCTCCTAAATTTTTAGGCATCAACTTTTATAATAATCTATACGCCTATTTGCTAAATCTTAAAACACAAAATAAGATGATTGGATTTTCTAATTTTAATTTCGAGTAAATTCGACCACCAAAAAATAAAGATTAGTGATACTGGTAGCCCGATAAAAGTTAGTGTGGAGCCCTGTCTATTCTATTCTTTATCATGCTCGGCCTATACTTCCACATCATGTTCCACAATATTTTCATAATCGCATTGCTGAAAGAATAAATGAAACATTACTTCGTGAAAGGCAAAAAATAAAAAAATAAAAAAGGCACTACGCAGGAGATTGATGTTTGGGCAGTGGACCGTGATTAATGCCAAAGATATAACTGTCAACATCCAACACCTACGCAGGTGCGCCACGACGGTTTAGAAATCTACGCGCGCGGTATGACTATCATGATCAAGAATTAAAACACAGTGGTTAAAGAAAAGAAGATGATGGGCAGAGCGTAGTGCTATCGTAAGCACTCCATTGGCAAGGGTGCTATGTGCATACCGTGTACGTGTGTAGGTAGGTGTTGGGGATTTTTCTTGTCAGCTGTGTACCGGGTATTTCTTTGGGCGCGCGATTGTTCTGGTCGGGAATATTTACAGTCGAGTGTGAAAAGATTTGTGACATGTCTTCTTCGCTGTCCACGCGCGCTTAATCGGAGATGCTGAGTGATGTTGCAATTCGATTCGAGCTACATGCTGGGAAAAACAATAAGTTAATTAAGATCGGGACAGTAGATTTCACTTCGAGGTAACCGAACTTCGAGTTATTTCTTCGAGCTACGCGAATTTTAATACACGGAAACTCCATAGGAACAATCGGGACTTTCATTTTGCCCCCGAGGTAAGTGATATTCGGCTTATCCGACGTCGAGGTATCCGAAGTTGACTGTACTTATAACTAAAAAGATATTACACATGTACTTTCCCGAACTTCATCAAAGTAATCAATACCAGTAATGTACAATCTAGTCATGACACTGCTATACATTTGATGAACAAGGATAATATGTTAGAAACTATTATATATGATAAACTACTGCAATGCTATCATATTATTCATCCCTCGATGATATATTTCCTACATGCTCTGGATAAGTTTTCTAAAGAGAGTTTTGAATTTGGCCTATCCAATTCTAGCAATTATAGTTCTTGCATTAAAAAATAAACTGATCAGGTTTTAGTCATTGAAAACTGGCAAGAAATGTACCTCAACTTGGATTCCATCTTGAAACCGACTTATCGATTTGTTTCAGACTGTGGCTCTTTATCTTCAAAACTTTTTCAAACAATAACATTAACACACATTGAATATGATACAAAATATCATTATGTATGAATGATATTGTAGCAACCCCTCAAATTTTGATCTCCTGCTATATCCAATAACTGCAGATTGAAGAGATCATGAGTCTGCTGGGCCTGATGGAGTGCGCCAAGACGAGAACGTCGCAGCTCTCCGGTGGTCAGACCAAGCGGCTGGCCATAGCCCAGGAACTGGTCAATAACCCTCCCGTCATGTTCTTTGATGAGCCCACGAGGTAAGCTTTGATGGGAGTTCTGTTTATGAGCTGGAAGGAAAGTGGAAAGTGGGGATGGTGGGGTGGGCAGAGGAGGGTTGAGGATTTACCAGTGGTGGATCCAGAGGGGGGCACACCGGGCGCATGACCCATCTTTATTTGTTACTAAAACAAAAGATATAACATGAAAAGAATGAAATGAAACCCAGAAGTAGCACCAGAAATATTTTCTGTGCCCCCCCCCCCCCTTTACGGAATTCCTGGATCGGCCCCTGCATACCCTCAGGCATATATTCCAATGCCAACTTTGTACCATTGCAATGCCTTTTTGATACTCAGATGATAATGTGCTATCAACTCTTTGTGTGTTTGAATCAAGCAACATGTTGGTGGTGCATGATTCAAATGCTCAATCCAACTTTCAAATTCATGGTACGTAATACAGAAATGTTTCACTGAAGTAAAAAAGAAACACACACACAGACACACTGAAGATCGATGTACAATTTTATGGCAATGAATGCAAAACAATAGCATCAACTTGAATGCAGTTCACCAGAGTACAGCAAAAAACATTGGCTGTCCAAATGTGAGTATCTTTCTCATTGTGGATTTGTTTATTTTGTTTTATTGTTTTACTCAGTGGTCTTGACAGTCTGTCCAGTCTCCAGTGTGTGTCACTCCTCAAAAGTCTGGCCCACGGTGGCCGGACGGTCATCTGCACCATCCACCAGCCCAGCGCCAAGCTCTTTGAGATGTTTGACAAGGTTGGTCCCCACAGCATTACTAGTGTTCTCTTGGTGTAGGGTTCTGCAGATCTCACTAGCTGGCTTGTCTGGGAGCAGCTGAAATTTAAACCGTTGAAGAGCAGCTGATTTTAGCTATTGCTCACGCTTCCCCTTGACACCCCGTCCTGCCTGTGTGTAATTGGGGCTAGACTTCAAAGAGATAAAGTTGGGGAAAATTGAATGAACGGGCATTTTAAAGCTCCAAGTTTTGGGCCTTTTGTACTTATTTAGTAAGTAGGAATGAAATATTTTTAATGCCCTGATTTTGTTTATCTTTCATGGCATGTGAAATCAATGATTTAGCAAAGGCATATATGCCAAGACCAAAATATTCTTATTAAATACTAGTAACCATGAGTTAGAGATATACAATACAACTTAATACAACCCTCACAATCTGTAAAGTGATTTGCATATATGTGTTATCTCATGTAATTTTTGTTTTGTATTTCCAGCTGTATATTCTGGCAGAAGGTCACTGTCTTTACAGAGGAACTGTCCACAACCTAGTGCCCTATTTGAAGAGCAAAGGTCACATATGTCCTCCCTACCACAACCCAGCAGATTATGGTAAGAAACTGATTGTCAGACACAAAAGGTCTCAAGTTCTTCCATTTAAAGGAAATCAAAGCCCAAATGCAAATGTGGATTGAGTGAAAGCTACAATATTAGTAGAGCACATCAGAGAAAGTTAGAGCAAATTGGACAATATTGATTCAAAGTTATGAACTTTTAGTGATATGTTCTATTAATATTGCTGCTTTCCCTCAACCCACATTCCTTGATATTTAGGTTTGGATGTCCTTCATGTATAATATTCAACGTCATGATCAAATTGAATTTGAAAAATAGCAGGGAAAAATCAAAATTTAATGGTAGAGGCATTTTACAATTCTAAACCTGAAATAGGGAAAATTATGGATTGTTAAGAATTCAGATTTTTGCACCACACAGTGACATTAGTTGCAGTGGCATATCTTACAGGAAGTGGAAAGACACTGCAATATTGTGGAAGCTCACATTTGAAGCTTGCCACTCTGAAGATTGCGGAATCCGTGAAGTCATTGACCAACAATAAGTACCACCGTATGAAAAGAATATGTTTGCCTGGAAGAACGATGTAAACACTGGTGAGGCCCATAAGTGTAGCACGTGCTTACGTGCGTTCGCATCGTTCTTCTGGGCACACCTTTCTTGAATCATGTGCATTTGTGTCATTCTTCTGGGCATATGACAAATTTCTTTGTTAACCTGTTGAGGACTGGCTAATTTTGCTACAACATGCATTTCCCATAGACACCTGCCCGAGTATACTTGTGACTTGTCCTCAAGGGTTTAAAGGTCAGTCAACCTTGCTTAAGTCAACTTCGCACAAGTCAAATAATCGTCTAAGTCGAAATCTTTTCAAGTTCTCTTTTCTTTATATTCTATTGAGTATAATCCCTCGTAAGTCACATTTTCTCGAAGTCGAATCTATTTCTTCAATCCAAATAGATTCAAAGTAGGCAAGGTTGACTGAATACTGTATTCTGCATGAATGGTTTCTTTTACTGGTCATCTCTTATTTTGCTGTTACCTCCTACATGCAGTTATAGAACTGGCGTCTGGGGAGTACGGGGCGGCGGCCACACAGCTGGTCAAGGCGGTCGAGGATGGACACTGCGAATCCTTCAGCAGCAACACCAGCCAATCATCAATATCCCAAGCCCAGGGTGACCCACAGGGGCCCCAACGGGGAGGGATGGGCCAGGCCGTGGGCAATGGGCACTCCCCTGTGGCCTCCCATGCCAGCAACGGGATTGCTACTGTCGTTTTCAAAGAGTCCAACGGGTTTAGTACAAAGACTATCGCAGTAAGTATACTCTATCTTTATGTGATGTAGTGCGATGAATATGAACTGTTTCTGTTTTTGAACTCTTGTTAACTTTTTTTTTTTATTTGAAATCACCAAAAAGTTACATTTGTGTTCAATCTAATTTTTTGTCAGAATAAACCAAAATATTATATTTAGTATGTGCCAGAATGCACGATTTACAGTTTAAAAATGCTGAAGTTGCTTACTACTGCGACTAATACTCCACGCATTTTGAGAGTGGCGTTTCCCATGGACACTTGCCCAAGTATACTTCGGACTCATCTTCAACGGGGTAATTTCTGGGGACCTTTCATGGAAAATAAAGTGTTTCAACAAACACCGAACTATATGGCCACTATTATGATACTACAGGTAGGCATATGATATAATTATTATATGTTCTGTGTTGAATTGCTCTTTCATTTATTTTGTTTCTTTTTTTCTATTGTAACTTCTTGTTTCTACCTCTGCTGTCAATCAGACGGAGAACAAGTTACCAGATTTCCTGACCACCACATTTGGGACGGACATCTTTATGCAGTTCTGGGTCCTCTTCAAGAGAACGCTAATAACGATCTCAAGAGATCCGGTGAGTGTGAACGTCCCCGGACTCACTTTATTCTGTTACACCACTGTACATGGAAACAAGAAGCACTGTGTGACATTAGCATGATAGCGCTGTGTTCACATTGCAACAACTGAGTGACAAAGTGCCCTTCACATTTTAACCCTTTCTGTGCCGATAAGTCGACATCACACAAATTTCACACACAAACCTATGGACAGGAAATAAACTTGGTACAGATAGGGTTTATAGTTTAACTCTTTATGTGCCATGGTGGAAACCCTGTGTGTGCCACGTTATTCTGAGACACGAAGGTAGTCATGCTTTGAGAAAGAATTCTGTTTTTCCAAGTTGTATAACTTCTACAAATTTCTGTTAAGATGGGCATAATAGTAGGCAAAGTTAAAGAGGAATGCCAAGCTTTGTTTCGATATAAATTGTATGACGACTCTATGTTCAATTTTTCTTTTAATGACCAGTTGCTACATTACTATGAAGGCATGACTTTTGCACATTGAACCGTGACAGAAACTTAGAATGTACGAGCAAATCTAGTTGGGAACATCGCTTGATAGTCGATCATATGGCAAGCCATATTACTTTTTTAAAAAGATTTTCTGATATCACGAATTCCCTTTCGTGATATCAAAAATTCGAATTTCTGATATCACAAATTCAATTTTTGATATCACAAATACCCATTGGTTTATCACGTAAAACCAATTTTTGATATCACGAAATCGAATTAGTGATATCACAAATTCAATTCGTGATATCACGAATTCAATTCGAGATATCACGAAATCACATTCTTGATATCAAGAAATACATTTTGTGATATCACTAATTCCAATTTGTGATATCATTAATTTACATGGAATTTCAGCACATATCTTTCGCAAAGAAATAATTTGATTTCGAGCATTAGTTTTGCGCTGAAATTCAACCGTAAATTCTAGCGTTTGTTGAGGGCAGAAATACACAGGGAATTCGAGCTTTAGTTCAGTGCAGAAAACCAACGGGAATTTGAGCGTTAGTTGAGCGCAGAAATACACACGGAATTCGAGCATTAGTTTTGCGCTGAAATTCAGCTGTGAATTCGAGCATTAGTTGAGAGCAGAAATACACAAGGAATTCGAGCATTAGTTTTGCGCTGAAATTCAACTGTGAATTCGAGCGTTAGTTGAGCGCAGAAATACACAGGGAATTCGAGCATTAGTTTTGCGCTGAAATTCAGCTGTGAATTCGAGCGTTAGTTGAGAGCAGAAATACACAAGAAATTCGAGCATTAGTTTTGCGCTGAAATTCAACTGTGAATTCGAGCGTTAGTTGAGCGCAGAAATACACAGGGAATTCGAGCATTAGTTTTGCGCTGAAATTCAGCTGTGAATTCGAGCGTTAGTTGAGCGCAGAAATACATAGGGAATTCGAGCATTAGTTTTGCGCTGAAATTCAACTGTGAATTCGAGCGTTAGTTGAGCGCAGAAAAACGATACACAGGGAATTTGAGCATTAGTTTTGCGCTGAAATCCAACTGTGAATTCGAGCGTTAGTTGAGCGCAGAAATACACAGGGAATTCGAGCATTAGTTTTGCGCTGAAATTCAACAATGAATTCGAGCGTTAGTTGAGCGCAGAAATACACTGTGAATTCGAGCATTAGTTTAGCGCAGATATTCCTATGGAATTTCAGGTGTTATCTTTTCATAGTATATAACGATAGTTACAAAAAAAAAACTAAATGAAGAGTTTTGGCAACTCGTCTTCATTTAAAGTGATTAGGAATTGGTTTTAAAAGAATCGATGAAAATAAATCGTTTAGCAACGTATCTAAAATGCCGTTATTGATATGTTGTCAATTACTTCAAAGGCATTATTATATTTTTTTTTCTCCATTTCTCGCCACTGATTTGGCAGAGACTGGTTGACTTACAACTTATGTTTGCGTTTCTCTTTACTCTGTCATGTGAAAGATACTCTCTCCCGACCTCCCCCTGTTAGTCCTCCGAGTTAATAAGAGAGATTTCTCATTGCGCAGATTAACAAAATTGAAGTCCTTCTTACCACTGCTTTTTTCTTACTACAAATTCTAACTGTTTGTTTGCCATGAATACTGCTGCATAAACTCCTCATAAGATCTGGATATCTTCACTTTTCTTGATCTGGTCTGAAGACTTTTGGGCTTGTGCATTCCAGTTTTGTTCTCCCCGGTTTTGATTCTTGAATAAACTTGCCTATATGATTACACTTTAAATTATTTTACAAAATCATAAACATATTGGGGCGGGCAAACTGTACACCCAACACTATTGGTCTTAATGGATACACCCCTTTGTTTTGGAGGACTGGTTTTGAGGAATGAGAAAATGTCTTTAGGAGAAACACGTTGCTTTATGTGACCACCAGCCGACACCAGTGGTGGACATTAAATTGGCAAGTTTACGACTCCCTCTCGCACCCCGCATGACTCACAGTCTCTCTCTCTCTTATTCTCCGCTGCTGACATACACAGACCAGAGGGTTGATTGCCCTCGGTCGGTCCTCCGCAATACAAACACATGGTATATGCTTTTATAGCACACATACACATACAACCACACATAGTTATCATCGATTTGGTGGAAGAGTCTTACTGTAAAGGGGATTACCACATGAAAAATGTATCATAATCAACAATAATGTGGTAATAGATGACAATTTGAGGACCAAAACGATGAATTAAATGTAGGCCCTAAGTGAACATAGTATCATTGAATTCATGATAACATGTTGCAAAACAATTGATTTGTATCAATAATTCATCGAATATACCTTGACGATCATTTAGGGAATGATGGATGTGTAAATCTCTCATATAGTTATTGGTATTTTGAACATTGTTCTAAAAAAAGTTAGTAGTAGTAAATACCTTCCATCTGAATATCAGCTCAAAAGTAATGTTCCAATTCCCTGTGTATTTCTGCGCTAAAAAAAAAAACAACAACAACAAAACAAAACCGCTCAAATTCACAGTTGAATTCCAGGGCAAAACTAACGCTCGAATTCCCTTTGTATTTCTGCGCTAAACTAATGCTCGAATTCACAGCAATTTTCTGCACCAAACTGACGCTCGAACTCCCTGTGTATTTCAGCGCTCAACTAACGTTCGAATTCACTTTGTATTTCTGCGCTAAACTAATGCTCGAATTCACAGCGATTTTCTGCACTGAACTAACGCTCGAAATCCCTGTGTATTTCTGCTCTCAACTAACGCTCGAATTCACAGTTGAATTTCAACGCAAAACTAACGCTCGAATTCACTTTGTATTTCTGCGCTCAACTAACGCTCGAATTCACAGGGATTTACTGCACTGAACTAACGCTCGAAATCCCTGTGTATTTCTGCGCTCAACTAACGCTCGAAATCACAGTTGAATTTTAGCGCAAAACTAACGCTCGAATTCACTTTGTATTTCTGCGCTCAACTAACGCTCGAATTCACAGGGATTTACTGCACTGAACTGACGCTCGAAATCCCTGTGTATTTCTGCGCTCAACTAACGCTCGAATTCACAGTTGAATTTCAGCGCAAAACTAACGCTCGAATTCACTTTGTATTTCTGCGCTCAACTAACGCTCGCATTCACAGGGATTTACTGCACTGAACTAACGCTCGAATTCCCTGTGTATTTCTGCGCTCAACTAACGCTCGAATTCACAGTTGAATTTCAGCGCAAAACTAACGCTCGAATTCACTTTGTATTTCTGCGCTCAACTAACGCTCGAATTCACAGGGATTTACTGCACTGAACTAACGCTCGAATTCCCCGTGTATTTCTGCGCTCAACTAACGCTCGAATTCACAGTTGAATTTCAGCGCAAAACTAACGCTCGAATTCCCTGTGAATTACTGATATCACAAATTCGATTTTGTGATATCAATAATTCAATTCGTGATATCACAAAATGGAATTTGTGATATCAGAAATTCGCATTTGTGATATCACAAATAAGAATTCTTGATATCACAAATTCAAATTAGTGATATCACAAATTTATTTCGTGATATCACAAATTCGAATTTGTGATATCAAAAAATCATTTTGTGATATCACGAATTACCAATGGTTTTTCACGTGAAACCTATTTTTGATATCAAGAATTCGAATTCCTGATATCACAAATTCATTTAGTGATATCTCAAATTGAATTTTAGATATCACAAATTCGAATTTCTGATATCACAAATTGAATTTGTGATATCAAGAATGGATTTTGTGATATCACAAATTCGATTTCTTGATATCACAAATTAAGTTCATGTGCTACACTTACGGGAATTTGTGATATCACAAATTTAATTCTTGATATCACAAATTCAATTCTTGATATCAAAAATTTTATTTTTTGATATCACAAAATGGAATTTGTGATATCAGAAATTAACTTTAAATGTAAAAAAGGCTTGCCATACGATCACCACATAGAATGCAAGCCGTATATATGAGGAACAAAAGCATGAGAAACGCTTTCATTGTGCCTCGGGATTAGCAGTAATTAGCGGTTTATCGATCGGTCTTGGCGGCTTTGTTTGTTGAGCAGAATATGCGAAGTTGGCACGCTGTCGACTGAGTCGGAGGTGCGAACGTGGCACATAAAGAGTTAAGAGTGTGCTGACAGGGTAGTAACAGGTTCACTGTGATGATTCTTTCTGTAACTGAAAACTTCCAGTAACCATCTATAGAGATACAATGATATTCTCCCACTTGCACTTAGAAACAAAGCCTCCTAATAATGTTCACCATAACCAGAATTACCAAAAAGAGTCATGCTGAGCTTCTATCCCCATGCCTATACTCATTTGGAAGGGACTTGTTGTCCTCTTTTTCTCCCTTTTCCAAGTTTGCTGATTTATTTGCATTGCAGCAAACATTGTATGTTGTTCTTTGGTTTTTTTTTTTTTTTATTGTTTTGTTGTTGTTGTTGTTGTGTTGTTGTTTTTTGCTAGAAAACATTAGATCAGTCAGATTGACAGCTATAAGATCTTTATTGCTACTATCAGTTTGTTCGCCTGTAACACAGCACTATGGTTGGATTAGTAAGCCAGGCTCAGCTGCAACCAAAGTTCTTTCTATACTGGTACACACTTATTATCTTAGGGCTGTACCCCATGTTTGAGCCTGTGCTTTAGGTGTAACTGCATGGAATCAAATAAGGTGCTTGTAATGTCATTATGATAATGGTTACGTACGTGCGTGAAATTCGGGAGATAAATCAAAATCAAACTGTGATAGTATCACAAAAGAAAGAAGGAAATATTATGGTCGTCTATTCTTGTCCCTCCTGTAGACCTTGACACACACTCGATTCTCGTCCCACGTGGTGATCGGAGTCCTCATCGGTCTCCTGTACCTCGACATCGGCGATGACGCTGGGAAGGCCTTCAACAATGCTGGCTTCCTCTTCCTCTCTATGCTGTTTCTCATGTTTTCAGCCATGATGCCTACAGTATTATCATGTAAGTCTGTCTATACTTTGTTATCCTCAAACTCAGCCAATGACAGTACATCCTAGGTAATCTCTGATGCCTACAGTGTTATGTAATTCTATCTACTGTGTTATCTCCAAACTCAACCTGTGACAGTCCTGTGTAATCCGTGATGCAATACCAAAGTTATCATGTTTACCATGAAGCTTGCCTTTCTTTTGCAGGACATTTCGCCACTTGTATGTCATGCTGCTTTGCTAGCTTCCCTTCCAAAAACCTGTGATAAGGTTTTTTGTTTGTTTGTTTTTTTGTCTTGCTTCCTTTCCAAAACCCCATGATGGTGTCCCTTCCAAAAACCTGGGATAGGGGGTCAAAATCCTAACCCCTGTCCACCCAGAAAGGGACGTCTTTAAGAATCTGGAACAAGCATAATCCTATGTGTAAGGTTGACAGCCTGAGTCCGGGTGGGGTAGGGCATTGACATGTAGTTACTTGTTGAAGCTAATAATTTTTTTTCCCCATCTTTGCTTGATATTTGATCCCACCTGCAGTCCCTCTTGAGATGAACGTGTTAATACGAGAGCATCTCAACTACTGGTACAGCTTGAAGTCTTACTACATTGCCAAGATGATGGCTGACCTTCCATTCCAAGTAAGTCAGCCATCAACGGAACAAATTTTGCACAAACATATGGAGTTACAATAGGCCCGATCAGACTGGCAAAAGATTGAGAAGTCTGAGATCACAAAGTCTTCATGATCTTTTGTGGTCTGGTTACACTGGCAAAAGATTCAGAAGTTTGATGGGGATGACGTATCTAAAGGGGGAAATATCCCTAGTTGGAGTGGGAAGTTTCACAAGAAGTTTCGTGGGAAGTTTGCAGTCACACTGGCAAAACGTCGAGATCTTAAAGATCGTGATCTTAAAGGGGATGGCTAGTAACTGATCAGTGGGAATCAGTGGGAATGCTGAGGGATGATTCTTCCAATCCTTGTGGGATTCATTTAAGAGAACATTATATATCTATTGTTGTGTGAAAATTATTTGCTTCAGAACAGTCTCATATTCAAGTAATGTGCAGATTAATGCCCCGTCACTGACCAGGCACGCTAACCTGGAAACATTAAACTGCACATTATTTGAATATGAGACCATTCTGAAGCAAATGATTTTCACATAACAATAGATATATAATGTACTCGTAAATGAATCCCACAAGGATTGGAACAATCATCCCCCGGCATTCCCGCTGATCAGTTACTAGCCATCCCCTTTAAACTTCTCGATCTTTTGCCAGTCTGACAGCGCCTAATGAAACGCGTCACCAAAAAATCCTGCTTTTGGTCATAATGAACTCTTCAGATCCATCTTCAGTCTTTGTCTCTTCCTATGTGTGTCTTATACCAGTTAACATTCTAGAAATTGGCACAGAAACAATACGAAAGCTGGCAACCACATAACTACAGTTTTATGGAAATGTACTCTGAAGTTAACCCGTTGAGGACGAGTCCCAAGTATACTAGAGCAGGTGTCTATGGGAAATGCGCCTTGTAGCAATATCAAACCGTCCTCGATGGATTGTTAATAGGCAGTTGTGGGTGCAGGGGATCAGGCATGCAGACACAATGGGGCAATTCAAAACATGATGCCATTGCTCTGTCAAAACGAAACTGCTCTGAATCCTGAAGCGTTCTTTGACTTTGTTGTTTTGACAGGAGGTACTTTGTTTATCATACTTGCAACTTTTAAACATGAAACTCCATGTTTCATCCAACTAAAATTGATTTATATCTTTCTCAGTTTTTTCTTCATCCTTTCTTTGAATAGGTTACCATGGTGACAGCTCACTAATTTTCATTCTCAGTTTATAGTCTGTTTTTTTATTATTGAAAACAAATTGGTAATATTGTGTTAGCTTATTGCTCTCTTGTAAAAGTTGGAATAGGGAAAACACATATCAATGCTGAGGTGACAAGGCCTTGTATATCAGTTTTTGGTGAAAATCACTTTTATTGATTAACTGCCAGACAATTAGTTCAGTGCTGTCCTGGCCAAATCCTAGCTGTCGTATCCCAAAAAAGAATCTACCATGGCATGTCAAAGGAAAGGCAATCCCATTTATAGTGCTTCGTCTGCCTGTATCTTAGCTCTCCCGATCCATATTGACTGATCTCAATCTGAACGTTAGTTTGCAGTGTGAAATGTGCACAACAACTTATAGATCCCTAACCCAGCATAAGGGTTCTTGTGCTGGTATTTGCCTGGTGCTCCAAACTAAGCCAATAAGATTTCTTTTCTAAATCAATTATCATAATAGTATGCAGTGCAATTCATTAAGTATTTTCTTTTATTTAGCCTTCAGAGATAGCACAGGCACTCATGAATATTTCTATCATGTGCTAAATTTTCTTCCAATAGATATTAATGCCTACGGTGTACTGCACCATAGTTTACTGGATGACGGGCCAACCAAGTGAGGGAGGGCGCTTCACATTATTTGTCGCCATGGCAATAATGACATCATTAGTTGCCCAGTCCTTGGGTTTGATCATAGGTGCAGGATTGCCACTGGAGGTGAGAGAAATCTCTTTTGTTTGTTTGTTTTTTAATTCTTTTTTTTTTCCTTCATCCCTAATTTGATCCCTAAGAGGTTTATCTAATTTCTTTTTGATCAAGAAGGTAAGGTGGTCATCGGCTCCATCGCAATAAGAACATGATCTTAATTACTAGACAAATTAAATTTGCCAAAATAAGTTGCCACATTTTTCTGTTTTTGCAGGAAGTCCCCTGAAAACGTAGAAAGCTCTTCCTGTCTTGATAGGAGAACCCTAATTGCACTCAGAATGTTACCATGCCATCTCCATCTAAGAATGTTAGCTTCCCTGATTGCACTCAGAATGTTACCATCTCTGATTGCAGTCAAAATGTTACCATGCCTTATTGGTCTTAGAATATAAGCATCACTGATTGTACTCCTCCCTGATTGTGCATCCTGATTGTATTCCCTGATCGTACATCCCTGATTGTCAGCATGTGTGATTGCACTCAGTAGTAGCAGCCCTGATTGCACTCAGAATGTTACCATCTCTGATTGCTGTCAAAATGCTGCCATCCCTGATAGCAGTCAGAATGTCAACATGCCTAATTGGTCTCAGAATATCAAGCATCTGTGAATAACTATTTGTCAGCATTTGTGATTGCAGTCAATATTAGCAGCCCTGATGGCATTCGAGAGTTAACATTCCTGATTACACTCAGAATGTTAGCAACCCTGATAGCACATGAATGTTAGCATTCTTGAATGCACTCAGATTGTTAACAGTCAGGATTACACTCAGAATGTCTGCATCATTCTCTGATTACACTCAAAATATTAGCAGACCTTATTAATTTGTACAATGTTAATTTGACATTTCAGCATGAAATAAAAGGAGAATATCATATTGCATGATATAAAGAATGTGGTGATTGTAGGTGCACGCTGAAGATGAAGTCTGTAGGGACAGATAGTGACTCTGGCAATCCTTATCTATTTTGGCCAATAGGTGGCAGTCTTCGTGGGTCCTGTCAGCAGCATCCCCATTCTCCTGTTCTCGGGTTTTTTCGTCACCCTGGAGAACATCCCGGACTACCTCCAGTGGATGAGCTACGGCTCCTTCGTCCGCTACTCATACGAGGGCGTGATCATCTCCATCTATGGACTGAATCGCAGTGCCATCGCCTGCAAGAGCGGTTCCGTCTGCATCTTCGAGACGGCGCAGGACATTCTAGACGAACTTGACATCGGCTCGGACAACCTTGAGCTGGACTTTGGTGTCCTCCTGGTTTTCTTTGTGGTGCTGCGATTGATCTGCTACTTCATCCTCCGACTGAAGGTGAAGAGACTGCTGTGATCGGCCGGAAAGAAAACTCTTTAACAGTGATGCAATAGACCAAACACTATGTTTTTACCGTAGGGTAAACGCTTTTACAATTAGGGCTTGCTGTCATTCCAAGTGATATTCAAGACTCTTTTTGAGGCACCAGCGCTGAGGAGAAGACAGGGTCACAGTGTACAATATGACACTGAATCATTCACAGCTGTTGTTTGAGAGAAATTTGTAAATTTCTGACTGTACAATACATGCCATTGTGCACAATCTATTATCACAACAGTGTGTTATGCTGCATAACCTAGTGTTCATATTGTCAAAAAAGCACATGCTCACCAAGAATTACACTGTGATGAATACACACTGTGATGAGCACACACTGTGATGTGTACACATTGTGATGAGTACACACTGATGAGCACACACTATGATGTGTATACACTGTGACTATGCCAGCACAGTGTTCCGCTCGATGTGTATTAATGTTATTACAGTGTGTTCACCTTTGCTGGCTGTGTGGAACACTCACTGCAAATCATAATTCCATTGAAGTGCTGTAAATTAGACCCACTTTTACTTAGGGGAAGCACCGCTGTAATTTGTTGTGCTTACTGGTAGGTCTTGATGTGTGGATAATCAAGGTACCTCACTCAGAATGAGTTCTAGATTGAGAGCCTCAGGTAATGTCACTGAGAACAAAGCTTTCAGCAAAAAGGGGGATGATGTTTCTTCTTTGGGACCAATATAGTAGATATTGTTTTGAATAGTGTGTGATAGATTCTCAGCCAATAGTGTGTGGTCATTGATTGATGGACGGAATTTCATTTTGAGGCTACACTCATGGGACACAGTCAACACTCATTGTCTGCATGTATACCCTCTTACCCACATAGAACAGAGAGAAGGGTGAGAGTTTGGTGGGTTTTTTTTTTTCTCTCTAATAGGCTTATGAATATAAATTCAAAATATACAGTTATGTATGCCACACAGAACCAAGACCATGTGACAAGGTGTATGCAGGAATAATATCTCATTTGTTATGAGTAGGGCCTAACTATGCAGTTGCCTGATACATACACTTAATAATTCTGTTCCATGGACAGAATGCACATTGGTCTACATGAAGGATTCCTATACAAATGTAACCTGAATATATCCTGAGCAGTGGCTTCTGAGACTCTCTTTAGGGAAAAGAAAGTGAGTAATTATTCATCCAGGCCTTGTACACTGATGCTCATGAACTGGACTTTGCATGCTCTTAACTGGATGGTATTTTGTGAACAGAAGCACTCGTTTTGCGATGAGGTACCAAATATTTCAGTTGAGATGTCCAAAAGTCTACTGTGATGTCATGAGTGTCATAAATGCTTTGCTCATTTGTAGGAAAAAATCACCTGTAGTTTCTTAGATCCTTGGTCCCCTTCCTTGGTTCCTTATGCAAAAGTAGGAAAGATCTGAATTCTTTTTCTTTCTGTATTATTTTGTTTCTGGTTTTTTGTTGTTGTTTTTTTTTACAATTCAGCCATAAAATGTGTATGCTATGCAAGGCGTTAAAGCACACATTCACAAAATGTCAGTGTTTTCTACCCTTCAGGTCATGATAAGCGTGGGTTCTGCTATGTTAAAAAAAATGAGAACATTTTACCACCTTTTAGAGAAGACTGCACTGCCTCTATGGCTACAGACAACTCTATCATTATTGCCACAAAAATCTGTCTGGCAGTTCATGTCTGGCATCTCACAATCTTTTATTTTTTGATGTGAGGGTGGGGGTCAATTGTATTCCAACTTTTGTTTACCTGTATTTCAATGACTTAAAGGACAAGTTCACCTTCATATACATGTGGATTGAGTGAATGCAGCAAGTAGAACACATCAGTGAAAGTTTGAGGAAAAATGGACAATCCGTTCCAAAGTTATGAATTTTTAAAGTATCTGCACAGTCACTGCTGGATGACAAGACTACTACAGTGTATGATGTCACATGCGTGCGACGATATAAGGAAAATATAAAGAGAATTTCACAAAATTGTACTTTTTGAAAAGTGCACATTTCCTAGACTCGTCACTGACGTATGTTAACCCGTTGAGGACGAGTCCCGAGTATACTCGGGGAGGTGTCTATGGGAAATGCGTGTTGTAGCAAAATCAAACCGTCCTAAACGGGTTACGGGTAATATCATTCCCCCTTGCCTTCTGACAGAGGGAAGTCAAGTGTTCTGTTATTATGCGAGAAAAGTGAAAATGTCTTGAATTTTCTTTATATTTTCTTTATATTGTTGAACACATATGACATCACAAGCTATAGTAGCCTTCTCATCCAGCAGTGACTAAACAGAAACTTCAAAAATTCATAACTTTTCAACGGATTGTCCGATTTTCCTCAAACTCTCACTAATGTGTTTTACTAATATTGCTGCATTCACTCAATCCACATGTATATGAAGGTGGACTTGTCCTTTAACAACTCTCTCTTGCACCTGATGAAGTGAGGCTGAAATTTGTGATTCACTCGCTTGACCGCTGCAGTATTTTCACAAACCTCATGGTTGCATTCTTTACAAGGTACAGACACTTGGCAAGGTATAGAATCCAAGTGATATTATGCAAATTCACCTGTGATTAAAGTAGTTGGTGCAGTTTTTTTTTTATATATTTATTCTAGTTTTTTTTTTTTTTTTTTTTTTTTGCCAAGTGATTGCAGCAGTACTATCAGCATTTGTGTTGCAGAAACCAAATCTTCCAAGCATTTTTTTTTCTTTCTCTCTCTCTTTGTTTTCGTTGTGAATGAGATTGGGGTATAGTTTTCAAGGTGTTTACCTTCAGGCTGAATCATGGGCAAAGTTTGTTGTGCCGCTTAAAGGGGTACTTGCGACAATCATGCACTGTGAATAGACAGTTTGATAGTCATCCGCATATTCGTTGTGTGTGTATGTGTGTGTGTGATTGTTTGTGTATGTCAACTACCTTAGTCTTAAGTAAAGAAGCTGTTGACCAAAAAAAAATCAAACAAACAAAAAGCAAGTAAAGATCAACCCAACCCAAAACAACAACAATGACAACAACAAACAATATATTTTCTCTTTTGGACCACTTTAAGAATGCTAACCATTCCCTGTTGCGATAATTTGCCACCATATTGCTATTATATTCTGGCAAATATGTGTTTTTTTTTTACCTGATATAGATGGTGTACCATTGTGTTTTATCTGAGTGCGTTGCAATGATTATGCATTGTAGTATGTTACTGTTTTATCCAGTGTTAGGGCATTATTATTTTGATATGGGCAATGTCTTTGAAATGATAGTGAAAATTATGATACTGATAATGATACTACCATTAATTCTTACGCTGTGGTGTTTGCACATTAGCACAGATGTCTCTAAACTAAATGCCAGTTTTAATAGTGAATAGAGATTACCTAATTCCCATAACCCCCAATGTGTCACAGTGACTTTCCTGTTGAACTGAATGCATTGTTATGCCTTGGTAGGGTTGCTGACATACATCTTGGTCAAGTGTTGATTACGTTTAAATTAAGGCTAACAGAAAAAAAAAATGGCAATTTACAGCCGAGTGCTTCCAGGCATAAGGGGCTGAGCATATTGCAAGTGATAATGATAAGGATAGTGACAATAATCATAGAGAGTTGTAATATTATTGTCAATTTCTATAACAGTAATAACAATTGAACATTGTTATGCACCATATCTGCTATACTCTGACATTGCTGAAAACAAAATGTGGTAATGATTTGATATCACTGGATGTGGGAAGACCATCGATATTTAGTATTCTTGTGATTTTCTGTAAAGTATTCCAAAGGGTCAGTTTAATAACTGCACATCAAAATGGCATTACACTAGTCACATATTATGCATGAAGTAAGTTGATCAACTGCCTGTGATGTTATCAACTAAAAGATTTGCAGTATACAGGATATCATTTTGAGTCTCACCATCTCTAAAGTGATTTTCAGAATGTAGTTTACAAATTGAAGACAAAAGAAAAAGATGCAGATCCAAGAAACTCAGTGGCTGAAATCATCACTACAGAAAGAAAAGAAGCAGAATAATCCTGCTGTTCTGTATGATTCATAGGTTATGCCCTTAGATGAATGGCATTGGATTTCATGTTGGAAATATAATCAATTGTAAACCACAAACAGATTTCAACGAGAAGTAAAAATCCAAGGGAAATGTAAGTAAAAATGTGACTCAAAGTATGTTTGCCTTTGAAAAGAAACAGTAAACGGTAAATTACCAGTTTAACTTTCAGTGTAATTCAATACCAAGTTATGAAAAGCAAAGAGCTATGTAAATAGACGAGCAATATGTAATAATTTAAGACGAATGTGATGTGTGTGATGAAGCAAGGCTTTATTGTATCAAAAAGATTTTAAGAAAGAAAACAGAAGTAAGATATATGCATATATGCACCTAGGAAGCTGAAGCTGTTGTGTTGTCTTTATTATGGTAGATTTCTTGTCTAAATGGTGGTGTCATTTTATAGTGTTTGCTATATAATGCCGTAAAATTATCTTATTTTGGTCAGTGTGATAATTGGAAATGTTTTACCATTCCATGAGAATGTATTATATGCATAACCTGTTGTTAATCTTCAGCATTGCACCGTAGCAGCTACAATTCCCCAAGTGTCCAGTGCATATTCATTGCAGAGAATAATTTTATTATTTTCCTCCAGAAAACTACAGAGCACAGTTTAGTATTTTTTCCTAGAATGGATTGCAGAAGCAAAATGATTTCTATTTTTGTATGCAAATATTATCGCTGATGCTTCTGTCACTTACTGTGTTAATATTCTGTGTAAAATGTACAGTGTTGAAGGATGTGTTTAGCCGAAAGCATGAAGCATAATTGATGTTTAAAAGCTATCTCTTCCTCGGCGATATGAAGACCGTCTTGTTTAACCCATTTTGCATGAAGTTGTAACAGCTGCTTCATTTCTGAATGGGACACGCTAAGTTTGTAAAATCAGCGGGTTGAATCAGCATTTGTGAAGATCAGATTCTACAGCAAATGGAGTGTGAGCCCCTTACATGCTACATTGGCACATTATTATGTCAGTGATTATAAAAGTCACATGCACCAAACTTACACACATTGGTGCAGATGATAATTGAAAATGAACGTTAGAGGGCGCTATGCTACATTTTATGCCGGAGCCATACTACATAGAGATACGGCTCTGCTCTGTATGTGTGTGTGTGTGTGTGTGGTGATTTGCATTTTGATAGTGGAAACTTGGCATAAAGAGATTGGATATTAGTTCTAAGAAGATAACTGAGAGAACAAACTTTGTTTCTGTGATGCCAATGGAACAATTGCTTTTGGTTTTCTTTAACTGTTCTTTGTTGTGTCCCTTGAGCACTCAGAAAAAGTGGTAAGGGTCATTATTAATACCCTATAATCATTCTTTATTTATTTTGTTATTATTTTTTTCTTTCTTTTTGGTACTGTCAGTGAAATCTGGAATACAATTTCCTTGCTCCAAAGACTTACAGTCTTTTGCTTTAAATCAGGTATCCACTGTTATCTGTGTAGAGCTTGGAAAATTATGGCAAGTGATCATGCTACTAATTTTCAGTAATCTCTAATTTCATTTGTTGCATTTTTCTGATTAATGTGGCTGGCAAGATTATCTTTCTTTATGACAGCATGCGTGTTCAGTTGTGAGCGTTAAACAGTCATAATTTATCTTTCTGAGTTACTTGTTCCCCAAGAGAGTCTTATGTTTTATATCTCCATATTTACATATACATGTAGTGAGCAATTGAGAGCTGGGCTCTCGAAAACAGATGAAGATTATATTGGAATTGATAATGTTTAATTATCATTCTGTTTGGAATGTGTAGTATTTTGTGTGATAAAAATATAATTTGTAATATGTGGTTTAAGGCTTAGCATCTGTGTGACCTGGATTTTGTTTTGTTTTGTTTTGTTTTGCTTCCTTTTTTTTTCTTTTTTTAACAACTTGTGCACAGGGTTCACTTGGCAAAGGGAAGGTAAAGAATTTTTCTACACTGAAGTGAAGGGAAAGCATGCTTTATCAATCATTATTATTGAAATCAAAATGTGGATTTTCTAGTTTTTTTTTGTTCATGAAACGGAAATGTATTTTTCTGGTGGTTTGTGTATTAAGTCGATGTGGATGTCAGAATTCTGTATGGAACCGGTTAAGAAGAAATGAATTGAATGAGCTCTGATTTTATGTTTTCACGCATCATAACGTCACTGAATATTTTTTATATTAGCATATTGTAGGCACTAAAATCACTGTTCAACACTATTTCCAATGTGAAAACTCACTCTTTTAGCTTATAAGCACCATTTTCAAATCTTAAGTTTATCATCAGATAGAGCAAAGTAAAAACTATCAACAATACCTCACTTGTTACTTAAGAAGAAATATTCTTGAAGTCATAAAGAAATACCCCATATTTCATATTATTTTCTTTGTTTAGTCATATATATATTGCATGTCCTTTTTTTTTGCAATCAAACTCGAAATTATTTCACAGATCTCTTGATGGCGATAAAGTTCTCACCATTTTTTTGTATAAGAGAGAGTTTTGTTTTGTTTTCCAAGGTATTGGAATAATGTAGTTTTGTTGGCAGATTCAAACTGTCTTTTTTCTCAGTTCAGTCGTAGTGTTAATCAATTTGTTTTGTTTTGTTTTGTTTTATAAGTGGAGTTATCACGTCAAGTCGGAGATATCATAACAATGTTTCCTATTATGATAATAATAATTGACTAATGTTGGCAAATCCTATAATCCATTCCAACGTATTGTGATAACCCTCTGTGCATTTATTTTCCACTATTGGATCCACGTTCAAAATGGTAATCTTCTCATGTATTTCAGATCACATTGATTTTGATTTTACCTCCATTAGCCATTATTACGTCAGGGATGATGTCCTTATGTGTTGATCACTTCTGACTGGAAAAGGATGACTGGAATTGGAAAAAAAAACACTTCCAAACAAACACAGAGAGATTTATATAAGCGGAGTATATGCGTATATATATATATATATATATATGTATATATATGAAGAGTTTGTTTGCAAAAACCGATAAGTCCATATTTGCCAATTAGAGATATTTGCGATTAAAGGTCAAGAAAAATAAAGACAATAATAAAAAAATTTGTGCTTCTTTTGACCATAACTTCAAAAATATACCTTTATATGTAGTGACCAATATATCATTTAAAAGGTATTATTTTGTACTTTATGACAGAGACCGTAACTCAAAATCTTTAAAAATGGACTATCGGTTTTTGCAAACAAACTCTTCATATATATATATATTATATATATATATTCTTTTTTTTGGGGGGGGGGAGGGGGAGGTGGATTGATCGAATAAGACCTGTCTCAATAGAGATGGGCAAATGAACACGCATTTGAATAGACATTTGGTACTTCTGTAGATTAGCGTTTATGTGCTGGAAGCAAAGTAATTTAATTTGGGAATAAGAAAATGGATTTGCAGTTGAATGAAAATGATGCTTACGTGGTATTTTAGAAGAACCAAGCTGTTTTGAGTTGTGGTTGGAAGAACGAAATGAGAAAAAGCTTCCTGAATGTGATAAAGCTTACTGTGGCCATGTGGAAATCCACTTTCGTAAATTTAATGGTTGGGAAATACAGCGTAAAACACATCAGTAGGTCTAAACAAAGGAAACATGGGAATGAAAATAAGATGACTAAACATCATATTCGTGCTACGCATCACTGTAGGATATGCCTCGTTCTTGCTACACATGAGTATATGAATGATATTTGATTCACGGTATACACTTGAATAGACAGCCAGACAGACGTGCATACTTTGAGTGCAAAAATAGATCTATACAACCTTTCCGCCCAAATTGTTTTAATGGTGTAAAGAAAATAAATCACATTGCTCTTTTTCTCTCATTTTGATCCACGCTTCTGTAAACTTAATCTGGGCTTCCATGACTATCAGAGGTTCAGTGTGCACAATCTCCATAAATTGGAAAGAAAGGCAATCGCCACGTTGGTTGTATTCACGTCGAAAGACCTCACACCTGTCAATGTAATATTGCTGCGATTTTCTCGTTTTCATGAAAGATGTGAATCGAAAAAGTAAGGGATTGTTTCATGACGTGTCAATCAGTCTTTACGAGTTGAATGTGTTTTGATCCTAAGTTAGAATGAAGGAAGTGTTGTGGCTATAGGTGTTGACAGTGATTGAGTATCTTGCCACGTTTAGCCAAATGCCAAGTACTATTTATTTTGTTTGCAGGTGATTTTGGTCATTATCGTGAAGCAAAGTAGTGTGTTGTCGCTTCGTCACGTTTTTTTTTTTTCTTTAATTCCAACTGCGATAACTTGCCGACAGCTGTGACCTGTGGTGTGTGTGCACGTGATCGCATAATTTACGCAAATCAATCTTGCCATTGTTTTGATGAAAGCGAGCAGGAAATCGATATTGAATATAGATTGAATACATTCTACATGTATAACTATTATCATTTTTACTTGTACAAGAAGGTCTGATATTGATCAAAACGCGTACGCTACCAACGTGAATATATTGTCAATGTGACGTAATGATCTATCCATTAAGAAAAAGAAAGGTTGTAATTCTGTGCTAATACTTCTGTAAGCATTTGGTAAGCTTCAACGTCCTCGTCATTCTTTATGGAATACAGTGTATATTTGTCTCTCTATATACGGTGAAGAATATAATACACTGTTTGTTGAAGATCGGACTTTAAGATGAAGATGGTAGTGGATTTTCTAATGCAGGAAGCTGTCTGTATGTAAAGGTCTTTAAACAGTATTAACTCATTCTGGCTTTTGTTCGATCAAGCGTTGTGCAGTTTCCTTGGCACAGGGAAATCATTGGAATGTCTGGAGAATGAACTCTATGTATTGGCAATGATGACTACCTCAAATACGCTCGTTGTTTTAACATTGTACACTGTATATCGTTTACCTGTACAGGCAGAACATAAAGTAAGGCACTTAGATTCATAGTTCCCTGTAGCCGAGATCCCGGTATACAATGAAACATGAAATCTACAAAAATGTTGGCTGTTGTGAGAATATCGGTGCTTTGCCTTAGCTTGCTTGCGTTATTCAATTTGTATCATGTAGGACTAAAACAAAATGAAACGGATAAGGGTGATTTTTTTTTTTTCTTTAATAGTGGGTAACCTCACAAATTTCTTCGTTGACTGTAACAGGTCGAGGAGAGAAAGAAATCGAACGAAAGTGTAACAGCACGAATTCCACAGAAATCGGACCAAGAATAAGGACGTTGTGTAATTCTATTAAACATATTAAACATGCAATGTAGGCAAAACGTGACGTCATCACTACATAATTCTATGATTGGTCGATTCGCAGAAATACAGGGAATCATGATCAGTCAAAATTGTAGCGGCTGGCCAGAGGTGTCAGTGCTAAATCATTCACCCTCTTATATCGAAGTTTAATGTAAACGATATGTTTCTTGTGGGATTGTTGGAGCCGGGCACCTTTAACTGTTTCTACAGATAGGACCTAAATGGCGCCGTATAAATCAATCAGTCAATCAGTTCTTTTTTCGTGAATTTTTGTGTGTCACAAAGAATTTAGGGAAGGTGTGTGCTTAAGTAAGGATACTGAAAAGTTGTGAAGTCATAGCAAGATTTCATCTGATTTGCGGAATGTCTCTGTAAATGGTCTCACTGATGGTATGAATTCTAAAATACAATTTGCGAAAATTGTATATGTTTCACGTGTAATTCACGACTATCATTGTGATTCGGCAAGCTCTTATCACAAATATTCACTGAAGAATCGCAGAGCTCAATCTTGGTATAAGCAGACTTTATCTCAAACGATGTAGAGCGCCAACCTTCCAGTTTGTGCTATTTATATACTTAGGCAGAAACATTTAAGATAAATGTCAACATTAGATTATAAATATTTCTCGCACAGGACAATTTTACGCACAGTGCATCGATATTGATTATAATATTTATGCGCATGATATATTGACCAGGGAGCCAAACCTATAAGTAAACAGGTATTTTGATACACGTGTTACTGAATTTGGACAATTCGCGTTTGGCCAACTTCCATGTGAGTGAAAGGGTCATTTTACACATTTTTTTTTTTTTTTTTTTTTTTTTTTTTTTTTTTTTAAAGATGAATGAGAAGAGTGCATGTTGCATGTTGTTTTCACTGGACTGATCAATACATGTATTTTATCCGCCATGAATAAGCATGACAATGTATTACTGCTAAAAGATGATATTGGTAAACTTTGCATGAAACACAGTCGATTTTGGAACATTGTAATGCGCTTGGTCACTCTCTCTACCGAGTTCCGTAGTATGACGCTGTGGTAAGGTTCACTTTAAAGAGAGTCAAAACGTTGATGTTCGAATATTTTATTATTGTCAATGCATTGTTTTGGAAGTTGTGACTGTGATTAATTATTGATGTATTTCTTGTAAACATGAAAAATGGAGTCAGACCGGTACACTCCGTATTAAGTATGTCGCTACTTTGTTAATATGATTAAAATGTTTCAGCTACAATCAATCATTACTTTGCTATTATGAGGCTTGTTTTCAGTGTCTCGTGTCTGTTTTTGTTTTCCCTTCTGGAAACAAGACTACTTGCACAAATCGGAAAGTTATCGTTCTGTGCCACTGGGCAAGTAACCTGGCTTCACCGGAGTGTTACACAGTCAACCTCGCGTAAAACGATTTCGCTCAAGTAGAAAATTGCTTTGATTGAGTGAAAGAAAAAATCTTCCCTGCGAGGAATACAGTGTGCTTATTCTAGTGTGTAAGTTGACATTTATATTTGGTCCCCCTGGATTCGTCTTAGGCGAAGCTAACTGTGTAAAGACAATATACAATGACGAAAAGGAAGAATGAAAATGACAGCGCGCGTCCGCCTACTATGGGATAGCTTCCTTGGAGTTTTTTTTGTTTTTTTTTTTTTTTCCCAAAGGGCAGGTTGCTGCGTGTTACGGCACATTTTGGTAAATTGCACACTTTTGGTAAATTTACCAAAATGTGCAGGACATGCACATTTTGGTAACTTTCTGCTCCTCCACAATCATCACAAAAACAAATTAAAACTGTATCGCCACCCATGACCGAGTATTATGAAAGTGCCATGGCAGCACAGGGACTCAATACATTGACATATCAATATCTAATATGCCAGAAAAAAATGCCCCCCCCCCCTCACCCCCTTCACAAAATTACTAGCACTGGACACTAGTCCTGCCTGGAACAATTATTGATCACCTTAATTTAATTCTTACTCCCGGAATGCTAAATCTCCTGCCAATGCACTTGACCCACACTTACAACTTTGGGACCCTACCCCCTAAGAATGATCCTCACCAAGTTTGATTGTCTGAAATCCGTCCACTGGTTCTGAAGAAGATGAGAATGTGTTTAACCCCTTTTAACCCCTTGCCCCCCCCCCCCCCCCCCCCCCCGGTCTCCAAGGTTGATACCCTAGGTATCCCCATAAACAAATTATACAGTGTATTCTTCAGCTGTAAAGATATCCGCGTACAACATATCTTGCGTGTAATGCTTTTTGGCCTTGAGCACAAATTTCTACCTATTTCCCCGGGGGGGGGGGGTGTCCCCATTGGGGCCATATGCCTAACAGGAACAATCTTATTACCCAACCCCCTAAGGATGATCCTCACCAAGTTTGACTGAAATTCGCTCACTGGTTCTGAAGAAGAAAATGAAAATGTGTTTCCCCCCTTGGCCCCCACCCCTCAAACTTTCACCCCCATCTAGGGGCCAAAGGGGGCCCCTTAAAAACGAAAAGCGATCGCTATGTGAGCTAAAAAAGTGTCTTGTCTGTCTTTATTGCAGGACCATGTCACCTTAACTCCTTGACCGAATCAACTCTCAAGCCCATCCATGGATTTTTAGTTCAGTTACCAAAATGTGCAGATTGTCCAAAATGTGCAGGCAAATCCACTTTTAACTTTTAACATAGTTACGGCACATTTTGGTAAATTGCACATTTTGGTAATTTACCAAAATGTGCCGTAACACAGTGTCATCGATATCCCGGCATCGTCCAGTCATGATAGTTACACACCTTTGCTATCGGGGAGGGGGAGGGTAAATCGGTTCCATAACATTTGCTCCTGCGGCAATTGCTCCCATGAAATATTTGCACGCCAAGCCAAACATAAATTCTACCGGCAAACATAACCCTAACCCTAATCCTAATCCTCACATCAAACTAAACCTAAAGCTTTATCACAACCCTAACCCAAGGCCTGAATTCACGAAGGTGGTACAAACTTTGTCCATGGTTTCAACCATGGTCAAAAACCGTAGTTTTGTATGGGGCGCCAAGTGTCGTATGGCCTATTTTGTAACAAAATAGGCCTTCCGAAGTAGGCCTTACGAAATAGGCCTTGCGACACTTGGCGCCCCATACGAAACTACGGTTTGTAAAATAATAATAATAATAATAATAATAATAATAATAATAATAATAATAATAATAATAATAATAATAATAATTAAATAAATAAAAAATGTACTACCTTCGTGAATTCGGGCCTCAGTCTTTGGAGAAAAGACGAGAGCAATTGTCGCAGGAGCTATCGTGTCATCGGGTAAATCATACTGTCCAAAGATGTGCCAGCGAAGAATTCAAACCCGGGCCCATGCAGTACCTTATCCACATTATTGCACGTGGTACCGCACACGAGTTCAATGCCGAATTTCTGTCATGATACATCCAACCACGCCTGGATCGAATCCAGAATGAACCCGAGAAAATTCTGCGACGTATTTCGACTTACATGATATAATGACCGGTAGGACATTTCTTTGACGTAGCCAGTTTTCCACTTGTCCATTTTATTACGTTTATTGTAGTGATGTCTAATTGCTGTCTGTGTATATTGCTTGAAATGTAATTGTAAAGCGAACGTGATATTTTCCATTAAAAAGAAAATCATGTAGGCCAAATCCTTTTTCTAAAGCAACACCTGAGACAAAGTGACTTGGCTGTTGCTTCATTCTTCTTGTAGAACATCAAAGGGATTCCTATACATGTATTATAGATCAGAGGTAGGAAAATGTAATAAGCCAGTTCGGAGTTCCACTTTGCGCATGAGCAGAAAAAGGTCATTTGTACCAACAGGGCAGGTTGGTGTTGAAATTCACTGAGATAAGCATCTGTGACGTAATGATTATTCAAGTATCCTTCTAAATGGTGTTTGCCATCACATCCACCTGACAGCAAAAGAGGTATTTGCCAATATCAATACGAAAAGATTGTTAATACCTTCAATGCCAAATAATACAATGGATGCTTTCACATGACTGTGTTGATCATGGATGTTTCTGGCCACCTGGTGTACGCAAATTCAGCCTTTGTTCGAACATGATTGAAGAATTCCACGTATTGTTATGTCGGGAAAGCTACAAATAGCTCCATTTCTTTGAAAACAAGTGAAGTGCCTAAGGTCATTTGTACCCATACGTGCACACAAGGTAATTCTGAACTAGTCCATATTCTGGACGTTTTTCATCATTACACATCCACGCGCCGATCCACAGCTTATCGCGCTATCCCCCGTAACCGAGGTCGAGATGCGTGCGTGCGCGGCAAATTAATACACGAGCGTACGGTGGGGCATACGCGTGCTGTAGCGGTGTGTGCGCGCGGTAAATGATCCCACAAAACAGTCCAGGCAGTGGACTAATTCTGAACTGGCTTATTACTATGTATGTTTCGGCTATTTCTCTCTGATACACAAACACACACACACACACAATCACACACATAAAGACATACATACGAATGCTTGAATGTGTCCGCATGTGTGACTATGATTGCGTAACTACAGTATGTGTGGAAGAGAATAAACATGCTTTTCGTAAGTTGGTTACCATGGTGAAACTTAATATGTTATGTCTTTTAGCCCCGAATAATTGCCGACGTTATGACTGATTGATTGATTGATTGATTGAATTTACTTCCTCTTCATGGGGTGGAACACCCTGATCAGCAGAGCTGGTTTCCATAGGGGTCCACATACATACATACATAATGGTAAAAAGCGAAGAATACATACATCTAGAATTAAAACAAAAATCATGTATACGCAACAATAAGCAGAACGATACTAAACACACAAAACAAGCTTAGATTCAAAAGTTAAATACATGTAACACAACTGTAACAACAAATTTTCGGCAGTTACACCTTGAAATAAATAAAAGAAACAGTAAAAACTGTTGATTCCATTACAGTCCCTAAGATAAATAAAGATATATAATGTACTGCACATCATTAGAGAAAATGGATTATAAATACATTAAGCAAAAAATTAAATAAAAATCACGCAGAAATTACACAACTGAAAACAAACTTTTAAAAGCGAACGCTAAACTAAACTAAAATAAAATAAAAAGAATAAAACCATAAAAAAGAAAATGATAAAAACAAATTTCAGTTTAACAACGAAGCAGTCATAAAACACAGATACCATAAATCAAACATAGTTACGAGGCAATGAAAAATCTTTAGTCAGTGTATTTATATAACGCTTAAATGCCTCCAATGACATGGACGGAGTTACTGATCTTTCAATTTTGTTCCACAGTTTAGTGCCTCTATATGCGAACCTACGCTTACAATAATTGGTTTTGGGTCTAAGAAGCTTCAGCTGAGAATGTCCAGAACGTGTATTGTAATTAGTGTCACGAGGAATAAAAAGTTCACTGATGCACGGGGGACCAATCTGCCTCACAGCCCTAAAGAGAGAGTGAGCTAATTGTTTAAACCTGCGAACGTTTAAACAATAAAGATGTAAAGTGTCATACAAATCGTTCGAAGGAAACATAGAGTCAACCTGCAAAACAATTCTTAGGGAACGGTTTTGGAGAACCTGCAATTTATCACAGTTACGCTTTCCTGTATTCCCCCAGACTACATTACAGTAGTCAAAATGTGACTGTATTATCGATTTATAACATAACAACGAAACACGGAAATCAATCATATTGCGTACTCTCTTCAGAAGATATTTATATTTGGCGATTTTCTTATGAAGGTAATTAACATGAGCGTTCCATTGCAGATTCTCATCTATCACGACTCCCAGATATGTACACGTATTTTTTCTCTGAATTATATAATCATCAATAAGCACATTCATAATCCTGGCATTTGATTCAATTTTCTTCAAACGTGATGGCGTACCAAGAAATATAAGTTCGCACTTCTTCTTATTTACAAATAGTTTGTTATCCGATAACCAGTGCGATACGGAAACAAGATCCTCATTTAACTGTTTAACAATTTCATCAGGTTTCTTAGCAGAACAAAATAAACTAGAGATTGTAATTTGTCATCACTGACAAATTAAGGTGATCCGATTTTTTTTTTTATCAATGATTCGAGTCCTGATCGCAATAGGCATGACCATACAAGTTTCATCTGTGTTTAGAGACATTGGCCGTGTGATGTTTGCATTCTCATTTAGCAAAGGGAGTCATATCTGCCATGTTAGGTACCAAATTCTGTATACACTATAACGAAGAAACAGCAACAAGTACATATGACCTTTGACCCACCTTTGCACTTCCAAGATTGCATCTGATGAAATAGGGGTTATTTTGTGAAATGATTCTCGCGACATCGTCTATACGTGTGAAAAATATGGGAGAGGTAGGACAGGTATTCACTAAGATACACGATGAAACATTTATGACCTTTGACCCTAATTTACATACCCAAGATGTTGTCCGATCTAGTAGTTGTTATTTTATGAAATAATGTACGAGACATGAACTAAACATGTGCAAAATATGGGGGTGATAGGGTGTGTTTTTCTTGAGTTATTGCAAAGAAAGTTGCAGAAAGAAAGAAATATCTCAATACATAGAAGATAAGCTTTAATTTCAACCAAGTTTTTATCGTAATCCCGACATCGTATGAAAAGACGAAGTAAACAAAACGATAGCGCAAAGTCTCAGCTACAACATATTAAAATCTGGGAGAAATTCACGGAAGGGTAAGTGAGCTAGTGCTCGATAAAGACAATCATGTCAATTTTCACATTAAAAAAATTCCCTCCCATAGAGATAACACGTCATAACGATGATACAAAAAGAAGTACATATGACCTTTGACCTCAATTTGTACAGACAAGATGGCATCTGAGTAAAAAGTAGTTATTTTGTGAAATGATCCTTGTAACATGGTCTTTGCGTGTGCAAAATATGGGAAAGATAGGACATGTATTCACTAAGATACAGGGTGAAACACTTATGACCTTTGACCCTAATTTACATACCCAAGATGGTGTCCGATCAAGTAGTTGTTATTTTATGAAATAATTCACGTCACATGAACTAAACATGTGCAAAATATGGAAGTGATAGAGGCCGTTTTTCTTGAGTTATTGCAAAGAAAGTTGCAGAAAGAAAGAAATACTTCAATACATCGAAGATAAGCTTTAATTTCAACCAAGTGTTTTGACGTGATGCAGACATCGTATGAAAAAAAGAAGGGCACACTCACGATAGCCCTACGTCTCAGCTACAACATATTAAAATCTTAGAGAGATTCACCGAAGCATAAGCGAGCTAGTGCTCGATAAAGATAGTCATGTCAATTTTCATTTCCATAAAAACTGCACTCCCATAGAGTTAACACGTAAACTGGTCAAATTTGACAAGATTACATTCAATCCATTTTTACGAGGTGATGCCGTCATCTAATCAAAATACCGTTATTACGTTAATGAAAGAGCATTTAATAAGCTACAACATACTGAAATCTTGGTGAAAATTGACAAAGGATTAGTGAAATACGCTCGAATGAACTTGAAATTTGATGACGTCATTTTGAAAATTTACTTTTTTTACTTTATTAAGAAATTTGATATCTTTTAATCATTTTGTCAGCATTGCCACCCCATGAAATGACATGTACAACTCATCAGCTTTCAAAATATGTACAGAAAATGGGGGGTCACCGTCCATCCTGACGAGTAAAATCGGATTTAAAATTGGCAGTTTTTTGGCATAGTTGCACTGTATATCGCCATTGACGCGCGCGCGGAATTTCAACTTTGACGGGCCCGTATGACGTCATATTGAGTCGGATCGACTTGAAACTTGGTAGAAATATTCCTTGACATTTCAGTCATCCGATAAGTGTAAAAAAACGGGAAATTTCTATTGCATATGAGCTGTGCGTGCGTATATGTGCGCGCGCGTACGCGTCCGTCCAATTTTTTCAATTTTTCAAAAAATGCTCCAAATGATCTGAAACGTGTGCAAAAAAAATTTGAGCTCGATTGGAGCATGTCAACATTTTAACGTGCGCGTACGCGCACGGTTTAAGTGTAAACTGAAATTTGAGAAAATGTGTAGAGTGCGCTTGATTTGAACTATATGTGACGTAAATTTCATAGAAAAAATCCATTCCATTAATGAGATATTAATGAAAATGTTCTTTCATATAATGACGTCATAGTGACGTCACGGTCCATTGATCACAATGATTTTACAAAATCTGTCGTCTTTGTGACATGATACATATATGGTATAATTTTGAAATTGATAGGCAGAGGACTTTCTGAGTTAATCTCTGCACAACTTTTGTCCAGAAATAAAGAATCAGTACAGATACAGAAGGTGATCCGAAGGATACTCGGATCACCTAACTAGAGATTGTAATTTGTCATCACTGACAAATTAAGGTGATCCGATTTTTTTTTAAATCAATGATTCGAGTCCTGATACTGCAAAGTCTCAGCTACAACATATTAAAATCTGAGAGAAATTCACCAAAGCATAAGTAAGATAGTGCTCGCTAAAGAGAGTCATGTCAATTTTCACATCTAAAAAATTCCCTCCCATAGAGATAACACGTCATAGCGAAGATAGAAAAAGAAGTAAATATGACCTTTGACCCCACTTTGCACAGACAAGATGGCATCTGAGCAAAAAGTAGTTATTTTATGAAATGATCCATGTAACATGGTCTTTGCGTGTGCAAAATATGGGAAAGATAGGACAGGTATTCACCAAGATACAAGATGAAACATTTATGACCTTTGACCCTAATTTACATACCCAAAATGTTGTCCGATCTAGTAGTTGTTATTTTATGAAATAATTTACGTGACATGAACTAAACATGTGCAAAACATGGGGGTGAACGGGCGTGTTTTTCTTGAGTTATTGCAAAGAAAGTTGCAGAAAAAAAGAAATATCTCAATACATAGAAGATAAGCTTTAATTTCAACCAAGTTTTTTATCTTGTTCCCGACATTGTATGAAAAAATCATGGGCAACTTCACGATAGCGCAAAGTCTCAGCTACAACATATTAAAATCTGGGAGAAATTCACTGAGGGGTAAGTGAGCTAGTGCTCGATAAAGACAATCATGTCAATTTTCACATTTAAAAAAATTCCCTCCCATAGAGATAACACGTCATGACGAAGGTACAAAAAGAAGTACATATGACCTTTGACCTCAATTTGCACAGACAAGATGGCATCTGAGTAAAAAGTAGTTATTTTATGAAATGATCCGTGTAACATGGTCTTTGCGTGTGCAAAATATGGGAAAGATAGGACATGTATTCACTAAGATACCGGATGAAACACTTATGACCTTTGACCCTAATTTACATACCCAAGATGGTGTCTGATCAAGAAGTTGTTATTTTATGAAATAATTTACGTGACATGAACTACACATGTGCAAAATATGGAAGTGATAGAGGCCGTTTTTCTTGAGTTATTGCAAAGAAAGTTGCAGAAAGAAAGAAATATCTCAATACATTGAAGATAAGCCTGAATTTCAACCAAAATTTTTGACGTGATCCCGACATCGTATGAAAAAACTAAGGGCACACTTACAGTAGCGCAAAGCCTCAGCTACAACATATTAAAATCTGGGCGAAATTTACCGAAGGGTAAGTGAGCTAGTGCTCGATAAAGACCGTCAGGTCAGTTTTCATTTCCAGAAAAACTGCACTCCCATAGAGATAACACGTAAACTGGTCAAATTTGACAAGATTAATTTCAATCCATTTTTACGAGGTAATACCGTTATCCAATCAAAATGTTGTAATTTTATGTTTGAAAGAAAATTAAATAAGCTACAACATACTTAAATCTGAGTGAAAATTGACAAAGGACTAGTGAGATATGCTTGAATGAACTTGCAATTTGATGACGTCATTTTGAAAATTTACTTTTTTTACTTTATTAAGGAATTTGATGTCTTTTAATCATTTTGTCAGCATTGCCACCCCATGAAATGACATGTACAACTCATCAGCTTTCACAATATGTAAAGAAAATGGGGGGTCACCGTCCATCCTGACGAGTAAAATCGGATTTAAAATTGACGGTTTTTTGGCATAGTTGCACTGTATATCGCCATTGACGCGCGCGCGGAATTTCAACTTTGACGGGCCCGTATGACGTCATATTGAGTCGGATTGACTTGAAACTTGGTAGAAATTTTCCTTGACATTTCAGACATCCGATTCATGTGAAAAAACTGGAAATTTCTATTGCATATGAGCTGTGCGTGCGTATATGCGCGCGCGCGTACGCGTCCGTCCGATTTTTTCAATTTTTCAAAAAATGCTCCAAATGGTCTGAAACGTGTGCAAAAAAAATTTGAGCTCGATTTGAGCATACACATATTTCAACGCGCGCGTACGCGCGCGTTTTGAGATAAAAATGAATTTTGAGAATATGAGTAGAATTCGCATGACTTGAAATATATGTGACGTAAATTTCATTGAAATATTCCATTCCATTAATGAGATATGCATGAAAATGTGTTTTCATATAATGACGTCATAGTGACGTCACGGTCGACTGATCACTATGATTTTACTTGCGCTGTCTTCTTTGCGACATGATACATATATGGTATAAGTTTGACATTGAGAGGCAATGCACTTTCTGAGCTAACCTCTGCACAACTTTTGTCCAGAAATAAACAATCAGTACAGATACAGAAGGTGATCCGAAGGATATTCGGATCACCTAACAAGTATCATCTGCGTAAAGCGACAATTCACTATGCTTGGCAACAGATGGCAATTCATTCACATATAAAGAAAAGAGGACAGGTCCAATCAGGGATCCCTGTAGCAGTGGTACACCACAGTTTATACTTTCCTTGTCTGAAACAAAACCATTCACATGTATGTACATTGTGTCCGGTTCGACAGATAATTTTTCAAACCATCTTACAGCATTTTCATCAAAGCCATACATTTTTAATTTTTGAGTTATAATACAATGGTTTACAGTGTCGAGAGCCTTTTTTAAATCAACCATGACTACCCCGACAATATTACCAGAGTCAGGCAAACAGACAAACACGGTGAATATATATATATATATATATATATATATATATATATATATATATATATATATGATATTGCGTTTAAACTCCATTCATTAGATGTAAGTCACAATCAGCAAAATCAAGCAAATCTAGTCAATAGCCTACATGGCCTAAAGGGCTGAACAACACGCAATCATGTGTGCACGTATGGTATATAAGCACTCAGAAATACCAGCAGGGAAGATAGTCTAAACAGCATGGATCACTCGCCATGTTTATCAGCGTTCTGGTAACCGTCGTTATATTCATTATATAATAGATATAAACAATAGTATAAACTATTTCATAGCTCTGATTCATAATAAAAGTAAAATGGTTTACACCCATAACCTGAGTGAGAGGTTCATATGATAAAGAAATGAGAAACGCGGGATTATTTCATCTCTACAGCTCTCCTCAATTAAAATAAACAAAAATATGGATGATAAAAGATGAAATTTATGACCAGAGAGATGATAACACAGTAATGATCAGGTAATTTATCTGATTTTGTCTATTTCCTCAAAGACAGATAAGAATAATGACAAGACAAATGATAGCACTGTTATAATCACGCACTTCCTGGTTTGTAATAGCTTGGTGGATCATATGTCATAATTAGTTAAAAACTCGGCATCAAGGCCTGGAAAACATAATATTGCATGGTTGGTGCTTCATCTATTTCGAGCTTCATTACTGTTATAGTTACAGCTGTCTTGTGAAAACATTGTCGTATAGTTGACCATGTATAGAATTACTTGTAATTTTCAGGAACTACTTTGTTGCTGAAAATGTAACTGATCTTTAAATTCGTAATAAGTTCCCGTTTCCCTTTAAAGAGTTCCCGCAATAACTCGCTTAATCATAAAGATATGTCGAGAAGTGGTTATAAGTTGCTATGTGCCTCACGCCCGGCTCACAGTTGACGGCGTGCCAAGTTCGCATAATTCTGCTCAAACGCACAAACCCTTCAAAACCGATCGATAAATCGTCAAATACCACAAGAAATTGAAAGCGCTGCTCGCGATTCCAATCCTGTCATATGCAGCGTACATTTTATGTTGTGATCGACTTCCAAACGGTATTTCCCAGTGGATTAGCTAGTAACTCCAAAGATTCTGTCACTGTTTTGTGTGCAAAAGGCAAGGTTATGTCGTACTTTTTGACAGGGTTGATATTTGTGTAGCTTTTTAATATTCATCTGTACGACATAATTCGATGAACTTCTAGATCTTGGAAAATCTAAGATCTTTCTTTTTTTTCAAGTGGTCATATTGAAATGCCCCTCATCTTCCTCTTCATGCATCTGTGTTCAAAGAAAATGGATATCTAATATTTTTAATTTATTAACTTAAAATAAACCCTTCACCTAGATAAGAGCTTCATCGAACGTCTTGGTGGATCCTTGTATGAATTTCTTAACTTAATGGAAATTCACATCTCCAAGAGATTTTAGTATGATATCTGAACCAAATTTGTTGAGGCTCGTTTAATAAAAAAAAAAAAAAAAAAAAAAAAAAGGTTCTTCAATTAAGCGTAGGTAGAAAACATAAACCACACACTAAATGCGTGTTTGTCAAACTTTATACGTTCAACGTTAACTTATTCATCTATAGCAGGAGGTCGATGTATGTGTTTCAAAGTGTATTATGACTTCTACATCTCTCTTTATTCGTTCAACACAGGCAAAGCTACCAGTTTCACGTGCACCAATCACGTATGCTGCAATGAAACTGTAGATGATCAGCTGATAAAGGCGATATATCTTTCTGAAGGATATAGTCCAATCGTATTAAAAAAGGGAAATAATAATTCTGTTACGCCTGCAAAACTGTCATAATTTCGCTCCAAAATGTATACGTATGCCTCAGAAAAGTGTGGAATAATGCTGTAATAACAAGATATTCGTTAGGTAACGACAAAAATGACAAATATTAACAAAAAAAAAAAAAACATCGCCGGAGTCGCAATCTCAGGACATTCCCGATCGGGGTCAGGCCAGGCTAACTCGGACTCTGGAAAAACTCGGCCTCGCTTTGACGGCAGGGCCAAGTTAGATTGTACAGTCTTGTAATATGGGAGCGCTTCGTCTTCTGGCTGGTCGCAGTTATGGGCCGAGTTGATACAACGCGCTCATCAAAGAATGTCTCAATAGCGCGCATTCAAAATATTACCCTGCGTCTATGTTTAAAATATGGCTATCACTCACGTTTAGTTTGAATTGTCTGAAATAGGGCCGAGTTATCCCTGCGACCCAGTTAGCCTGGATCCTTCTGGATTAAGAGTCGGTTTACCGACTTTTATTTTTCCACATTTTTGATCTCAAAATACTCCAAAACAACTCATTATTTCGGCAAATCGCGTCAGCCAGGTAAGTTTCCTGGTGGAGTCTTTCGATACATTGCAAGCAAACATGAAATAGATAGTGCAAGACGGGTTCTCAAGCTTTAATTTCGCTTTAACTGCCGGTATGTGAAAAAATATTATTTTAGTCTATTCATTCATACGGTCTTTTACTGAAGTGTAAGACAATGTTCATGAAAACTGAAAATTAACACGTCCTAAAGGAATGCATAGCATCATAGCATAAGCATAGCATTTAACCATACAGATTACTAGTATCACAATCATTATGTAGGCATACATGTACAGAATATATATTATGTACGAAATTATATTCATGTATTTACAAACACATGCATCAGTGATATTTACAGTTTAGTGCATGAGGGAAAGATTATGTAGTTAAGAAAAATAAATTGAATACGCGACCCATTTCATTTACATAATTTCTAGGATGTATTATACTATTTATGAAAATTATGCAGCAAGTTTATTTCATTCGAAGTAATCTGATATGGATTAGCAACCATTTGAAGATAAACACTATTTACATTGATATTATTATCATTATGATCATTGATAATGGTAAGTAAGCTCCAAGCAAACAAAATATAATTAAAGTGATATTGCGTGCACATGGTTGTATTTGGTTTCAAAGAAAGAACAAACCAGAACACAAAAGTAGCACCATCCTGCCACCCTTCTTCAATTTTTCATTAAGCCGTCAACCTTACCGTGGGCGTCACTTCATCGATCAACTGCTCTTGGACCAACCAGAATTCCACAAAGTACATTTGGTATATCAATGCTCCCGATGATTGGCAAGTGCTCATTCGAGTGCAGGACAGGCCAGGAGAGTCCGAAATCGTAATTGAAAACGATGATGATGCTAAAGCGGTCGAGGAAGACATGTACGAATCCAATGGAAACATACCTTTCAGGGGCTCAGGACGGTTTCTCTCGCGTCTATCTTCTGTTCAGTTGATAACGGAAATCGTGGGTGTGAACGGAGAGTTTTCCATTTACACCACTCCAGTTCAAGTCGTAGGTAAGATAATAGATAAGTCTTTAATAAAAAGGTTATACAAAATGTACATACGACGAGACATAGAGTTAAGGCTAATTGTAAGAACTCAGTGAATTTTGTGAAGCCATTCAGGAGGGAACACTGCGCAAGAACAGTAGCAACAGCAAACACTCGTATAGGAAGGTATACATGCACCCCCACTAGAAATTTTTGGAACAGTGTTATCCATCATCTGAGACGGTCTTGAAGACCGCATACTGGAAAATCATTTTATAATTGGGGCTGCTACAATAGAATATGGTACAACCATTTGGTAAAGGTACGATGTTGTTCTTTTCATCCTCTTCGATACAAGCACCAATGTGTGGTGATTTCACAGTGACAGAGTAAAGATATATTTTGCCTCTTTTTTTTAGAGTAAAAAGAAAATAATAAAGCAAGCCTATTACACATCTGACTCATCCCCAGGAAAGAAGAAAATCTGACGGTTCTAGATCCGTTTTAACTCTTGATCAATAAAATACTATACAATATAGGCAGTCAGATGGAACGTAAAGATTTTTCCTGTCACAAGAATTATTTTGATCTTAAGATTATGAGTATTAAAATATCCATAAATCGAATATTTGCGTCAATGTTGGAATCATTGCAGAGTCCATCGTTACTGGAGATCGGCGAAAACGGCAAAAACATGGAAAATGCGAAAATAACCGGCATGGAAGATGGAACCGTCAAGGTATGCAAGACGAACGTCACAGTGTTCAGTCAAGTTTGTTTTGCGTTTGTTTGGTGTCGATTGTTGTTTGTTTGTTTATGTTTTAAACCATGATGCATCAATTTACCTTGTGCAAACTCGAAAGTCGTTGGGGCACCGTTGTGCAGTGGTGAGTGTTCTCCACTCGAAAACTAAGTTTGTTGATTTTAGTCCCGCATGGTGCTTTCGTGTTTAACCCTCTCTGTGCCAGGGACTGAAGACAGTGTGCATAGAGCTATTTATTAAACAAACAAAAGGTTCATCTTCCCTTATTGAACCATGTCCCTCTCGCCACAGATGTAACAATTCATACCTTGCAATGCTTTAAGGGGTATAAATGGTGTTGATATTCTTTGCGATTTTGCTGTAATTTTTTCTGGAATGATTTTCCATTATGTGTGTTTTAAACCTCTTTCATTTGTTACAAAAAAAAAAAATAATGTGACTGCAGAATTAATTGCGGCTTCTTCTTGATGGCAGGGTATGATTAAACGAGAAGCAAGAGGGAGGGTTCTTTGGTTAAAGTCTGCCAGCATGTGCCGCATGTCCCATCTGTCCTCCTGTCATTTCATTACACGTTGTGGAGGCTAGGAGACAAAACTTACTTGCCTCAGCGGATGGGTCGATTCAGTCTGATCTGCGAAAGGTTACGTCCTTTGCTCCAACAAGATGATGGCGTCTTGCATCTCTCTGTCTCGTGCATATAACAACTCTCACACTAAGGTAAACAAGTCATGTTTATTCATTTCACTACAGTACACACTGAGCTCCGGTAAATTTGATACAATCATCAGTTCAGTTCAATTCTGCTCAATTGTTACATATTTCTCAACGGAACAAAGAAATAACGAAAATGTCACAGGACAGATAAATGTGTACATTTTATATCAACTGATCTCTAGAATAATAAACCCTCAACAAAACTGACATAAATTTCCACGTAATTGACGTTGGTCGTAACAAAGAGGAATGCAATTCCTCCTCGGTCGTAACCCAGCACGCATATGATATGTAGCTATAAAGTTTTCAGAACAATCCCTCAACGTGTTTGTGAGGATCCTACGTTACGGAATGGAATTTCCGTTACAAAAAGTTTGTAAACGTTATCGAACGCTACAAAATTAAACGTTCGTACCTAACAATTGCCTAACGTGCACTGGACTTTTTTTTTCAATGACCTGTTCTTGTTGAACATTTATCAAGCGTGTTGAAAATTGGAACCAAGCAAATACAAAACGATTTCAGAACATTCACAATATGTTTTATTCGCTACGTCTTCGTCTTAATAGACGTTGACTAAACGTTTTTATTAGGTTTGCTACGTCTTCGTCTTTGATGAACATTTAAAAACTTTTTTTTTAAACTGTATTAGGTCCGCTACGTTACCTATAGTTTCTCGATCATGAATGTCCATGCATATTTAGTAACGTTCAGGAAAGAAAATGTAACATTTGAAAACTACTGGAAATAGATAAAAGACATTGGAATCTTACGTATTTATGCTGTGTTCAAACTTTTTAACTGCGTTAAAACTGTACTTACGTTATTGTTCAGTTATCCACAAATGATAATATAGGACAAGGACTAGGGTACATTAATCCCAGATCGTGAGTGCATGATATCATAACTGAATAGTATGCTCAATTCAACCCTAATTTTTACCCATTACGTTTTTAACGGTTTTAAAGAATTTGTAAAGGTTCTTTGAAACTTTTTATAGAAATTAAAGGAAATCATTAACATTTTTCAAAAGTTCGAAGACTTTTCTATTTTCTAAGCAAAGTTTCTAAGAGTTCTTAAAACGTTTGTTTTACACGTAGGATGTTCTTGCAGGTTTTCAGTCCGTTCTAGACGGATATAAAAGGTTCTCTAAACGTTCTGGAAATGATCATAAGACTTTTTTAGATATCCTTTTGACCTCTCTTTGAACTCTCTAGACGGTTTTTGAAGGTTTTCTGGACGTCCGCAGAACGTCCACAGAACGTTTTGAATATAAGAAGTTTCCTGACCTCTATAACATCCAACAGGTTTTAAGCTGGTCCTTAAAAATTTCGTCATTTTTTTTTTTTACGCTTAAAAAGATATACTTTTTTTGTCAACGTTTTAAATACGTCGAAAAACTGCCACAAAAAAGACGTTCTGAAAACGTTTCGACAAAACGTCCAAACAACTAACTGGGAATATTTAAAGAACGTTCAGAAAACGTCCAATTTTTACGGATTCAAATCAAGCTATTTATAATAACTTTTCATGCATACTTTAAAAGGATGGAAATACCTAGAATTGTGTATGTGTTTTGAATTGGACAAGATATACGGAATCACGCATTCGGCCTTTGTGTTTATGTTAACCACGAGAAGATAGCATGTAGGTCTACATTCCTGTGTGTTTGTGCGGGGAAGGAGGATAGGTGCGAGACCTTAATTCATTGCCATGGTAAAATCATCGAACAAGTTCCCAACTTCTGTGATGTGATGTCATTTCACCACTCTCAATAGATTGTGTTCAATGCCACTGGGGCACTGGGGATCAACATAGAAAATGTAAACATGACGATTCTATGGAACGGAAGCATTGAAAGTAAGTATGAAATAAGGTCATTTCCTCACCCTATATCTCAGAAACTATCTCTTCATCTTTTCTTTTAGCTAATGATTCAAAATGCACAATTGAAATACCAAATCAAATACGAGCGCTTGAGAAGGAAACTACAATTATTGTCTAAATGACTGCAAGTTATAAACCATAGTATCTTGATCGTTGATAAAAACCCATTACCAGACATTTTACGCGTAATTCAGACAAACGGATGGGTGCATATTCCTCTGATTATGTAGTTTAAAGACCTTCTAAGATCGCTTTGAGATTATCGACTATTTAATATCTACATAAAATGCTGTTTAGGAGTAATGATATTCCAATATCAATATTTAGTAGGTTGTCAACGTCCTCTTAAGGAGTGTGCATACGATACCCTCTAAAGAAGAAATTGTCGCATATGTTCAGGAATCAGTTTACGACAGCGATTGATGACATATAGCGTGGGGCGTAATGTGAAGTCGAGATGAGCGTTTATTATTATTGTTATGAATATTATTATCATCATTTTTTTTCTCTATTGTTATTATCATTATTGTTATCATTATTATTATCATCATCATTTTAATTTTATCACAGCGTTTGCTAATATATGCCATCAATCCAGTTAAAGATGAACGCAGCTGCATCCAAGCAGTGGTACGCACAGCAAGTTCAAGCTTCAACCGGCCTTTAGTGTGGCAACATACGTGTCCAGAGACTTTTCTTTTCCTTTTTGAACTGACGAGTCAATAATCACAAAACCAAAACAATTTTACCTGTGTGATCTTTGGAATCACCGAATCTACAATTAAACCAACCCGGAAGTCTTGGGAGATCACCAGGAGAGGAATTTGGGAAAGGTAAATTCTTGAGTATCCAAGAAATGAATGACAAGTTCAGATGGAAAAAATAGGGCTTAATGGGGCTTTACCCCAAAGACTTGACTTTGGTAATGACTTGACTTTGGTAATGCACTCCTATTTCAGCTACCACAATCTCAACTTTCACGGTTACAAAAATTGCAAAATTCTGCAGTTCGCATTGTTACCCTTACCAGAAAAAATGCTCACATTATCCTGTTTTGTCCTCATTGCATTCGTTACCCGTTGAATCTCGCATTGTATTTAAATTATTACTGCTTGATTTTCATTGCATACACAGATCTGCCCCAGAGTATAATGTTAATTTGCTGATAGTTTATAATCCTCCCAGATGTTTAAGGTCATCCGATTGTAGATTGCTTGTTGTTCCAAAAACGAAGAAATCATCGGGGGATCGGTCATTATGCACATGCCGGACCTTACCTGTGGAATCAGTTGCCTCAAGTTATCCGTTACATTTCGTGTGTTGACTCCTTTAAAGTTGCCCTTAAGAATCATTTGTTCGAAATCGTTTTCGGGTATTGTATATTAATTTTTTTTTCTTCATCATTATTGTGTAATTCATTTTCATGTGCATGTTTATGTAATGATTTTTCTATTTCATAACTCACCTTTTTTTTTTTTTACTGGACCTTGAGCACGTTAGTTATGTGGAATCGGCGCATTATAAGTACTCTCTATTATTATTATTTTCATTAACATTTCCGTCTATAATACTCATTATTAATACTGCAACCTTTTATAGGAAATGCGCTTTAAGTGTACAGTGACGGAGTGAGGATAGGCGACAGTAGAATTCAAGGATTTAGAACAGTCTCACAGTTATCAGTAGCAGTCTTAAAATTTCAACTCTGTCTAGTACTCGCCTGATTATGCCCCATTCTCTCAACAACTTTAGCTGTACAGATGTGACTCCAGGCATAGCCTTTACTAGATTTCTTCAAGTTCTTGATTTTAGTTTTAGTCTCCTCATGTATATACCTTCACACACTGTTACCTTCTCTGGTATCACGTGAGTTAAAGTTGAAGTTTTCCTGCAGCTGTAAGCTCGGGGCAACCTGAGAACACTTTTTTTGGGGGGGTAAAACATTGGTTTTGATGCTGTACTGCGTTTTTAGACCTGGCTGGGTAATGTCTGATCCCTGGATCCATAAAATGGCTGCAGGAATGAGACACAATTCAATTAATTAAAATTTCTGAAACGACCGCAGCATTCCATTTGTAAACTCGCAGTCCTACCTGGCACTCACTATGAAATTTTCAGCTTTTGAAAACTAGATTATTTCTCGAAAGTTTATCTTGGATGTGCTCCGATATTTTCCATACAGACACATCTCATGACGATGCAAGATAATGACTAGATTCAATAATTTCGTTATTCGTGTCGAACTTAACAAGGATAACGACTCCTTCCTCTATTCAAGTTACGTGGAATAACAGCCTGAACAAAGATAAATTTGTTTCCTTTGTCTTTGCAGCAATGAGCCAGTCGTCAATAGCTGTAGATATAAGCAAAACGCATTACGCTCCTCTACCTGGGTTGAATTAACCACTCACGCTTTAATTTCTGCCGGCAAAAAGATTATGTTTCAGTAATTTTAGGCATTTACATTTAATTCTAATATGTGTATGTATGTGTGTGTACTATGTTTATCTATTATTATTTCGTAGGCGGGATAGTTGAAATGAAGCTATATTAAACGGCAAGGATCTGCTTCAACATCTTTTGATTCATTACCTGTATTTTTCTTTTGATTGTCAAGAAAGAAAATAAAATCTGTACAAAATATATAGGCCATCATCATCATGGTGACACGACATTTGCTCCTACGACAATTGCTTGATCTTATTTTCTCCAAGGATTCAGGGTTAGGGTGAGAGTTCTAATATAGGATTTTAGGGTTAGTATCTGTGAGGATTAGGATAAAGGTGAGCACTGGTTAAGGTTATATTTTTGAATTTATTTACAATATTATAGAACTTATGTTTGGCTTAGCGTGCAGATATTTCATGGGAGCAATAATTCGTCGCAGGACATGTAATATGTCATAATAACCTTTCTACATATATCAGAAATCGAAAAAATAATATAAACCTATTTAAATTGTAAAGCGTGTAGATGCATGGTATTTACCGAATAATGTCAAACATGTTGAAAATGGATGGGAAGCCAAAGAGCAGAGTTATACTATGCAATCTCCTTAAAACATTATTAATCTCAATAGATCTTATCAATTATCAGTATTCGGTAATTTAAAAACTATGCAAACACGTACCCTCGGCAATCTCAGCGACTGGCGTGTACCTGTGGCCTCTTCATAAACGTACCTTGTTAGAGGATTCTTCCTAGTGCTCTATAATGCCTATCTGGTATAGGTGTGCAATTCAGTGTTAGGGATAAAATGTAAAAGCTAATGATGTGAGAGGTAAAATGTCAGGGGTAAAAATGCCACAGATAAAACGTCAGATCTAACTTAAGAGTCATATCTTAACTGTATTAAGAAACCAAGAACGGGGAACCATAATGGCTTGTAATATCTGCTAAAGTCAAATCTCGATATCTTTTTTTTTAGTATATGCTTGTAGAATTATTTTGAAAATTACAAGTGTATACTTATCAAACATATCTAACATTTCTCACTGTGCTCTTTTTCTCCTTTTGATTTTACTTTAGCATAGTGTTTTTCTTTCGTTTCTTTTTTCAATTCTCCCAGAATAAGTTGTATAGCAGTTTTCGGAGCTTTGATTCTTAAAGGTCATTTCAACTTTACTTCAGGCATTTTTCAACTATATCGACTGTCCTTTCCACGCATCAGTCAATTCGAAATTCCAGCATTCCTGTGTCTACTTTAGAATTATCAATATTTATCAGAGTAACAATTTATGACCCTTGGATTTTGATGTTTTATTCTAAAAATTAGGAGGCTTGTTCACTTACAAAGATTCAGTCCAGACTAAACGAGGACACTTTTAACCATCCAGATCCTTCCCATGATGTTACGTATGTAGAATTCTATGTAGGTTCCCACCACACACAATTGTATTTATCCGTCATGGATGTAATGCACTTGAGAGCGATTTCAATCGATTTTGTCTCCTTCAAATGTTATTCGTATATCTGAAGAGCTTACCTCCAAAATACGCTAAATCCATTGAATATGACGGATTTAGGGTTTTTGAAAGCATGCTCTTCATTTAAACTGAACTTATGATGTATGTGCTACTTTACATTGTCATGGATTGATGTTGAAAATTCAACACTGTTTGATTTGTGTGGGAAATTAATGAAATGAAATGAAATGAAATAAATTAAATTAAATCAAATTAAATCAAATCAAATGACATGGTGATGCTAGATGTCTGCAGTTAAGATCAAACAAATCTGCCATATAAGAACTGTATAATGTCACCGTCCTTCAATTTGCCTGAATTATCAGTCTGAGCAAGGGTTGGTTTATTTCCTGTGTCTTCCCGTTTGCATCCACCGAGAAGCCAGCCGATCCTCCTACCAGCGATGGGTTGACAACTCTCACTTTAATTCTTGCAGGTAGTAAGATGATGCGATTCAGTAGCTTTCGGGAAATATGCTTGTATATAAACGTATAATTTTGTGGTATAGAAAGTGGATTGAAAAGGGCGGTGAGTTAGCTCAGTCGGTAGCACGTCTGCCTCACGACCCTAAGTACTCCCGGTTCGATCATCGGGTCCCACTGAGCAATGTTGTGTGTAATCATACTGTCCCCTCTACGAGGCAAAACACTCTGTCCCTCAGATAGGACATAAACTGGAGGTCCCGTGTGTGAGAGAGTGACAATTAATGCACGTAAAAGATCCCACTTCATTAATTCGTCGCGAAGAGCACGCTTTTCTTCTTTCATTTGGTGCACAACTTAGTGCTCATAATTCATGCATGACTGAGGTAGATCAATGGACAGTACTGTGGTGCTACCAAATAGAAATTGCAACTTTGGGTGACTTTTTTAGATTGTAACCGTTGTAAAGTTAATAACTAAAATGTCCATACTTTCTTCATTTGTAATACTATGAGACTATAAATGCCTCAAGATATGAATGACCGCTGTTCGACAAAAAGTTGCATGAAAACATGCTTCATTTCAAAATATTCGACGGATAGTTGAAAAACAAGCATTCAGCTTTCCGACATTTGGCTCGATAACTGAGCGAGTGAAATACGTTTTATACAATTTTTCAATTCAATTCAATTTTTTTTTAATTCAATTCATTTTTCGACAAGAACATAAAGACATCACTTTTTTTTTTTTGGTAACAAAAAATAAGGTGCGTATAACTTTGTAGGACACACAAAAAAAGTACAATGATTGTAGCACCTTACGATAGTATACATTATCACAAACTCAAGTGATTAGAAGTTAGTAAACAATAAGCAAAATTCGAAAAATGGAGGGACCAACTAAAATACAAAGTTTTTAAATCACCACCACCCTCACGTTTGTGTAAATTCATCGAAACAGATGAAGGCCATTGTTATCTGCCAAGTCCAGAAAGCTAAATGGCTCCTTATTCAACTATCCATCTATGTGGGCAAAATTGAAGCGCATTTTCACTTTCAGTTTTCTCCAGCAGGTGTTATTCATTTTTTTTTTTGTTACGCATGAGCTGTTATATAAAAGGAAAAAAGATATGAATATGAATGAAAGTAATGGATGTTCTCTTCTTTTTTCGCCAAAGAATATCTACAAGGCCTGAAAAACTCACTCAAAGTCGCAATTTCTGAGGGGAAATGTAGTGCATTGGTAGCGCCAAATATGTCCTTTGTTTTAACCAAATTATGTATGAATAATTAGAACACTGATTTGTGCATTATTGAAAGAAGAGCTTCGTATCTTTCCATTTATGTATATCTGATAAAGAATATCTTTTACTTTGATGGGAAAAAGCTCCAGTGAAAATCGGTGGGAGAATGTTTTTGGGTTTTTTTTTGACATACTGCATAATACAGACCGTATCTAAAAAAAAAAAAAAAAGTTACACTTTTCAAAAAAATTGTCTTAATTACATTTCAAAATATTTTTGTGGGACACAATGCATATACAGAGCGTACCAAAGAAGTAACACTTTTTTTTAATTGTCTTTATTACATTTCAAAATATTTGGAAGATTTTTTTTTTTTTTTTTATATTTATGGTTGCCCAATAGTCTCATCTATCAAGTGCAATCAACAAAACAAAATTTGCTCACGCTTGGCTGAACACTGACGCTCTTTGTCCAGAGTGTGAAAAATGGCTTGCCCCAAATGTAAAGAAGATGGAAAATTCAGCCAGAAGTCCAAATAAATGCTCCCATTCAAACAAATTGCTCTTTTGTTAAAGCTTTGTTTATGTTATGATTGTCTGAGATTTTTTGTCAGCTTTATCGTATTAACTTTAATTATTTCATTTCTAAATTAATTGGTGAGAATTAGAGTGTGTAATTTTGAGGTTTTGTCAGTTATTAATTAATGTGGTATGGTACCAAATTAATCAACATTCCAAACATTCATCCCATTAATCAATCAATATTATTGATTGGCCAATCAATCAATCAAGCAATCAACCCATCAATACATCGACTGATATATCAGTTAGTCAGTCATTGAGTCGATCAATCAATCAGTGAATCAACCCAATAATCAATTAATCACTTTTCAGTAATTGAAATAATTAATCGGCTGATTGAATGAATAGATTAACACATAAATCAGTTTTCCAAACATTCATCAGTTAACCAACCAGTCAGGCAATCAAGTAACTCTGACAATCAGGAACAATGTAATATCCATTTTTTTTTTAACATTTGAGTCAACATGAGATCATGCTTTCAAGTTTTTCTTTGATGCAATCTGCTCTTGATATCACTAGAGTGGTGCTTGGGCACTCGACTCTCTGTTTGATCGTGGGGTATCCATAAACATGCTGATCAGTAAGGGATGAAATTCAGTAGCTTTGATACTCCTTTTTTCTGGGATTGCTTTTAGAGAATTTGAACTTTAATACTTTGAAATCATTTATCAAACTATTCAAAGAAAAACTAAAGCAAACCAGACATTGAGTGACTGGCATTTGGGTTCCATATGTCTGTGCATGATTTGTGATAACTGTGCTTAAAAGATCTTGATGTTGTTAATTAACCTTCCATAGCAAAATGGAATCATTTAAAACGTGATAGAAAATCGCCAGAAAATTCCTAAACTATCATAACATAATCAAAACTGTGAGCAAAAACAGCCATTTGTTTGAATGAGAACACTTATTTGGACTGCAGGCTGAATTTTCCGTCTTCTTTCAATTTGGAGATAGACATTTTTCACACTCTGAACACAGAGTGTCGGTGTTCAGCCAAGCGTGAAAAAAGATTGTTTTGTTGATTGCACTTGATAGATGAGACTATTGGGCATCCATGAATATGAAAAAAAAAATCTAAAACTTGTTATCCTCTCAGTATTTGTGTGACGAACTAAACTTTTGGTGAATACAACATGAACTTTCAGTTTTATTATTTTTTATTATATATATATATATATATATATATATATATATATATATATATAGTTGAGACAATGTAGATAACAGAAGATGTCGCATGAAACCGGCAGAGTTGTGAAGCTTTCGACCGTGGTCTTCCTCAGCTTTAATATCTGTTTGTGAAACGAATTATATGTTTTTTGAGATCTGGAGTCATAAACACAATATATAAAATATAAGTTGAGCATGAGTTAATAGTTACATGGCATACTTGGCAATATTTTTTGGCACTTTGCAACACATTCAACAATGTGTAACTGTAAATAAGGATATAGTGAGTATATGTAGCATACAAACATATCATACAATAAAAATTATCAAACATATATCGTAAATAAACTAAATAAAATAATTACCTGCTGAGCAGAAGTTTGAGTTGCCTGGATGTCTTGTGGCTGTCTTGTGGCGGGATGTGAGTGATCATGTGATGTTGGGGGAAGGTTTGTGTGCGGTGGTGCATGTCAGGCAGGAGTGGGGTAGTATAAGAATTAGGTTCAGTGTTACAAGTGTGTCAGTCGTGTCAGTGCAGACAAAGGATTGTTAACAATTCATGCGACATCTTCTGTTATCTACATTGTCTCAACTATAATTTCATTTAAGATGACAGAGGCGTACGGTAGGAATATCAGCATCATCACACTATATATATATATATATATATATATATATATATACATATATATATATATATATGTGCATACAAATATCATATATATATAATATGAGAGTTTTTCCCCTTTCTAACTTCGTATTTCCTCGTTTGGATGACTTTTTTTAAGGAAAAAAAATCCTGGTATTCATGTCTATACTTTCTTTTCACAGTTATAGTGTACCTGATTGTCCTGGCTGTCGTCGCGAGTTTGGTGTTCATCAAATGCTGGCGAAAGTAAGGAAGACGTAGGCCTACACCTAAACATTAACTGATTATTATTGTTGCTGTTGTTGTTTTTGATATTATTTTTGTTGTCAGGATGATCATACATGTAAAGTCTGCCATCGATTTTCTCAAGATTTCAGGCAAATGCCCCTGTATTTTTTGCGTGTCGAAAATTCATCACAATTTTATTCAAACGGAGTCACAAAGTTTCCATGAGTGTGTGACGTGCAACGCAATCTTGAAGAAGGATCTTTTATTTTCATTCTGCTTTCAGACGACACAGCCTACCAGAGGGCGTAAACATTCCCACGGTTACAGAGGGGAAAACGCCGGATAATGCAGACATCATTCAAAGCTCCCAAGGAACAAATTTCCAAGCATCAAATGATCCTTTAAATGCCAGTGTCTATTATCAGATAGAAGAGCAGAACATCTACCTACCTTTTAGGTCAAGCGAGCATCATGAGAACAACAACCCGGAGGAACGGAAAGAGAGGGCCGCGACTGTCGGCATCGTTCTTAGTCCCTCCAAAGGTCTCACTCTAAATTCCGCGTCGAATACGATCCCGAAGGGTTTCTGGTCTCCACAAGTTGGTATGACAAAGCAAGCTGCTGAGGATGATAAGAAAGGAACGGATTCTCCCAGAATAGGAGAAATGGGGTATCTGGACCCGAGGCATGACGACCACAGTTACGTAACCCTTGAACCCGGTAACCTATCTTGTGGTTATCATCCCGCAACAACCAACCTAAGCTCTACTGCTATGTTTGGTGAAGATGATGAGTACTCACTTCTTAACCAAGATGTTCCTGGTACTTTTGGGATATCTACTGGAGCAGAAAACTTAAACGACAAAGACCAGGACCAAACTCAAGATCCATTACAAGAGAATGACTGCGATATACTTTCAACTCCGGAACCAAATGCGTCGGCTTACGAAGAACCTATGACGAAGACAACTTGCTCCCCCAAAGGGTCGGCTCAAGCATCATTAGATAGAGATGATGATGAATACAAAAAAGCTCAGATTAGTTCACCGTCCATGGCTAACCCTGAGACCTACGATACGCTCCAAAGGCCCGCAATATCTAAGGTTGCTCAATCTACAAACACTAAGATTGACAATGGCGATGACGAGTTATCCACTGCAGACGGTAATTTTCCAAACGACTACCAAACTTTGGAAATGCTCGCTTCTGCTCCGGAAGCTGCTGATGATGACTCACAAGATTATCAACATCTGCAGCGACCTTTTGGCAAAAAGCCTGCTGGTCCTCGTTTGGACTTCGGTACTCCGGGTGGAACCGATCACGGGACACTTCTGAAGCCAACAGACCGGCTAGGTCACGATGGCTACGAGAAGCCTCAATTCTCAAAAAACCACGGATCTCCTGCTACGCTCCATCAGTACCAGACGCCTCCACAGATCACATCGTCCGATCCAGAATCAGCAGACCATTTTCAGGAAACCGAAGACGACTACGAGAGGCCAAATCTTGCCAGTAATTTTCCCAATGACTCCCAAACTGTGGAGATACCTATGTCCAGTCCAGACGCTGGCGATGGCAAGTAATATAGTAACATCAATTTTCTGTACTCAAAGAAAAGCTCTCATTTCCGAGTAAAATCTCTTTAACAGAAATAATGATAATGATAGTAGTACTGATAATGGTGATAATTCTTTGGTTTTGTACTTACTCAGGTTTGCCGAGCCGATGAAAGTCTGTTCTCCCAGAAACCCTTCATCATACGGATACACGACAGGTAGCGTGTATAGGAGGGAGGGGGGTCCATCCACCTGTATTGTTTACAATACGTTATCATAAAAAACACTTATAAATTTGATGAGGACGGCAACAACAAGTCTCAAGTACATACTTTTAAACTCTTTGAAAGGTGCGGCAAGTTAGAACATCTTTTCCACGTGAGAATCTGAAAGCAACAATGATCGAAACAAACTCAGCAAAACATTGTTAAAATAAATATGCTTTCATTTACATTATCTTCCTTACGGAGAGCAGAATGCATTCAAATCCTTCTCTATGCTTACCTGATCAACCAATAGAGAGAGAGAGAGAGGATGTATAATTTTAGGCAACTTGGGTGTAACGGTAGATCGAAGTTGATAATTATGCTTCCAGGGCTCGATGCGACAGAATGAAAAATACATTAAATAAAAAAAAAAACAAAAAAAAAGGTTTGTTGTGGAAAACAGAATCGTTAACTTCAGATGCCGTATTTTTGTTTTCAATTTTGGCTAAAATGCTCCAGTGAAGAAAGTATGCTGATGAACCAGCAGGCACGAAGTAATAAGACAACGCAATCGAACCGAAATTGATGAACCAATATTCGTTACTTACCTCAATACGTGATCAGCATATAACGCTGGTAAATGCATTGTTACTGTAGATTGTTGCTGCTTTATATTATGTAAAGATGAGAGAATAATTAGTAGCATTAGGTTTAACGTACATGTAACAATAGTTTACGTTTTCGAAGTTTATACCCACATTGTCACGTACATCGCAGTCTGGCAGTAAGAATATAATGCCAAATGTTCAGTCGTAAGATTACATAAATGAACTCTGTATAAGCATGCGAATACTTCTTTTCTATGATTCACTTTGAAAGTCAAATATGTGAGGTCGTCAATTTGTAAAGCAAAATTAAATCTCTCCGCGGCATAGAGACAATGTCAATATTTTGAATTTCATGTGTTCCTTCTTTTTTGATAAAAAAGAAACTAAATTCACTAAAAGAGAATTAGTTTGCTATATACATAACAATAGATTGTAATATACATGTACATTGCGTGAATGCAGGGATATTTGTAGGATCCATAAAGTGAAGTTTAAGGAAATCAGGCAATCTGTTTAAACGTAATTAACTTTAAGAGCGTAGGTTCGCCAGATCACAAGATTTCGTGTCGTTGCGATTGGGACGAGATTTAATGAAAAACAAAGAAAATTCACAATATTTTCAATCTTCTAGCATAATGTAAAGCATTTAACCAACCTTTTTCAGAAAACGGGGGGGGGGGGGTGGGTGGGGATGAATCAATGTCCTTAATAACGTAATATCAGTGGCAATTGTAGGGAATTTGCAATTTCATTAAAATATGGAAGTTCCTTTTCTTCGTAAAAGTCATAACTTCACTGACAGCGACTGATGTGTTCTACTCGTAATTGCCGCATTCACTCTTCCATGTATCGTAATTGAAACAACGTAATTCTTTTTTTAATGAATGTAGGAAATCTGCATATCACGCAATCAGAAAAGAATGACATCACGCAAAATGACGTTAAAACACAGTAATGTTATTCTTTTCAAGACAGGCACCAAATATGTTTATCTTTTATCGGTTTTTTTTTTTTATTTCCTTGAAATCAGAGGACATGGAGGAACACCCAATGGCATATTTTTTCTTTAATTCAATTCTGGACACAAACATTTTTTCTCTCGTCGTATTGAGATATGCTGTATATTTTGAAATATATTGCAGTGTACATAGTGTGTAGTTGAGACAATAAGGACGATTAGCATTACGTTTTGCTTCGTATTAGGCTCACGCGAATAAACGAATTTGATGTCGGCACGACTTATTCCGACTGCAGTTATAGCTGTTTTTTTTTTTTTTTTTTTTTTGGGGGGGGGTGTTCGTTCTTCTCCTTCCCTCAAGAGTACTGGCCTGTCATAAACTTACACACGCGTACACACGCACACACACACACACACACTTTATGAATATGTATAATTACACACGATTCATGTTGTATGTGGTATACACACATAATTGTGTGCTTGTCATTAATTATAAATATGCTTAATTTTGCTTTTTTTTCTTTAAGTCATTATGGGTTGGAGACAATTTTCATTTCTAATATTTGTCAATTCCTGGACATATAAACTGCACTGAATGTTTATGCAAATTGTTGCAAATAAATACTGTGCATGCTGGATGAACTGAAACTTGAATTTGGAATTAAAATTGACGATGATTTGAGCAACAATGTATCCCTACCGGTCTTTTTTTTCCTCGCGAGTCAACGTTTTAATGATAGTGTATGCAAATATCAAGATTTTGTAATGATATATTAGAATTGAGAGCCTGATGGTGCTTTGATACATTTTTGGAATTCTAGAAAAAAAAAAATGTTTCGCATTTTAGTTTTTTTTTCGGGAAAGAGGAATCCACTCATCAGGTTTACCTAGAAAAAAAAAAACGCACCTACAAATCATACACCGTACACACCATGCAGCCCCCCCCCCCCCCTCCACACACACACACATACGCATAACTAACCAGTCATACCCACCCAACCCAAGCATAACACCGGAGCAACTATTCCTATCATTACCACACAATTCATAGTGCATGGCCGGGGACAATTTTTGCAGCTACGTTTCATTTTTCCTGCACAAATTGGCACCATCGAGGTTAAAAATTGGGAACTGCACATGCAGTGCAAATTGTCGCCAGCCCACATTTTATGCAGGGGCGACAATTTGTGACGGGACGACAATTTGTGCCGTAGCATAACCTCTTTAATGTAACACCAACCCATCCGAAATACATTTTAGTCGAACATAATTTATGTAGTGGAACTATTGAATGCCTTTATGTTATTCCTAAGAAATTTAGAAATGGATGTAGTTGATTTTTCTCTTATTTTTGTACAATTCTCTGTATGAGATTTTATTATTACTTTACAATGAATTCCACCAATTTTCAGTAATATCATTAAAAAAAATAATTCAATGCTACTACATACGATGGTGATTTCGTACATTTTCAATATTTTTCATTACACGTACAATACATCTGAAACATTATTACATGCGTTATGAATATCCATACAAAACGGTTGCCATCTCAACACAGTAAATAGCTTAGTATAGTGTAACTTGACACCATCTACACTAGTTTAAAGCTAGTCGTTTTCTAGTCAAGCAGCAATGACTAGCCTTACTCAGCATAGTCCAGCATCCATTACAAGTCTCATGCTAGTCCAGCAGTCATGACTAGCATGGAAATCCAAAGCTAGTAACTTAGTTCAGCAGACATGACTAGCTTTGCGCTAGTCCAGCACTCTTTGACTATCTTTTGCCTAACTAGTCCAGCAGTCACTACTAACATGATGAGTAGATTTATGCTCATTACTAGCTAGATTTCCCTAGTCCAGCAGTGTTAACTAACATCATGACTAGCATTATGCAAGTCCAGAAGTCATTACTTGCCTTGGCTTACCAAGTCCACAGTAGTCATTACTAACTTCACGGTAGTCCAATAAGCAAGTCAAGCTAGCATTACTAGAATAACACTAGTCCAAGATGACACCATCTGGACTAGCTTCTCATTAGTCCTGCCTACCAATTTAGGTTGTGTGTGATTGCAGTGGCAGTTCGCGAGAAATTCATGCCGCGAATATATCATGTTTTACAGTAACAAAACATACATTATATGCCAAAGCAAACTCACTTGTACATGCATGTAAAGTCATTTTGCCGAGTGGTAAATAAAGACACTTTACTTTTCATGATTTTTAAATGGTATAGAGACACTGCTTTACAATCACCATATAGTCAAAGGGGTGCACATTCAAAGGCAACCGAGTGGGATTTGTTCAAAACCATCCAACCCCCAGTGCAATATAGGAAACATGCACTAGCATATAGCACAAATATGTTTCAATTTACCATGCCTTCACATTGTCGTTACGGTTGTACAGCAATTGCCCTTTTGTTTGTAAGAAATGCAATATAATTACAAAAAGAAAAAATGCTCTACATTAACTATATTGTCAAAAGGGTCAACATTCAAAAGCAATCCCCTGGGAAGTGTCCAAAATTACACCGCAGCTCAAGCCCCGTAATTACATCACACGGATACTATGAACGCAAATTGTGACGTTCTTTCGTGCATGGTTTTAGAAGTAGTTCCAGCAATACAGCTACACATTTTTATATCAATGAATGTCGTGGAAATGATAGGAGAAGCATTGCTTCAAAATATCTATTTAGTGAGAGGATGTACAGTAAATGCCAGTCCTGTGGGATGTGCCCCAAATTCCCCCCCCCCCCCCCCCTGGATCCGCCACCTTCATTGCAGAGGCATGAAAATATACCTCATGAAATATTGCAAATTTAGATGAAATTTGGGTGCTTCAGTTTACTTTTCACCATTAATTAATTACATAGCACTAGACTCTAACATTACTGATCTATTGTAATGAATACAAAATTATGTAGAGTCTACAGAACTAAGGTCTACATCAAAACTAGTATCATGTTACAGACAGAATCATTCCATCAAACTAATCTTGTAATCTGTTACTTTCACACTCAGCAAAGTAACTATACAAATAACAATCTATTCATAGATGTTGTTTTTAAATATTAGTAAATTCAACTCAATTCAACACAGCACATCAACAAGTTCTGATTTCATGTCATACCTAAATCCTAACACATTAAACATGTGAGACTGAAGTTCACTGAACATAAACTTGTAGTGGAAAAGCTTTAATAAATGAAGATTTTTTTTTTTGGTACTTTGTTTTCAGGCAAAAATAAATGTATGTTGCAGAATGGTTTTAAAAACAATAAGATGACATGAAATACAATAAGATACGTACCAGAGGTTTGATTTATGGCAGATTTCTTTGACTGATCCCGGTCTGATCCAAACAATGAAGCTTCTCACCAAAACTTTTGTCCTATCACAAGCAAGCTTGCTTATTTCTCCAAAATAGAGGGCGCGCATCATTATCCATCTGGAAATTCTTGACCAATTCTTGACAGGTGTCAATGTCAACTTTGGATGGCCGTAACTTTCTTGTTATTTGAGCATTATCTACAAAATTTTCACATTTTATTACATACATATTTGGTATAATTTTGAAGAATATTCAAACAAATTGAATTTGTTTTGGTATGATTTAGAGATAGATTAGTATTATGGTAAAAATGCATTTTTGCTATAAAAAAAGTGAAAAAATTGAATTCTGGCCTCACAATTAATATGAAGATTGGTATAACCCCCTACATAATTAGTATCATCATATAGATGATTTAATTTTCTTTAATTTGATACCAAAGCCATGATAATTGAACAATTTTATCAAAGTTTACATGTATTTTTATGAGATACTGACATTTTCACCATGCGTTACCATGGAAACGGATTTTTTACCACTATGGGACACGCTTTGACCTGTTAACATTGCATTTTTAAAATCTACGCACAAAATTGGTGTAGATAAAGTAGATTAAAAAAATATATGTTTGGGGTGCAAGGGAACCCCCCTTTCCGACTCAACTACTTAAACAGAAGACAATAGAAAATGCAAAAGACAAGTAAAGCTAACATAATGTCACAGTGCTTGAACATAATAATAACAATGAAAATGATGACAGCAATGACAACAATAATAATGATAATAGTCATAATAAGGATAAGAATAATAATTTGATTAAAAATATATGAAGCAGAGAAACAAAAATCCTGTTGACTAAGAAGGTATATTTTACGTCTTTTCTTGAATAAATACAGATAATTAGTATCATATTATATCATTTGGTAAAGCATTCAATAAAACAATGAACCAGCATAACAGAGTAGTTCTTCTATGATAGTTTTAGATATGGGCTGTGCATGAGTTAAGGGTTGAAATTTGGCGACAATTCTTATTGCACGTTCTTAAAGGATATGAATAAACTTTCCTTACTAGATTTACACTTTCTTTCTTGTATCTTTCCTTTCTGATGCAGCGTGACAAATATGTATCATACTCACTGAACACGCACATTATATAATGTTGAGATTTCACTTTTTGGCTCCACGAAGAAATGAAGAAACAAACTGGTAATACATTTTTGGCCAATAAAGCATGGGTTTATTTGACTCAAATTTTCGGCGTCTTACGCCTTCTTCAGGAGTCAGGACTCCTGAAGAAGTCATATATATATATATATATATATATATATATATATATCATAATCCACTTGGGGCTAGAGACTGACATTTCTACCTGGTGACCCGAAAAAAGGAAGAAAACAAATGAATGTAGTGACCGCAGCACATAATACAGAGGAGGTTTTACCTTTCTCTCTTTTTAATAAAGAAATTACATTTCACCAAGTCTGAATCATAGGAGATAAACCCCTTTCTTTCTCATTCGCTGTTTAATTCCCAATCATCGAGACTGTACTGAATTTTGCTGGTGCAGATTACTATTACGTTGAATTTATATTCAAGTTGCCATAAAAGCAAATGACGGGGAATAAAACACGCCGTTTAGCAGCTGTGATAGCTTAAGTTTACTTATTATTCTCAGTTTCTATTCAGTTCTGTAGGTATCATAAAAGCGTAAGCGCAGGTCTTACTAGTAATTGCTGTTGTGTTGTTGTTGTTGGTTTGGTTTGTTTTGTTTGTTTTGGTTTTTTTTGTGTGTGTTTTGCTTTTTGCTGGTGTCGAATATAATATGTTTGTTTAGCCGTCATTGATTTATTCATGTGATCTTCATTAGCCCTGAACGAATGATATCATGTTACAATGTTCTGAGAGATAAACGCATAAGATTAAAGTAAATGTGCCCACATTGCTGGAAGCTATGTGGAAGAAAGCTTCAAGCCATGAAATGAGACAATTCCATGTATTTCAAACGTTGTACATAACAAAAGAGCTCTTCACGTACTTTCTTTAGAATAACGTTACAGTAACAAAAAGTAATTGATGTCAATGAAAAATCGAGGCTTTTATCGACATAATTTCATGTGTATATATATATATATATATATATATATATATATATATATATATATTAAATTGCTATTTTTAACCATAAGGGGAAATGCCGATAAATGATACTTTTAGGGAATTTTGAAAAAGAAAGTTTAACAATATTCATAAAAATGCTCCTAAAATGCCAATATTGACTTTTTTTTTTGAAATATCATGCGTTAATATGGGCTCAATGATGCATTGAATTGACAAGAGCGCAAAATGCATCTTATACCACTGAATTCTGTATGCTTATGAGAAAATACAACCTTTTTTCTTTAAAAAAAAAAAAGATTACCTACACTCCCCCTATGACTCGTTTTCTATGCACATCCAATATATACACCCATTTTTTTCTTTTGCATCACTGACAATCTCCCCTAAATTGTATTGATGGGACAGTCCTCAGCACACACTACTCCACCTGTGTCCTACTGTGGAGTAGTCCTTAGGCCCCAGATCACTGGAAGGCATTGAAAAAAAATTGAAAAATCCTTAAGGGGAAAAAAATCCCTTTGTAGCGATATCCCCTTAAGATACCTCGGTTTCAGTCGTATATTCGCCCTCGGACCGTTTTATACACAGATAATGTATATTCTATTTCTTTCTCTTTTAGGCTCTCTGTTCAGTTTCTCTATGCGACGTTCCAAGTCTGTGACGTCGCGAATTGTTGCAGCCTTCTCATTTGGAGGTCAACTGCACATGAATTTAACTAAAACTTTGAAATCCAAGACGATTTGATAGATGTATCTTAGTCTTAACAAATCTAAAAGGAGATACAAAATATAACATTTTTGCATGCAATGCTTACTATTTGTTTAGCAACGTGTTTGGTGGTTTGTTTGTTTTTTTTTCGAGAATGTAAACTCTACCCAAGTTCCTGACATTGCCTGATAAGAAAACTTATTGGAATCAAGCAATCTTTAAAGGGACTAAAAACCTTATTTCTGTCGCTTTATTATATCTTCTCACAATGTAGTGAATATTGAAGGAAAAAAACTCATAATATGCAAATTAGCAGTGGCGATGATTAAATAATTTCACAAGGCTCTAGTCTGTTTGCTTATCAATCTGTCCATCCCCTTGAAGTAACTACAAAGGCTGGAACGGATATCGGCCTCAAATCACTTTTGTTCTGATGGGGAGCGATGATAAAAATCATGTTGAGAGAAAAACAGTTTTATAGTATTGCAAAAGGCATATCTTTGGTGTTATGACGCAGGTGTTTCATGAATACACTATAAAAGCTCTAAACTTTCTCATTTCCGGTTGTATCAAACCTTCTCAGGTATACTTAGTAAGACTTCCTCTTGTTAAAGAAATCTGCAGGATGTACCTCCAAAGAGTCAGCGCAAACTATGGGCGGAGTCCATCTTAATGAGAGGTATTTATTGAAAGGTTGTTATTCAATAATTATCCCTTGCAGCCCGCATGCTGAATTGCGGAATCATATTACAAAGAACAGCATGAATACATTCAAATAGGTACAAACATACAGTAAAAAATATTACATATTTCACAATAGAGTTAATCTTTACCATTACAAAAGAAAAAAACAAATATTACAATTACAATTTCTAATACCTCTGTTCTTATTTTCATAAATAATCTCTATTGTTTATATAAATAACATTACTAAAAAAATCAACCTTTTTGTCATCTACTCATCTTCTTCTCCTTCTTCATCTTCTCTTTTTCCCCGCCTTATAAACTTTACCATCCTCTTCTTCACTTCCCCTCCTTCAACCTCTTCTTATTCCCTCAAATTATCATTATCATAATCACACATATTTTTCATCATAGCAATTAAACTACTATTTACTCTATATTGCAAAACATCAATCAATATTACATTCATCAAAAATATACTACTTTTATACAAAACACTGGATTCATGTCAATAAAGTTGTTCAAAATTCAAAACTTCAAATTTCACATGATACAGAACATAGGTACATGGTATGGCAATCACACTGAGATCAGAAAGTCTGCTTAAGACTAAAAAATTCTGGCAGGTAAAAACAAAATGAGATAGAATAAAAAATAAATGAATAAATGAAGGGCTAATAATCACATAACTACAAAAAGAAAAAAAAAACACCATGATAATCGTGAATCAACATGCTGTTTTTAGCACAGTTGAGTGTTTTATCGAAGAGAGAAAGTTTCGGCGTGCCTGCGAAGGGCTGAACTTGAATCATGGAACACAGAATGCGTGGGAATTATAACTTTCAGTTACACATTGATTATATTCTTCTCTGTCAAAGAGATATCAAAAAATAAAAATCGTGTTAAAACACTTAAAAAACTTTCAGGCCTTACGAAATATATGAAAATAGAAATCAGTTGGAGTCTCATTTTTGCAAATTTCCCCTAAAACACACACGTGATGCGATTGGTACATTCTAATAAAAAGGGATAATATCTACACATAGATCAATTCTGTCGTGTAAACTTCCCTATTCGACACATTAAATGGCGTCCGTTATTTTCTAAGAGGCATTAGCCCAGTTTGATTTTGTTTTGTTTTTATGTTCGGCGTTTGTTTTTCAATGTGCACACTGGTGTGGGCTTTCTTCTCTGTCGAGGCCGATTAATGACAGGACACTGAAATAGCTGACTGAAAGTCCTCTGCATGGATGATGATATTAACCAAAGGAAGCCTATTTAACGACTCCTTTGCTGAATTTGCAGGTAACGGCAATGAATTGAAACCATGCTGCAAATAGGTCGGTGAGTGCAAAATGCTGAAAAAAAAAAATAAGGCTAGAGCTGGAGTGAGAGTGACATTCCATAAATTACATATTCTATTCAGTATTATACAAACGTATTGAAAAAAAAAAGAAGGGGGCTATTCTTCATTCTGTTTGTTCTACAGAAAAAAAAAAGTCAGGTATCTTTTTTTTTTTTTTTTAGAATATCTTAAAAGTCTTTCATTACTTGGTTTCTGAGGTAAATAACTTTTTTGTATAAAGTTCAAATACAACATCTTTCTCCTTTCCTGCAGGGTTGTCATGCCTAACTGAGCGAGCATATCACAGTAAGTACTATACTGACAACCGAAGATGATGCGGAGGACTCTTTTTTGTATCTTTTTGATGTTTTCACACGGGGGTTTCATATTCAAGCACTGGGCAAATGTAACCTTCATAGATGGTCAACATACATGTATCTCGGGATGGTAAACGATGACATTTTAGGACACGGAGCATATGAAGAGTTTGTTCGCAAAAACCGATAAGTCCATTTTTGAAGATTTTGAAGTACGTCTCTGTCATAAAGTACAAAATAATACCTTTTTAATGATATATTGGTCATTACATATAAAGGTACATTTTTGAAGTTATGGTCAAAAGAAGCAAAAATTTTCTTATTATTCTCTTTATTTTTCTTGACCTTTAATCGCAAATATCTCCATTTGGCAAATATGGACTTATCGGTTTTTGCGAACAAACTCTTCATATGGACCTTCCTATTGGCACGTTTCAACATGTCATTAATGTGGGACTCTCATTTGAGGTCGCTTTGGATAAAAATTCCGAGATGTTTGATGGTTTTAACAGACTCGAGCTAATGATCTCCTTGTAATACGGGTAACGGCTCCCATATGGACGAGCTTCGTTGTTGCTGTTGTGTGGTCTATCCGTTCAAATGCCTTTGTGAAGTCGGAGACCACTAGTAAGGATTGACGACGATTTTGATTTCTCAGCATTAACATAGATGTTGTGCAGCACATTGATGATGCAATGCGAATTTGACACGTTCTTTCTGTTGCAACAATGCATGGGGTCCAAATTTGGTGCCATATCGCTCATCATCCATTTCGCTACGAAACCTTTTGCAACCTTGGCAATGTGGTCAGTGAGGGAAACTGGACGGAGTTTCTCGAGGGACGGTGGCGTCGTTTTCGGAACGGGGATCACAACTCCACCCTGGATAAATGCGTTTATTATGTGCGCGAGTGGTGTGAATAATTTATAAGAAAATTCACGTAGAAACCGGGAGGAAATATTATCATTGCCGCCTGCGACGTTATTTTTAATTCTCGAAAGTGCTTTCTGAACATCCAAGGGATAGATATCAGGACACCGATCACACGCCGGTAGGAACGCAGGAAGGTGCTCCGTAGTCAATGGGTCCAACTTTTCTGTTACAGATACGAAGTGATCATTTATAGCACTGGCGATCAATCCGGTATCTTCAGAATCCAGTCCAGCAATTGAGATCAAAGGTTCATCCCGCCTTCCTCCTGTCATGATACGAATCTGTCGATACCAAGCAGCTGGAATGGATCTTTTCAGCCGTTGTACGCGAGAGGAGTAATCACACTTTGCTATCGCAATCATTCTCTTCACTCTGTTGCGAAAACGTTTCCAATCATCAACGTGGTTTAGAAGGAAGGCAGTTTGCCGGGGGGCGGTGAATCAATGATTTGATCTAACCCGTTATCCATGGTTTGTCACGAGGATGCACTTTGGTTTTACGAAGAGGTAACTGAGTGTTGATTGTCTCTAGCAGCCTGTCATAGAAAGCGGTGCACCGATCGTTGACGTCATTACTCAGGAAAACTTCTGGCCAATCGTATGAGCTAATCCATCAGCCAAAGGAGCAAAATTGTCTATTGAAGACAGTCTTTGGAGCGTTGGATCTCACCTGGGGGCCTTTCGGCATCCATAACAGAGCAGAATGATCGGAAAGCCCTACAGGCGATTGAAGTTGCACACTGTTGTACCCGTTACGGATGTCACGTATGATTTTGTCCAATGTGCGATCGTCTCTCTTTGGGTTATATACGTATATACGACCTGTTTGAAGCGGTTGTAAAGAGTAAGTAAGAGGAGTAAAGGTGGAAGATTGACTTGATTGAAATTACCACGTACGATGAGCTCGCATCTGGGTGTTTTGTTGTCAATAGATCGATGGTAGACTGAAGATGGTCTCAAAGTTCGGTGGCTACATAGGTTGTCCGGCTGAGGGTATTAAACAACAGTGCAGAAGATGCATGAGACTTCTCGGGGCAGACGTTTCGAACGAACCTAAATCCATACAACTTCAAGGTTTTCAGGAACTGACACGTCCTCTGGCTGCAAGGGATGAAGATCGTGTTTAATATAAAGTGCCACTCCTCCGCCAGGACGATTGACCCTTGCGTTTGAGGCAATGGTATATCCGGGAATGGATACGTGCTCTAGGGGCATGTCATGTTTGGACCACGTCTTCGTAACGACACAGATGTCAACATCATGGTCAAGAAAAATTGCAGACAGTTCATCGAATTTGTTATTGACAGAACGGGCGTTACATAGGTATAATGAAGGCAACCTTGTGACATTTTTCTTTTTGTCCCGAGTCGTTGATATTTTGGTGAGATTGTTTGAATTTCCTCGAGGTTGGCGATTTTAACAAATTGACCTACTAGGGCGTATGATAGTTTGAATCAGATGGCAATAGTGTTTCAGCTTTCGCCTACCAGCACGGCAACCACGATGCGTTGCTTTTTTATGTTGTAGTCCCAAGAATTTGATTCTGTCTAAAGTAGAAGGAGTAACATCTGTGATCTGTACGAAGCCAATGGTTTTAAGCTAACTGCTGGTGTAGCGCAGACTTTGTTGGTAGCGGGTTCTTTTTTCAATCTTATCGATGGTTGAAGAGGAGGGACCAGCGTTATGGTGCACATCACCGCAACAAATGAGTGGAAGGTTAAAAGTAGCATCTGAGTTTGAATAATATCGTAGTGGAACTTTCATATCCTTCGCGAACCACAGATGTGCGGAAGTTCTGATCCGAGGTTTGGAGGCAGCCATATTGTATAACATCGAACTCACCGCAGTATAATTACTTCATAATAACATGGTAACTGTACAGAAACCGACACGCCAATACATTTTCTACACGATCCGAAAGTGGCCAACTCACATATTTAATATTTCACTTTCCCTTTCGCTCGCTGCTGCGCAGTATGTGGTTTTGACAAGAGCAGCTCAGGAAACACCTTCCTCGCAGGTTTCATATCCTTATTCCTCCACAGCTGTCGCATACTCTTGGCATAGAACAAGTCGAGTTGCAGTTCCCGCATTATGCTATTTATTACCTTTCCTTTTTCCTGCCGTTGCGTGATATAAGGTCTACTCACACTCGGTGAAAGTACAGTGTGTACTCGTCGGAGATCGCGATTTGTAACAAGTTTTTGCTTTTTTTTTTTGTAAGTTTACTATGGATTTTTCTGATCGAGTGTGGATCTTTGTCATCTGTGGTCTTTTTCTACTTACGGATTTTAACACTATGAGATCTTCCGCTATTTCCGGGGGTAAGACTGCAACAATGTTTTCATAATTTGGCTTTCAATCCTGGCTTTCTATTTACTTTACCAATATATACGGTATTCGGCATCGTGAAGTAATATTGGAGATATCTACAAGCATTGACAAGGCCTACGCAATGAAGTGACCTAATAAAATTACTATGTACACAACTGGTGGATTTCGGGGTGGGATACGTCATTTCATAAAGACCGAATATGATATACCGAATGAAAAATTACTTTTGAGTTTCACTCTAGGGAAGATACCTATTTGGTCAATTTAACTTTGTTTCCAGGAATTTAAAATCTTTTTTTTTCTAGGTCCTATATACTTACTAGCCATTACCAAGACCTTATGACGTTGTTTTTTCATTGATTTTAAATGAATATTCATTGAAGTGGAATTAGACATAGACGTTTTATCAAAATGTTAATAAAGATATAACGATATGAAAAATGCAATTTTTGACAGACAAAGCGGAAACAATTTAAACAAAAAGATCTCCCACTGCCAATCGATCTAGACAGTATGTACAAGGCGAGCGTACAGAAGCTTACGTGCAGCGCCAAGGCGAGTTATTCAACTCGCCAAGGCGCCTTGTTTCGGCCAAAAAGGCTACAAAGCGACTTTTACACGGCCACTATATCTTTCCCCTTGTTCTTTTGTACCTTCCACTCTTCATGATTCTGGGGTTGGATAAGACTCACAAATGGTTTCTCTCTTCGTAGCACTGTTTTTTTTTACTGATGTTTTGCTATTTTCCCATCCACATTTACGGGACATTAATTTAATATGTATGCGTTCTATTCAAAAAGAAGGGGGAAAAAAGAAATGTCTGTTTGTTACGTATCACCCACATGAAATATGTTTTATTTTATTGAAAGTATCAATAAAGAATGATTGAAATGTGTAAAAAAAAAAATATAATGCTCCTGAACACATGCAGACTCATGTAAACTCACATTCGTAAAGATATTGATGCATATGCAATCTATAATGCAGGTCCTTACATAGTTATCAAAGCACTTCGTGCAAGCTACCCACTCACCTTGCGTGAAGGGTTTTCATAACTGTCATAGGTGATTCCAGTGGCGCCATATTCGGCTGCAGAAAATTGTGAAATTCCTGCTGCATGAGGAGAGTTAAGACCAAAGTTAATAAACGTTGCAAGGAGAAAGACCTATATTAGTTTATAACAATAATTATTGTTATTTTGTTTTCGTAAGCTAGACAGTCAGGCAAGTCGAATTTTACATTAAACAAAGAGGTGATTAGACATTCTGGCAGAATAAATAAGTGGTAATTCAAGTGATATTAGACGATGAGGGCATAGCTTATAACTGGTAATCACAATTTGTAGACGAAAAGACAAAATACGTATGCCATGTGACGAATAGACCATTGCTATTGAAGGAAACCAAACCCAAAGAGCAATGTGAATTGAGTGAAAATAGCGACATTATTAGAACACATCGCATCAGTGAAATTTTGAGGAAAACTGGACAACTTACGGATTCTTAAAAATCAATGTTGGTGTTGTAATAACGAGATATAGAGACTAATTCAGTTTATGACATCATGGGTGGACAACGATATTTAAAAGATATAGGGAAAATCGAACATATTTTAATTTTTGTACCTTAATGAAAGAGCACTTGACTAACCTCATTCAGAAAGTAGGGGGAATGATATTATCCTTAAAATTTGTGGAATGTGTTAACTCCATGAAAAATGATTTTTCTGGTGGAATTCTTTTTTATTTTCTTTATATTGTTGTCCACACATGGCGTCATAAATTCTAGAAGTCTTCTTATTCAGTCATCACAATGCCAAAACATTTAAAAAATCATAACTTTTGCATCGATTGGCCGATTTTGCTCAAACTTTCACTGATGTGTTCTACTAATGTTGCTGCTTTCTCTCAATCCACACTGCTCTCTGGGTTTTGGTTTCCTTTTAACGCGTGCGGGGGCAATATGATAAGACCATATGGAATGACACGACCTACCGAGAGTCAGACAAAAATGGATTACAACTAGTGGCAATTTCCCAGCAATAGAAGACTTGTGAGGCGTTGCCGTCTTAAAGTTACTTTCAATTCCTTTATGCGGTTCCAAACTGCCAACTGACAGGTTTGTGATGAAGCACGTATAGGCGCCCTGTTTTCAAGACGAGAAGGCGAGCAGGCGACTTGTACAAATTCGCCAATATACCTTGCTAAAGACGAGAAGGTGAGAAGGCGACTTTTACAAACACGCCGAGGCGCCTTGTTTAACCCTATAAAGCCCAAGGGGGGGGGGGGGGGGCACATTGTGCCCCCCTCCCCCTACCGTATTTTCGTTTACTACTCCTACACCCTTTACCCGAGTTCAACCAAATTTGGTGACTTTTCCTAAAATCTTATTGCAAAAATTTTGGTATATAATTTAGCTATGTTTGATATTGCTGGTTGCCATGGCAACCGTAAACTGACAACCATGTTCGTCAGATTTTGCATGTTTTCTGTTCCAATTTCAATCAACAATATGATAATGGATGAAATGTGGGTTTTCTTGGCTGTAATTTGCTGAAGAACCAAAATGTGAAGTAATTATGGTTGTGAATTACCCTGAAATGGTTTTCTTATTATTTCCTTTATTTTTATACTACGTAGGCATCAAACAATAGATATAATAAAAATGATAAAAAATACAGCATTTTCCAAAGACTACCCGTTTATTTTGTGTTATTTTCACATAAGCTTTGCCTGTAATATCATTTGTTGATCATATCATCAATCTGCAAACTCAACATTCCAATATTATGGAAATATTAAATGTGATACCAATATATGTACCTATCCCAAGCAATACATCAGAGGTTTAATATATTTCTATATATTGTAATGAATAGCGCCCCCATATGCTGACCTTGAGAAATTTCAACCATAACAAAATAGTGATGGTTGACTTGCTCTTCCTTTGTGGCAAATATGAAATTGATTGATACAAAATAAAAGCATATATACTGGCAGGGGATAAAGAAATATAAAGAAAAAATATGATTTTAGCATATTTCCTATGTATTTCTTTATATTTTGGTAAATAGCGCCCTCAATAGGTGACCTTGAGAAATTTCAAATGTTGGGTCATGTAGAGTATGAGTTGTTCTATCCATGTGCCAAATATGACGGTGATATATCATATAATAAAAAAGTTATATAGGGGGCACAATGTGCCCCCCCCCCCCCTTGGGCCTGGAAGGGGTCAAAATAGCTTGGGCTTTATAGGGTTAAGACGAGGAGAGAAGGCGACTTTTTTAAAGTCGCCAAGGTGCCTTGCTTAAAACGAGAAAGTGAAATTACAAGGCTTCTTGTTCAAGACGAGAAGACGTGAGGGCGAATTGCACAAACACGCCAAGACGCCTTGTTTAAGACAAGAAAGCGTTTCGTGTAATATCACTTGGATTACCATTTATTTATTCTACCACATTGCCCAATCACCACTTTCTTAAGTGTTAATTTCGACTTGCCTGACTGTATAACGTACGAAACCAAAATAAGTATCATAGCAAACATTCTCCTTGCAACGTTAATTAACTTTGGTCTTAACTCTCCTCATGCAGCAAGTGTTTCACAATTTGCTCCAGGCTTTTCTGAATCCACTAAAAATCATAGATTACATTTAAGAAAACACTTCACCAGGTGGAGTTATGACAGGTTGGTGTAGTCTTGCACGAAGTGCTTTAATGACTATTTAGGGGCCTACATTATTAATTGCATATACTATAGATACATATGCATCTATATCTTCACGAATGTGTGCTTACATGAGTCTGCATGATTGTGTTCAGGAGCATGATTTTTTTTAATACATTTCAATCATCTTTTATTGATACTTTCAATGAAACAAAACATATTTTATGTGAGTCATACATAACAAACAGTCATGTCTTTCTTTTTCTTCTTTTTAACATAGAATGGGTACATATCATATCGATATCTGGTAAATGTGGATGGGAAAATAGCAGAACAGCAGTAAAAGCAGTGCTACGAAGGGAGAAACCATCTGTGAGTCTTAACCAACCCCAGAATCAATATTACTTTCAGAGTGGAAGGTACAAAAGAACAAGGAAAAAACACAGACAAAGCGGAAACAATTTCCAAAAAAAAAACAAACTCCCACTGCCAATCGATATACATAGTAATATGTACAAGGCGAGCGTAGAGAAGCTTACGGGTAGCGCCAAGGCGAGTTGTTTAACTCGCCAAGCCGCCTTGTTTCGGCCAAAAAGGATACAAGGCGACTTTTACAAACTCACTTAGGCGCCTTGTCTTTAAGACGAGAAGGCGAGAAGGCGACTTGTACAACTTCACCAATATGCCTTGCTAAAGACAAGGAGGACGAGTGAGAAAGCGACTTTTACAAACACGCCGAGGCGCCTTGTTTAAAATGAGGAGAGGAGACGACTTTTATAAAGTCGCCAAGGCGCCTTGCTTAAAACGAGAAAGCGAGATGACAAGGCTACTTGTTTAAGACGAGAAGACGTGAGGGCGAATTGAACAAACACGCCAAGACGCCTTGTTTAAGACGAGAAAGCGTTTTGTGTAATATCGTTTGGATTACCACTTATTTATTCTACCACATTGTCTAATTACCTCTTCGTCTTATATTCAATTCGACTTGCCTGATTGTATAACTTACAATGACTTACGAAAACAAAATTAAAATCATGGCAAACTTTCTCGTTGCAACGTTTATATACATTGGTCTTAAAGTGTGTGTACAGTTCTGGTTGAGGTGAGAATTTATCTTTAATGTTTTGCGAGATAGTCAGAAACCGCTCTATGAGATGTCAAGGAGCATGCAATTCTACTGGGTATCAAAAGGTTATTTGATGAAAATCGGTTTTGAAATGGCTGAGATATCCAAAAACAAGGTGAAACAAAGAGATTCTAATAAAAGGCGTGGCCTGTCGCCTTTTAATATTCTTTTCATTTTTTTTGATATCTCAGCCATTTGAAAACCAATTTTCATCAATTAAACGTTGAATCCTTCTTAAAATTACATGCTCTTTCATATTTCAAGAGGTCTCTCCTTACCTCACTTATTAATGTTATAAACCTGAATCTCCACCTCAACCAGTACTGTACAGTCCCTTTAACTCTCCTCATGCAGCAAGGGTTTGTGCTGCAGCCGAATATGATGGCACCAAAATCGATTCCTCTCCACGTGGAAATATGGAAGCACGAAGTGCTTTGGTAACTATGTACATATTAATAGCTTATAGGTACACATTACATGCATCTATCTTCACGAATGTGTGCTTACAAAGTGTCTGCATGTGTTCAAGAGCGTAATGTAATGTATTTCCGTCTAGTCCAGGTGAAAAAGAAAAATAAGATCAACAGTGGATTGTGAGTGGAATGCACAAATCAGCAGCAGCAGCAACAACAAAACAAAACTTGCACTTTACAACTCTTCCGGGTTTGAAAAAAATGATACCGGACTACTGCATCTATTTCTTCAAACGTGTGTTTTCATGTGTTCGAGAGCACAACCCACTCTATTTCTATGAAGTCCCCAGTACCAGCAATTAGGGAGAAATAAAATTAACTGTCGGTTATGACTGAAATATGCACAAATCAACAAAAACAAAACTTGCTGTAAAGTTTTCCGGGTTGAAAAAAAAATTCCTGTACTACTTCCTCGTGGTGGATGGATTTCATATCATGACTAGTTCCTAGTCTCTCAGGCAAGTTGCAAAGAAACATGAGAAAAAAACAAATCAACAGTAAATTACAAATGTTGTCGTTGATGGTCGTTATCTTCACAGGATGATATTTAATTTTACCCATCAAATACCAGAATCCACATTGTATCTATTTTGAACTGTAATCATTATTACTTTACGTTGAAAAAAAAAAAAAATTACATCCTTGTGAACTTTTACCTTTCATATACAATAATTACTTAACTCTGTGGCATATCATTTCCGAAAACATCTTTATCGCTGAGTTTGTAATTGACCATTGATTTCGAAACACAATTCAAAAGATTAAGTTGCCGTTTGTCTTTCTTTTTATTGTGCCCATATCAAATTTAACTAGACCCTGTAACAATTTTCGTAATCAAGATATGAAGTTAAGTTGCCATTTTCATGACGACGAAATAATCACTAATTGAGCAGTAAATGTTTCCCAGACTTGATAGGCTCACATGCTGACTGGTAATTGAGACTATCCACAGCTGTAGTTCTGATATGTTTAATTAAGAAAAATTGTAGTCACGAATTATCACAAATGTAATCTTACGTTTATCCGCAGGTGATATTTTTATAGTTTTACAATCTTCATGAAAATTGTTAGATATCATTCAGAAAGCAATTGTTGATCTTGGAAATCTTTGTATTCTTTTTTTTTTCTATTTCAAAGTGGACCTACTGAAGAAGTCTTCATCTTCTTCTTCTCTTTCGCGCAGAGTAGTGCTCAAATGTCCTTCATATATCTGGATGAATATATCATAACGGGTCATAGATTTATTAGATATCAAATAGGTTCCCGATATCCATGTGTTCATATTCATATACGCTGAATTGAACAAAATGTATAATAACATGCCATCCCATTATTGGAAAGTGTCTCTGACCTTGCAAGATTACAGGAAAGTTTTCGATGTTTTGCGTATTGTTATATCGTTTTTATCACTTCAGTTAATTTTCATGACAATGTATTTGTAACTTCCAGTTTCACAATTATATCTTTCTCAATTAACTTTGTTTTGATTATTCAACCTTATTCTCTGTTACCAAAGAAAGTGAAATGTTTATGTTCTTTTCCAAACATGAAATAAAGTTTGAATTGACTTGAATTGAATTGAACGGAATGGAATTGAAGAAAAGACAATGTCAATTTTCTCAGCCATGATTTCAATTTACACCAGTTTGGCTAAATAAAGTGAGTGTGGCGTACTAAAACCAGTGTTCATATTCATATACGCTGAATTGAACAAAATGTATGATAACTTGCCACCCCATTTTTGGAAAGTGTCTCTGAGCTTGCAAGATTACAGGAAAGTTTTCGATGTTTTGCGTATTGTTATATCGTTTTTATCACTTCAGTTAATTTTCATGACAATGTATTTGTAACTTCCAGTTTCACAATTATATCTTTCTCAATTTACTTTGTTTTGATTATTCAACCTTATTCTCTGTTACCAAAGAAAGTGAAACGTTTATGTTCTTTTCGAAACATGAAATAAAGTTTGAATTGACTTGAATTGAATTGAACGGAATGGAATTGAAGAAAAGACAATGTCAATTTTCTCAGCCATGATTTCAATTTACACCAGTTTGGCTAAATAAAATGAGTGTGGCGTACTAAAACCTATGTTACATGTGCCATTAGATTATTGTTTTGTATTGTTGTCAACATTCATGGATCCGTGGACACGTTGTCCATCGTAGGAAGGAGCTAGTGCCTACAGGATGCATTAATATTCGTGATAAAAGGAAGACATACTAAACTTTTACGGTTTACGTTTCTAAACAGGGGACTGGTCCGACATGTATTGTGTAAATTGAATATAAGTGATGTACAGTTGCCATCAAGGATACTAGTTCAGTCAATTTGTATTCCTCAACGAATTGTCTCGTTGTGTATTTTCACTGAATCGAGATGGTACTTATGCCAGCAATATCGTCATCCATATTTTTCATCTAACAATGCAGACAAACAAACAAATACACAAATAGGGCCTGAAATGTTGCAAACTACGATATAAGAATATCTTATTTTCTTTGTTTTTGTCTGCAATCAAATACAAATCATGATTGAATTCCCGATTTAAGGCCCGATGTATTTTTTTTTCTTCTTAATAGTAAAAGCCCCGTCTTCAAATTATTTGGTCTGTGATTCTTGTTTCCTGTTTCCTTTGTATCTACACTACATGCACATTTTAGATTTATGTTACAATGTCTACATTTCAATGAATTATTTTCGATTTAAATCTGTCAATATTTTGAAACAAACAATATATTTAAAGAAATCAAACAGACAGTAGTCTCCTAATGTAGTGCACTACATTATGTATTGCTGCGCTATAGGAACATAATATACTTTCTTATTATTATTATAATTTGATATTTTTTTACTTCATTCTTCTATCTGCTTTGTACAGCATCATACTGACAATAATGTATTGAAAAGACCGTTATCAAACTAGTTTGTGTTTGCCAATGAACTGAATCAGGATGCGCAACAAATACCTTAGTCTTTGTCACGAAAATGCATAAAACGTGCCTTTGTTTCCTTTTTGGTAAGGGTATAATTGTCATGCAATGAGGACTTACACCATTGACATTTCTGGAATATGTTATCATGTATGAAGAGTTTGTTTGCAAAAACCGATAAGTCCATATTTGCCAAATGGAGATATTTGCGATTAAAGGTCGAGAAAAATAAAGAGAATAATAAGAAAATGTTTGCTTCTTTTGGACATTACTTCCAAAATGTACCTTTATGTAGTGACCAATATATCATTTAAAAGGTATTATTTTGTGCTTTATGACAGAGACCGTACTTCAAAATCTTCAAAAATGGACTTATCGGTTTTTGCGAATAAACTCTTCATATTTTTATTTTAAGAAATAGAAGGGATGCTGATTATGGGTACATTATGAGTGTGTATGTGCATGAGTTTGCGCATACATGTTTTTCTACAGGTGTTTCTTTTGGCGAGTCGATGGGGGTATCAATGGGTCTAGTGGATAATTATTGTGTAATCAGCCGATATTGCTGGTCTCCGTTGTTAACTCATACAAATTGTTGTCTGCGTAATACAAGTCTATTATGCCAAAGCGGTTTATCAATTTGGACGGTTTGATTTCCTTTTTTTTTGGGGGGGGGGATGTATTTATGTTCAAATATAATAATAAGAGTTTACCAAAAATATTTGATCAAATCCTTCGACGCAATGATGCTGTTATTATCCTACTCGACGTTCCAGTGAATAGTTTTCACTGGCCCGAGGTTCTGGAACAGCCTTGATAATGCTCTAAAAGATGCTCTGACTTTACCTGCTTTTAAATCAAAACTGAAAAAAAATATTTTGTCATCCTCACGTAAACAAACAAACAGATAAAAGAATTTGTTTATTGTTATTTTCATTAAAAAAACTAATAAATGAATCAATGACGAGTATTTTTTAAAACAATTCAAGAGTTTGTGTTTTAAGCTAAATTCGTCAAGAATTTTAAGCTCTTCTTCATGCCTTGGTGACCTTTTCAGATAACTGAATGTAGACATTGTCTCATTTTGTTTCCCTCACTTTCGTTGTCATGCCTATCTTTAGTTTTATTTTCTGCCTATTCCGTCCATGCTTGTTCTTGTCCTTGTCATAGTCTTTTTATTTTATTATTTCGCCTGACATCAGGATATCAAAATCTTATCCATGGAGTCCTTGACGGATCTTGAAATGCCCCCCACCTTCTAGAGTAATTCACAAATTTTACAAGCTATGCTTTTCTTGTGAATTCATCTTTTCCATGTAAAGTTATGATAAGATTGTATTGCTTACTTGTTTATTTATCCAAACCAGCGTCAATATCATTATGATACTTGTATTCATGTTTTGTTGAAAATTACGTGATTGAAAGTTCCTTTTGATGTTATGTATTCATGTAAGCGTTATGTATATTACTTTGCATTACTTTATATGGAAATAAAATCATTGAACTGAATTTAATTTAATTGAATAGACCACATACCTAGTGAATGAATTCAGCATTGGTAGTAAAATAAATTCCACACGTATAGTGCATGCCAGACATTGATACGTAGAACACAAGCTCTGAGACTTGAATTCGTCTTACAGAAGGTCGGTGTTATGTGTGACTTGGTTCAATTACACAACACAGATGGAGCTCCAGGTTCGATGAGCATCGATAAGATACCCTGTATCAAACATATACGCGATGAGCTGATTCAAATGATACGCCAGTCCGAAGACTGTGGTCCAAGTGAGTATGTTGCTGGCACTATGATCGAAGGCCAAACCTCAAACACAAAATCAGGAAAGTTTACACATTTATTCAATATTATTCGTACGTTATATTGAAAGATCATTATTCATGAATTATCTACATGATTATTTACATAAGTTTACACGTAGTCTATGCATATGTATGTTATGATAAAAAGTTAAGATCCTATGTGATTAATTACTTTGCCATTTTATATAGTGATATTTAAAGTTTAGTGAAAGACACTTTTTAGCTTATGACAATTGAAAAAATGACGCGACTCAATGTTCCCTTTGGTATAGGCATCCCTCTGAATATTCTCCCTTCCCCTCACCCCCATCTCTCTCTCTGTCTCTCTCTCTCTCTCTCTTTCTCGCTATATATATATATATATATAAACATATACATATATATATATATATACATATATATATATATATATATATATATATAAACATATACATATATATATATATACATCTGAAGGTATCCAGACTTGATTTCTGTAAATACTATTATTATCATGATCGTTATTTTTCATTTATTCAACTATTCATGTAGATGGTAAATTATTTACATACGGAATATAAGCGACATTTGCGCAAGGCTGTACTTTAATAGTTCAAAAGACAAGACAAATCACCCAATTAAGAATGGGAGCTGCTCATCCCTCACAGATAGAATAATTAGGCTATCTTTCAATCAGTCACTAACTCACCGTCGGAGTCACTTTATCGATCAGCTCCTCATGGAACAAACCTTAGAGTATGAACACGTCTATGGACCAAACAAAACTCCAGAGATGATACAGTTTTGTATAAAAATCAATTTTCAAGTGACTTCAATTGCTTCTCTTCTTTTCTCCTTTCTTTTATTTTGTTCCTTTTTTTTTCTTCTCTTCTCTCTACTCTTCCTATTCGGGTACCTCCTTAATTATTCTTGTCCTTTATTTTCTCGTTTTGTTGTTGTTTTTTGTTGTTTTGTCCTTTAACATTCGACTTGGTGTTGCCCTTTTTTGTCAAATGACATTTAAAATGCTTAAAAGATTTGCGTGATTTGTTTTACGTGTGTGCTTTCCGTTCTGTCAGTAAAATAAAGTAGAAGAAAATTGTTACAAGACGTAATGTCTTGAGGCCGATGTCCAAGTCAAGAGATTCGAATATTGATAACAGTCTCCTCCACCTGTATTTAAAGATTCGCAATGTCATTGAAAATAATAATCATTTCACATTACTTTGTAATGTGAAATCTTGTTTATATTTTCATGTGGAGAAATGAAACTTACTTAAACTGAAACTGAAGTGCATGAAAAATATCTGATTTGAACACTATTTAAAGATCCTGTTAACCTTTGGGAACAGTGATAAAAAAAAAATGGAAGATACAGTTGGCAGCAAAATTGTTCAACCCCTCTCTTGCATTTTGGACACACTGGCATAATGAATTACATTATAACTGCAGATTATTACTAAATCATACAAGTAGTGATCAGTTAGTTTGTCACAACCCCTTTCTTGCATTTTGGACACACTGGCAAAATGAATTACATTATAACTGCAGATTATTACTAAATCATACAAGTGGTGATCAGATAGTTTGTTACAAGTAAGTAACAAACAAGTAGCCTTAGATTTGCATATAGTTACAAACTTTGACCATTTATGCATAAACAGAATATGGTCCAGAAAGCACATTTATGGTCATTTTCATTCCTTTCGGTGATCACTGAAGCGTAACGTGAAATGCTTCGTTGAACATGGTTTGTTCACTCGATGTTTTGACAGGTGACACAATATGACTGAATTTGATGTAGGATTCTTAATACACCTTATACTTCAATTGGTATTTTCCATTGTACAAAAAAAAAGTATTTAAATGAACTAATTTCTAGTGGAAGTTGCAACCATAGAGTTTGTACAGATTTTTAACCATGATATTAATAATTCAAAATTTAAGTCATGTCAAAATGAATATAACCCATTTAAATACTAAGAGTTGTGTATAGAATGGCAAGATATTATTTAAGATTCTATAAAAACAAACAAATTAATCGTGATCATCAGACCATAACGAATCATGCTTCCGTAATCACAGAAAGGTCTGAAATGACCATAATGTGCTCACTGGACCGTATCTCTTGATGCATGAATGATCAAAGTTTCTAATTATATGCAAATCAAAGACTATTGATCGGGTAAGCATTTATGATAAACTATCTGTTCACCACTTGTATATGATTTAGTAATTGTAATGTTATTCAATTTGCCAGAGTGTCCATAATGCAAGGGGGTTGAATAATTCTGCTGCCAACTGTATGACAATTAATGCATAATGTGTGGGTCTGTTGTACCACAATTAAAACATCCTATCATTATAAATTTTTTGCGATAAAGTGTAAAATGTAGGGAGATATCTGTCTTTTTCTCAATAAACTGTCACTGTAGACGGTTTAGTCTGGAAACACATTTTTATTATAAATATTGTTCACAATTATTTTGTATATTAAACAATACTTAATATTGATTTTACCAATTCGAAATGTTTACAGCGGTTGTTTCTATCCTTAACTCACATTTAACAACTATTTTTAAGCACTAATGCTGAGTTTTTGTTTCATCTGCAAATAGCAAATTATTTCTTGAAGTAGCAGTCAATATACGTCCAAGTACATTCATGATCAACTTCAACAATCTCTGCATAATATCTTTATGTTTGATAACACTTCTGTTTCTTCGTACCTTATATTCTCCCATATGTGGAAACTTCCATCTTACCAAATCAAAATTATTGAAAGCACGCGTGAATCCGCAAAGTAGTCAAACATTTAGTATAATCGCCCTGACAACCCCCCCCCCCCCCAAAAAAAAAGGGTCTTGCTCAACCTCATTCTCTTTAGAAGTTACTCTGGAAAGGAATATCAATCATTTATGATGCTTCCCAATCAGTCTGTAGATCAAAATGATGTATATGATAGGTCAAAACCGTAAGTTTTGATCTTTATTATTTTCTTGCACATTTCAAATGTTTTCTGCTCACACACCTGCACCTGAACGGTACCAACTTAATTAATCAATTTTCACAGGGAACTTGACGATAGCCCAAACGACAACGTTCACCTGCGTTCATTTATTTCCCTCATTTAGTGGATAAAAATTAGACCTACTTTTTTATACATCTTATCTTTTTTATGTTAAGTCTACATTATGGTATCATTTACTATGTTTATTTGATATCTTATTATGATATCAATAATTAGGTTTTTGTTTTTTGTATCTTGTGGTAATTTGTAATTGCTTGAGTTCAGAAATAAACTAAACCAAACCAAAGCAAAATCTACCCATACGACGTTCTAATGCATGAAAATACACTCTAGAGATTATTGATTTGCATTGTTCGAAATCAGATAATTTATGTAGAAACTTACAAACGACCGACCCCCTTTGTTCGCTTGTGTGCGCGCATATAAGTGTGTTTTCGTGCGTGTGTCTGTATGCATGGTATGTTTTATTTAAATGAATGAATTCAATGACATGCAATCCGCTGGAAACTAAGTATTTTTCCACGTTCTGTACATTTTACTGATCATAAATCATCTGGATTAGAAAAATAGGGAGATCGAATATTCTTGTCTATGTTTGAACAATAGGTATTGCAGATTCATTCGACACAGGAGATCAGGAAATATGCAACTTTACCCTGAAAGGACAATGGACTCGTAAAGGTATGCATGACGAATAAATGTCGGATTGCTCAGTCAATTTTCTTCTTTTATAATGCCTCGTTTCAACACATGGAAATTCAAAGCTCTTAGGCACTGCGGCGCAGTGGTAAGTATTCATTTGCTTGGAAACAGAGCTCCATAGTCATATATAGTTCGAATACCGCACGGTGCTTTTGTGCACACAATTGTCTGTATAGGCATGATAGGAACATCATGAGGGTGTTCATAATGCTTTAATCGATCTACACCTGGGGCCCGTTTCATAAAACTTGTCATCGGTGACAAGTTGGCATACATGTGACAAGCTACTGAAATCCTTGCATCTGATTGGCTGAGAGCAAATTTGTCATAGAAATGTGGCAGTTGTCACTGATGACAAGTTTTATGAAACAGGCCCCGGGTCATATCATGATTTCTTTACACACCATTATCCTCTTGCCACATGTAACATTAAATAACTCGCAGTACTGGAGATTATCCTCATAAAACGCTGTGCCAAGCTTTTTTTTCATCTGGATTGGTTCCATTACTGTTTGTTAACCTCCTTCAACTGTTAAAGAAAAGTCGTCGTTAGTATTCAATGATGCAGGTATTTTCTTGTTGGCAGGACGCGATGTATCTATGGTTATAACTTGCCGCCGAGAGAAGAGGTTTTCTTCTGATCTCTCTGCCCCGATGTCATGTGATTGCCGAAGAAACAACCCTTCGAACTCATGTCCTCAGCAGGGGAATTTCACATCACTGAACCTCATAAAGTTTTTATCAGGAGAAACCCACGTCTTCCCTCTCTCTAATACCAGGCATGACAGTTGCGCATTCAACACCTCTCACGTTGAGGTAAGCGCGTCTGTCAATTCATTTCAAGTCCATTCCATTCAGTACAGCTCTAACTGTTCAGTTCCTTACAATCATAATTCAATCAAATTTGATTCTGTTAATTTACTTCTATTCAATTTAGCTTGAGTCAATTTGATTCAAGTGAGTTTCATCATGTCCATTCTATTGTTTTCAATTCAGTTCAATTCAACGTATTTCAAGTTAAAACTTTATTTGCCACCTAATAATTGGCCATGCAAAGTCTGTATCACTGCACCATGGTAATTGCTATGGCGAAGGCGTTGTTCACATTCATTTGAAGAAAATGTGTAATTTCATATTGAAACATGACACAAACGATTAGGTATACAAATGACTAAGTAAACGAATCTGTCACATTAAATTTGACTCTTTACAATCTTCCGTATAAATATCATGTCTAATAGCAAATGGCCATAAAGATGACGTCAAAATGGTGGGGTTTTTAAGGACCTTTACTTCACCTACCAGTAAATAAAAACGGCAATCGCTTTATGAATGTATTTTAATTGCAACCCCCTCCTCTCTACCATAATATCATACAACATATTCCTTTTTACCTAGTTGACTTAACATCCAAATATTTTCTGTTTTTTATAGTGAACTGGTTGTGTAGGTAAAAGTCCAAGAGATGTTGGATGGTAGCATATTTAGCAAATGAAAAAAAGAAAGATCGTTAAAAGAGAAACATAATTGTCGTTGTGCGAAATCAAACAACAACATAAAAGCGTACTGTGACTTACAGTGCTTACCCTACCGGAAAGAACACAGTGTCCCACAGTGTGTTCACAATGAATTCAAGTAGTCACCTGTGTTAAAGAGCTCGAATTCAACGGTGTGAAGATGATTTCACACTGTGGTGTATCTGTTTTCACAGAGTGTTTGCATATTAATGTTTTGTTTCACATTGTGCTTTACAATATCCGATGTGTTAACGCTGTTCAACGCTCAAATTTAACAATGTAATGAGATTTCACACTTTCGGTGTTCACACTGTATTCTTGTTTTTGTTTTTGTTTCTTTTTTTTTAAGATACATTGTATAACCATGGGTACCATCGACATACAGTAAGCACGAAAATGTCTGTAACAAGTGCAGGATGTGTTTCCATGATAGACTCATCCAATATTAAAGTTCTGTCGTGCGCCTGGCAGATTGTCTTTAGGGTGTAGGAGTGCGCAACAATCTGTCAGGCGCAGGCAATTTGATATATTTACCTTTTTTATGAGGAGACTGCACACTACAAGCTCTGCTTTTTAGCAGTTTCCTCCATTTCCAGCAATTTTGTTTCTGCCGTTACCATAATGATATGATATGACATTTATTTGTATCTTTGCTGATAATTCACTTTGTCTTGATTACATGTTATTATCTTCATTGCATTGTTGTACCGATTTCGTGACAATTTTCTGTATATAACCTCTCTTCTATTATGTTATTTCACCGCTATCAAAAGATTACATTTAAGACTACATCGGGGGTGAAGCGCCACATAACCCTGACTGTTCTAAGGCCTACAACAGTAGAAAGTAAGTGTAACATGATTTCTTCTGCACAATCCCATCCCACCAACTATAATATGCCTTCACTTGTTAATAGTATTACGGAATGAGGGAAATTCGTGACACGGAATCAAATCATCATCCCACGAAAACTTAAAGTCATAACAACTTTATTCCTCCCTCTGGATTCCTCGGACGGCATGGTCCCAGCGTCACTCGAAAATGAGCCATCTTGACTTTTCACCATGGGCGAAACAGGCCACACCTCCTTTGTATAAATGCATATTCATGACATATCTCCCCCACAGAAGAAAGTTTGCCTATCTTTGGTGGTCAACACTTTCTAACAAAATTAGAAATGAATATGCGCTACTGTATCTAATTTACTTACTTTCCAGTTGGATTATCAGTCGAATAAAATCGTTGCTAAGCTACCAAGCTGTGCTAGCTACAAACGACCGATTAAACACATAGAATCGATTATTTCTTAAATCGATTGATTTCGTGGATCGATCAACACTTTACATCGATCTTACATAGGCTGGCGACTGCATCCAATCTGTACCGATACAACTGTAATCGATCATTACCTCGCCAAATTAAATTTAACATTCTCTAGTACCGCCTTTACATTTATACAAATGACACCATTAAACTTACACTGGTAGGTGCAAACGAACACTCATTGTAACGACATTCATATCTATGTGAATATTCATGACGGTAATGGCACGCTACATGCGCGACGGTACCTGTACGCAAGTATGCAAATATGCAAAAAGCGAACGAGAACGGCCTAGCACTTACTACGTTGCTACGCAACAACCTCATTACCTATGTCGGAATGCGGGTACCTCATTAAATACAGGCGCGGTGGAGCACCCCAATTATCTCGCAGAAATCCATCGGCAGCCGAGCCTCATTTGTATAAAGTAAACAACATGTACTCGCGTAGTTGAGAAAAAGTAAACAACTTCTCAAGCTAATAACAATTTAAGGAAACCTATTTTCGGATTAAAATTGAGTTAGTTTGAATTTGAAAACATGTCCGAATATGCATATATAACATATTAAAGGATTTGACAATGATAAAATGTGAAATTTTAGCGAAAACCTGGCGAGCAAAATTACCAAAAATATGCCTCGAAAACCATCCTAAAATTCACGAAGTGTGATTGCGGAACCAAAGCGCCATTCGAACAAAGTACACCGAAATTTATTTATCTGCTTGCATTTTAAATTTCATACCGTAATATTCCCGGCCATGGTTGTGTCGGAAAAAAACAGAAGGTGATGTCAAAAATGACACGAACGCAAAGCGTACAGGTCGGTCCCATGTATATATATTCGCGTCACTGTAGCGTTGAATGTCACAGCACACACAACGTCACACAGCGTCACATGCAAACCAACAATGAGCACGAAATCCTGAATCTCACGTACCACGCATGCCCAATATTACGGGAAAAGAAATGACGTCATTTTCAATTGTTTCGCTGACTACAATTTTCTATTCCAAACCCTGTAGAAACAAGTTGATTTCTCAAAAAGTACAGGTGGAACCAAGCGAAAACTTTCACATATATGGATTGAGGCCTGATGAACTTATCTTGCCAATTTCGGACACATTGGAGCCCGGCCATAGTCCAGTCGGAAAAAAAAAACAGAGAGCATGTTTTGCGAGAGGGGATTTTCAAAATGCTTTAATATCTCAAGTTCTAGTGCAGCAAATTTCATAATTTTTTCATCAAAAGGAAGGTTTTTAAAAACTTAGATAGTGTGGGAAGTTTGAGTTTACTAGCAGCACGCATAGCGGCACAAGGAGAACGAATGATCAACGTTCATTTTCTCGCTCTTACAGAAATCTGCGTTCATATCATTTATGCTCTGGAAAGCGCATCAGCGATTATGTTGTCCTTTCCTTTGATGTGAGTCACTTTCAGTCCATATGGCTGCAGAAACAGGCTCCATCGAAAGAGTCTCTGGTTCTTACTGCGAAATCTCTCCAGGAAAGTCAACGGGTTGTGGTCTGTATATACAGTTACCTCAGGCGAGTTGCTCAGGTACACCTCGAAATGTTGAACTGCTAACACCAGACCCAAGCACTCCTTTTCTATGGTGGAGTATCTCAGCTGATGTCTGTTCAACTTCTTGGAGAAGTAGCTGACAGGTTTCAGGAGACCAGATTTGTCCTTTTGTAGGAGTACAGCTCCAACCCCTACATCGCTGGCATCCACGGCGAGCTGAAAAGGTGTCTCGAAGTTTGGCGCCTCCAGCACTGGATCCGACATCAGCACCGCTTTCAGTCTGTTGAATGCTGTCTAACAGGCTCCTGACCAGTCAAATTTGACCCCATTCTTGAGAAGTTCCGTCAGCGGGGCTACCACATCACTGAAGTTTGGCACAAATTTACGGTAAAAACCGCACATCCCAAGAAAACGGCGGAGCTCTTTCTTGGAGGAGGGGGAGGGGAAATCTACGATTGCCTGGACTTTGGCACTACGTTGAGACACACTACCTTGACCTATCTCAGACTCTGACAATTGATCAAGCAATATCTCTGGATTAGAGATCACCTTGGAATTGTCTACCCTGAGAATCTTTCCTGACTTGGAGTTTATCTTAGGTAGACTCTCTGCATCACGGGGTACATCATCCTGTACATGGACCGCAGCAACAACAGATGAGTCAATCATGGTCTTACCACCTGCATCTGTTTCTCCCTGTGCTTCAATCGAAGCAGACTGACTGAAATTTGGCTCACAATGAACAGCTTCATCCATACTCTCATTCGTTTCGGCGAGAACTGTACCGCTCAATGTAACTTCAGCTTCATCATCTCCATTCTTGTTCTCTTTTTCTCTCACTGCTTGTGCCCTTGACACTACACACAATGGAACAATACCTGGGATTTCCTGCTCCGAGGTTTCTGTAGCTGAACCACTAACAGGATGAGAACTCACAACTGGTGATGGCACTACCTTACCACCAGCCAAATCATTTCCCAACAAAAGAGAAATACCTCTCATCGGCAAATTGTCAACAACACCAACTGTCACCAACCCAGACACAAGTTGACTCTTCAACTCAACACTGCACAGCGGGATGGGTTTATATCCCATATTTACATCCTGACGGATAAGAATCTGTTTGCCACTGAAATCACTTTCATCCAATGACGACTGATTTGCAACGAGAAGAGTTTGTGTGGCCCCTGTATCTCTCAAAATGGTGACAGGAATCTCATCACCCCTACTGAATCTGACCACACCACAGGACACAAAAACCTTGTACCTCTCATCAATCTCATCATCATCTTTCATGCACTGAGTCTGAGTTGCTACACTCTGACTCATTCCACGCACTCCACTTGACACACGTACAAAACCATTTGGCTCTGACTTCTCTTGTTTTCCAGCATTTTTCAGCTTTAGCTTCGGGCACTGAGTTTTTACATGTCCCTCAGACTTACAGTAGTAGCAAATGAGCTTTCTTTCATTCCTAACACCACTACTCTGCTGAGCACTACCACTTGCTGAATGAGCCTCACCAGACTTCTCTCCCTGGGAAAATATCCGCCTAACAGGGGGTGACCTCTTCCCCTTATGCGTTAGCTCATAACTGTCAGCCACCATCGCAGCAGACTTTACGGTGGATTCCTTGGAGTCGTTTACATGCGTCCGCACGTCAACTACCATACCACGTTTGCACTCTTCTAGGAGCATAATTTCTCTCAGTGCCTCGTACGTAAGATCTACCTTCAAAGATCTAATCCAACGATCGAAAGCGTCCTCTTTTCTTCTCGCCAATTCAACATAAGTTTCACCTTCGGATCGTTTCATGTTACGAAACTGTTGTCGATATGCCTCTGGCACCTGCTCGTAGGGCTGCAAAATTGCATCTTTCATTTTCTCGTAATCGAATGCATGTTCACAACTAAGAGAGGAGAAAACCGCCTGGGCCTTACCTGTCAGCACTTGCTGAACCAACAATGCCCATTCATCCTTTGGCCACTCTAATCTCATTGCTATCCTCTCAAATGTGAAGAAGAATGAATCTAAATCCTTCTCATCAAATTTAGGCATCAACTTTGCTCTACTTGCCAAATCAGATCCAATCGACCTCTGACCTCAGTTCTGCATAGAGTCTCTAGCCTGTAAATTTATTGCTTCAAACCGCATCATTTCCAACTCCATTCTCTTTCTTTCCATTTCACGCTCATGCTCTGCTGCTCTGAGCCTATCTCTCCGTTCTTCCATCTCCAGCTTTTCCTTTTCACTCAATTCATCTCTCTTACTCTGTGATTTAGGCCTACCTTCCCCTTCACTGTCTGACAATTCGACCGGAGGCACAGTGCTTAACTTTGCATGCTTAACTACAGCATCCAGAATCTCTGCTTTATGTGTGCAACCGGTCAAATCTACACCTAGCCTACCAGCTAAAATCTTTAAATTATCCTTGACCAGCCCTTTCAACCTGGTCACGGTCAAACCCTGACCAACGAATGCTTCCACATCAAAATCGGCCATGATAACTAGCAGCTGCGTATGCTATGGCTACGTAATACGACCGTACCAAATGGCAAAATACACACCACCAAACGCTGTCACAGCAAACGAATGGCAAATTCAGGCGACCACGAATGGGTCCGGGAGATCAAACAAATAATAGTAAACTTAGTCACAAAACGTCATCTGCAACAAAGAGGCATACAATCAACTCCAGGTCACCTTACCCTAGAAATGGAGGCAAATTACACCAAACGCCCCACCAAACGATTGTCATGCATCATCCAGTGACCACAACACGTGACTACAATCTACTCACCGCATCAAAATGCGTAGCTGGGATTAAGCCAACGTCTCCCCAACGACGATACCGTCGACGAACTTCAACATCTAAACACAACATGACTTGAATGTCCAGTTCCTTTGGACAAGCCCCCAATTATTACGGAATGAGGGAAATTCGTGACACGGAATCAAATCATCATCGCACGAAAACTTAAAGTCATAACAACTTTATTCCTCCCTCTGGATTCCTCGGACGGCATGGTCCCAGCGTCACTCGAAAATGAGCCGTCTTGACTTTTCACCATGGGCCAAAGAGGCCACACCTCCTTTGTATAAATGCATATTCATGACCATAGCCTAATGATGCACGATGCGCCGAATTAGATAGGGATGCAATAAAAGAGAAAACAGATACCTGACGACTCTCTGTAAGTGTTCGAGATACACAGAAGGAAACATTTTTATGCTATCAGTTTTGTAGATGTTCTGCCTTAAGAGTGATCGAGTCAATCCAAGCGTCTCCCTTTGCAGCTACCAGTCAGTCCCCACAAGTTACAGACGGAATCGAGGAACACAATGCTCCTCTTAACAGCGATGGATCATTGACCACACCTAATAATGTCTTTTCCGTCGATGGAAAGAAGTTAGTGTATCAGCAACTTTGTTGTGTTGAGGATAATAATGATAGTAATTATATATATATATATATATATATATATATATATATATAATACACATATATATGATTTGATTCGATTTTAGTGTTTTCTGCATTATATCATACAGCTTACAGAAGAGAATTCAACCAAAGATTAAAATCAGATCTAATTTCGAACTTAAACTGAAATCGCACTTCATGGCATGAGCCAATCGAAAAAAAAAAGTAAAAATAAATGCGCCTTATTTACTAAATTCATTCAAACATTAAAAGTACAATCAAGATCTAGAACAACTGGTCTTCGTCGTAATTATTTTATTCTCGATATAGATGATTAGATCCAAATTCCAAACGATAGAGAAGCCGAGTCAATGGCTGTGAATTGTGGTGAAAGAATACCTCGATCATTTTTGTTTTTACCTGGACCTAGGTCTGTTAGCCGAGATGATTAATGTAATTCAATTTAAATCTATTTAAATAGATTAACTTAACTCTAAGTAGATCTAAATTTGAATGAATGTGATATGGTAAGAGGCCTTACCAGTAATTCCGGACGTGCCCTAGACAATCGTGGACAAAATTGAATTACAAAATTTGGCCTAACAAAACAAACTTTTCACCAGAATGATGTTGCATTTAAACAAATAAACTATTAGAGGGAAGCTATTTTTTTTTTGTCAAATGCAGTATAACAATTAACAAAACAATCACAAAGTTTACAATTTTACCGGCATTTTTGCAACTGACTTCGTTTTCAATGAGAATCAATGTTGTTTGCAACTTTTCCATAGACAACGCACGCGCGCGTGTGTGACTGTGGAATCGAATGTTTGAATTCGTCTCTATATTTTCTGAAATACTTGATTTTAGCAAGATTAGTCTGAGGTATCAAAGAGAAGCCTGTTCTCGATAAATTCATCATATTTTCGGAAATTACAAGTGTTCTGTTCTGTTAAAATTTTGCAACGAAAATTAAAGTTTTTTTAAGTGTCCGGCAATATAGGGCTCCAACTCTAACTCTAAAATCAACAACATGATAACAAGCACATGGGACCGTGAAAAACAAAATTGGAGGTTTGATCATAAATTGCCAAAATTCCACTGTCTCTGAAATATATGATAAGTGGTTCATCTTGCCATCATATCTCCTGAGGCAGACGCATTGTTTCAAGGCCGTCATCGGTAATATTCTGCAGGTTCTGTTAAAGCGAGAAAGCTTTATCAAATAATTACACTTTTACAATGTGTGTAAATGAATGGACCAACGACGAAGTTGCCCTTTTTGACTGTGGGTTTTTTGAGCTAACGTAGCGCGTATACTCACGCTTTCAAAAGGGCAATATGCGCTTTGCCCATTAAACACGTTTGTGCTTCGTCCAAAATTGGGCAGTAAAAGGGGCAAAACGAGAAATATTGATTTACTCGGAATTTTAGCCAAAAATTGAGATCAAAACAAGAGAGTAGGGTGTAAAATTGATTTTTGATCTTCAACGCGTCAAAAACCCAAATAAAATTGTGATTATTAAAAAGAAAAGGCAAAAAACATTTTTTCGTCTAAAAAACATGTATCGGTTTTACTGTCGAAAGCGGCCACTTTGCCCTTTTAATTGCCCAACGACGTGCTAACGTATTTTCAAATGTATATCCTCTCTCTGACACATCATTCTATATTCCTGATTTATTCACTTCACTTGACTATCCTTATCTGTCTGTTTAAAGGAAACAAATGTGTTTGTGCAAATGTAAGTGTAACAAGATATCTTCTGCGTAATAAAATCTCACCTACTACCCCTTTACTTATTTTAGATACTGACATATACGATGTACCAAATTAATCATGGATGCTGGAATAGTAATTATGATTTTTGCCTAATCGATGCAAGTCGAAACCCTTTATTATTCGATGCCTGATAAAAACAGACAAACAAAACACTTTATTTATATCGGGCAAATTTCGTTCAAACTTTGTTCAAGACACACACTCTGACGCATTTTTTCCTCTTTGTTGTTGTTGTAATAATGTCTTAATTTTGGGATCCTTCAGCCTGAATAATGTGTCCTATCCTTTGCAGCCACCAGCCTTTCCTTACAATCTACAGACGGAACCATGGAACACGCTTATCCTCCTACCAGCGATAAATTGTCCACACCTACTGTTTTTCCTGACGGCAGTAAAAAATGGTTTTGGAACTTTTTGACGAAATAGAAAACATAACAATAATGATAAAGATTACAATACTAATAACGATGATAACGTTGTTGTAATCATATCCCTACTGGTAAACAAAAACAAAACAAAAACATGTCGATATAAACACTATATATATCTTAACCCATGGTCGTATTCTTGACTTGTGGCAGGTACAGAGTTGCCAACTAATACTGATTTTTAGTAATTTGTACTGAAATTGGAGAAGAATACTGAAGGTTACTGCCAAATTACTGATTTTAGAAATCATTGCATGTGATATATTGTATTACATTGTTAAGGGTTACTGATTTTCAGTCAAAAAAGGTGCAAATTTCTGATTTTTCAGCCATCAAAGTACTAAAAGGCGTTTACAAAAGTTGGCAACTCTTGCAGGTTATAACATCACACTTACAAAATTAAAACTATATAAACATTGAACAAGTTATAGTTATATTTACAACAAATTTTTGGTCATTGACTGTACTATCACACGAAAACCTGATTAATTACCATACATTTTCTTAGTAAGAATACATATTACATGATTTTAAGTTTTTGAACATCAACATCAATAAATCATTATATTTATCCGATTAATGTGATAATTGACGAGTTTGTTCGCAAAAACCATTTTTGAAGTTATGGTCAAAAGAAGCAAAAATTTTCTTATTTTTCTCTTTATTTTTCTTGACCGTTAATCGCAAATATCTCCATTTGGCAAATATGGACTTATCGGTTTTTGCGAACAGACTCTTCAATTGTATATATACGTATATATATATATATATCCCTAGTTGGCACCTTAGGGAGACATATTGGGGGGAAGTGTCTTCATTAGGGAGACAACTGGTCATTAAGGAGACAATTTTCGTGTCTCCATTGCGTAAATTGCCATTGAACATGTATTTTAAAATTTGCATATAAAACAAATGGAAATGTCTTCCAAATGACCCATCTAGGAGTATATATATATTATATATATATATATATATATATATATATATATATATATATATATATTACATATATATGTATATTATGTATACAAAGTCACAAAAAAGTCGCCAGACATGGATTTTTAGTTAAAGACAGATTCCGAAAGAGCAGACTCTTAGCTTTAAAATGATGTATTGAATCAATATTATTCGATCTACATATTGGAAAGAAAGCAAACACTCTTGACAATTGTGAACTTAGAAAAAGAGGCTTTGAAGTACTATAGAGTCTATTCAAGCACTTGATCTTTCCCAAGCCCCGGGAGCTGTGCCATGAATGGGAGCTGTGCCATGAATGGGACAAAAACACAGGGTGTTAACCATCGGAGGAATAACCATGAAGGTATGATCAGATGAAGCTGAAATTAGGCACGCTTTATTAACACAATTTGTACATGATTAAAATGCTAACTTTCAAAGCAGTAGCAATATTCTTTCAAAAGTTTTTAGATTGAATGTGAAGAGTGTGTACAGGGTTTTTGAGAAATGAAAAGGGAACTAAATTCACAAAAATCTAATCAGACTGCATGTTCTACAATAAAGTGTTTGAGAAAAACTGCCAAAAACACAGTTTCCTATTTGCTTTATGATCCCAAACTTTATCATAACGAAGAAGACGTTCGCTTTCAGGAAATATGAAAAACTCAATATTGGTTGGGTTGATCCATTTCACCAATTTTCAGTTCGTTTTGTGATGCACGTATAATTTCATACAATTATCCGAGATATTCTAGGTATATATGGTATATATATATATGAAGAGTTTGTTCGCAAAAAACCGATAAATCCATATCTGCCAAATGGAGATATTTGCGATTAAAGGTCAAGAACAATAAAGAGAATAATAAGAAAATGTTGCTTCTTTTGACCATAACGTTGAATTGTACCTTTATATGTAGTGACCAAAATATCATTTAAAAGGTATTATTTTGTACTTTATGACAGAGACCATACTTCAAAATCTTCGAAAATGGACTTATCGGTTTTTGCAAACAAACTCTTCATACGTACAATTGTTAATATGAATTATTATTATGTAAACTATTATTATGAATTATATATATATATATATATATATATATATATATATATAATACACACCACACACCAAATGGGTGCTAGAGCAAACACTTCGTCCGTGTTCAGTTTAATCGCTTCCCATTTGAGCCTTTTATCGCATCGTTTGAATAACTTATTTCTTGAAAGGACATAAAAAAAACATAGAGGGCAGTTCGACACGATGTAAAGAATCTTGTCTATTTCCTTCACAGATAACCAAGGGTACACTATACTGTTGGTAGTTATAGTGTGTCTGATTGTCCTTGCTGTCGCCTCGAGTTTGGTGCTCATCAAGTGCTGGCGAAAGTAAGAAAGATGTAATCTTTCAAAATCTCTTTCCTCCTTTTGATTCGCTTACCCTAGCACATGCTGATTTTGATTTTTTTTTTTAAGTTTGTTTCAAGTCAAGATGATAATGCGTGTAAAGTCTGCCATCCACTCTGGTAATATTTTAAGCGAATGCCAAAGTCACTCTTTTGGGTCACAAAAAAAAAATGAAGGTGTTTTTTCATTATTATTTTGCCTTTAGACGACACAACAGCCTACCAGAGGGCGTAAATATCCCCGCGGCTGCAGAGAGGAAAACGTCTGAGAATGCAGACATCGTTCAGAGCTCCGAGGGCACAAATCTGCAAGCATCAAACGATCCTTTGAATGCCAGTGTCTACTACGAGATACAAGAGCAGGACATCCATCCACCTTTGGGGTCAAGCGAGCACCATGAGTACAGCAACCCGGAGGAGCGACAAGAGAGGGCCGCGACTGTCGGCATCGTTCTTAGTCCCTCCAAAGGTCTCACTCTAAATTCCACGTCGAATACGATCCCGAAGGGTGTCGGGTCTACACAAGTTGGTATGACCAAGCAAGCTGCTGAGGAGGATAAGCAAGGAACGGATTATCTCAGAATAGGAGAAATGGGCTATCTGGACCCGAGGCATGACGACCACAGTTACGTAACCCTTGAGTCCGGTGGCGTATCTTGTGGTTATCATCCCGCGACGACCAACCTAAGCTCTCCTGCTATCTTTGGTGAAGACGATGAGTACTCACTTCTTAACCAAGGTGTTCCTGGTACTTTTGGAATATCTACAGGAGCAGAAAAGTCAAACGACAAAGGCCAGGACCAAACTCAAGATCCATTACAAGAGAATGACTGCGATATACTTTCAACTCCGGAACCAAATGCGTCGGCTTACGAAGAGCCTATGACGAAGACAACTTGTTCCCCCGAAGCGCCGGCTCCATCATCAGTGGATAGAGATTATGATGGATACAAAAAAGCTCAGATTAGTTCACCGTCCATGGCTAACCCTGAGACCTACGATACCCTCCAAAGGCCCGCAATATCTAAGGTTGCTCAATCTACAAACACTAAGATTGACAATGGCGATGACGAGTTATCCACTGCAGACGGTAATTTTCCAAATGACTACCAAACTTTGGAAATGCTCGCTTCTGCTCCGGAGACCGATGATGATTCACAAGATTATCAACATCTGCAGCGACCTTTTGGCAAGAAGCCTGCTGGTCCTCATGAGGACCTCGGTACTGCAGGTGGAACCGAGCACGGGACACTTCTGAAGCCAACAGAACAGCAAAGTCACGATGGCTACGAGAAGCCTCAATTCTCCAAAAACCACGGATCTCCTGCTACTCTCCATCAATAGCAGACGCCTCTACAGATCGCATCGTCCGATTCAGAATCAGCAGACCATTTTCAGGAAACCGATGACGACTACAAGAGGCCAAATCTTGCCAGTAATTTTCCCAATGACTCCCAAACTGTGGAGATACCCGTGTCCAGTCCAGACGCTGGCGATGGCAAATAATATAGTAACATTAATTTTCTATACTCAAAGAAAAGCTCTCATTTCCGAGTAAAACGTCTTTAACAGAAATAATGATAATGATAGTAGTACTGATAATGGTGATGATTCTTGGATTTGTACTTACTCAGGTTTGCCAAGCCGATGAAAGTCTCTTCTCCCAGAAACCCTTTGTCATACGGATGCATGACAAGTAGAATGTTTGTTTGTTTTTTGGCTTTTTGGTTTGTTTGTTGTTTCTTTTTTTTTGGGGGGGGGGAGGGTGGGGGGTTCCATCTATCTGTATTGTTTACAGTACGTTATCATTTAAAAAAAAAACTTTTAAATTTGCTGAGGATGGCAATGGCAAGACTCGACTACATACTTCTAAACTCTTTGAAAGGTGCGGCAAGTTAGAACACCTTTTCCACGTGAGGATCTGAAAGCAACAATGATCAAAACAAACCCAGAAAAACATTGTTAAAATAGATATGCTTTCATTTACATATCTTCCTTACGGACAGGAGGATGCATGCACATCCTTCTCTGTGCTTACCAGATCAACAAAGAGAGAGAGAGAGAGAGAGGGAAAGGATGTATAACTTTAGGCAACTTGGGTGTAACGGTAGAGTGAAGTTGATAATATGCTTCCAGGGCTTGTTGCGACTGAATAAAAAGAGGTTGGTTGTGGATAATAAAATCATTAACTTCAAATTCTGTATTTTTTTTCAAATGCTTAAATGCTCTAGTGAAGAAATAAGAAAATAATCAATAAAACTTCTTGACAAAGTATGCAAATGAATCAGCAGGCACGAAGTAATAAGAATCGCAGTCGAACAAATATTGATGAACAATATTCGATTCTTTCCTCAATACGTGACCAGCATAAAATCCTGGTAAAGACTCGCATTGTTACTGTAAATTGTTGCTGTTTTATATTAAGCAATGGTTAGAGAATGAATAGTAGCATTACGTTTGGTCTACATGTAACAATAGTTTATATTTTCGGAATTTATGTACCCACGTTGTCATGTATATCGCAGTCTGGCAGTAAGGATATAATGCCAAATGTTAAGGCGTTAGATTACATAATTGGAACAGTGAATAATCATGTGAATACTCTTTTGTATGATTCACTTTTAATGTTAAATATGCGCAATTGTCAAATTGTAAAGCAAAATCTAATCTCTCCACGACATGGAGACGGTGTCAATGTTTTGAATTTCATGTGTTTCCTCTGTTTGATAAGAACAAAGAAACTAAATTTACTAAAAGAAAATAAGATTGCAATAGACATGCAGATTGCGTGAATGCAGTGATATTGGTAGAACCCATAAGTGAAGTTTTAGGGAATCAGGCAATTCGTTTAATTGTAATGAAATTTTTAGAGTGTAGGTTCGCCAGATCGCTGGATGAAAGATCACGAGATTTCGCGTCTTTGCTCAAGGGACAAGATCTAATGAAAATACAAAGGAAATTCAAGATATTTCCAATCTTCTAGCATAATGAAAAGCACTTAACCCCCTCTTTCAGGAAACGGGGGGGGGGGGGGGAGTTGGGATGTCCTAAACGTAATACCAGTTGCAACTGGAGGGAATGTGTAATTTCATTGAAATGTGGAAGTTCCTTTACATTTTCTTCGTAAAAGTCATATCTTTACTGACAGCGCCTGATGTGTTCTACTTTTAATTGCCGGATTCACTCTTCCGTTTATCATCAGCGTTACAATGTAATTTTTTTTTTAATGACTGTAGGAAATCTGCATATCACGCAATCAAAATAGAGTGACATCACGCAAAATTAATGTCTTTAATACACAGTGATATTATCCTATTCAAAATAGGCACCACATTGTATCTTTTATCATTTCTTTTTTATTTATTTTTTTAAATGAGAGGACAAGGAGAAAAACCCGATTGCATAATATGTTTTTTTTTTCTTCAATTCTGGGAACAAACATGTTTTGCGTCGTATTGAGATATGCTGTATAATTTTAGATAATAATTGTAGTGTACATGTAGCGTATGGTTGAGACATTTTATGTTGCTTTTTATGAGGCTCACGCGAATAAATGAATTTGATGTCTGCACGAATTCCGACAACAATTATAGATAATGTGGTTTTTTTTTTCCTTCTTCTTCTCCTTCCCTCAAGAGTACTGGCCTGTCATATACTTACACATACGCACACACATACATCCTCTATGAATATATGTACACACGATTCATGTTGTATGTGGTATATACACATAATTGTGTGCATGTTATTTATCATGTGTTTAGTTTTTTCCCCCTTGAACTCATTATGGGTTGGAGACAAGTTTCATTTCCAATTTTTGTCAATTCCTGGACGTATAAACTGCCCTGAATATCATGAATGCAAATTGCTGCTATTGAATACTGTGCATGCTGCATAAACTGAAAATTGAATTTGGAATTAGCATTGACAATAATATGAACAACAATGTATCCCTATGTTGTTGTTTTTTTTTCACGCGAGTCAACGTGTTAATGATAGTGTATGAAAATATCAAGATTTTTTTTACTGAAATAATAGTTTTGAAAGCCTGATGGCATTTACTAGATTTTTGGAATTCAAGGTTAAAATGGTCCGCATTTTCCTTTTTCTTTCCGGGAAAGAGGAATCATCTCTTCAGGATTACCAAAAACAAAACAAAACAACCCCCCCCCCCCCACGGAAAATGTTGAGAAATCTTAGTGATTGGTTGATTGGAATGAAAATGTGTGAGTGTATGTGTGTGTGCGTGTGTGTGTGTGTGTTTGGAGAAGTATACTAAGGAAAGCAATCAATAACTTGAAATGCACAGGAAAGACTGTAAGCGGGAACTAATTTTTAAAAGAATGATGAGAAGGAAATAGCCAAATACTGATTGCGTTTAATTAAAGCCATGCGGAGGGTTGTTTATGAGGAAGAAAATCACGTTAGATATGTATATTTATTATATATATATATATATGAGTATATGAATATAAGAACGACCCAAGTCCATGGAAGACCATTTCGAGTAAACTTTAAAAAAACTTTATATCTTTTATATTTTTCCAAAAATGTTCTATTTAACTGTGATGGGAAGGCAACATTGTATATACAGATTAGAACATGTATTATTATGACAATTAACATTTGCATTTATTGTGGAGAGGCCATTTTGTGTGATGGACTTGGGTCGTTCTTTGAATCATATGGACTTGGGACGTTCTTTGATTCATATACATGATATTCTGCTATAGAGATAAGAGAAGGATGATAGAGGGCGCTATAATATGAATGTAAGAATGACCCAAGTCCTTCATTCTGACATTAATATAATATTTAACTCATTCATTTCAGGCACTTGCGGGGGTAATTAGGATTTACCATTTGTACACAAGATGAGTCCATGCATAAGCTACAATTTTCCATGTCAAACTGAATTTGGCCAAAAATTGGACTTGGGTCGTTCTTATATTCAGGTGTTCATATACATTTATATGTATATATATATATATATATATATATATATATATATATATACATATATATATATATATATATGTATATATATTTATATATAATATGTATATGTATATAATATATTTATATACATATATGTATATAATGTATATAATATAAGACTATACATATATATATATATATATATATATATATATATATATATATTCAGAAAAGGACAAGATATGGAGGGGAGGATGAATTAATATAGCTAAGTGATGAGGGACATTGTGCCATGTGAGTAGGCAACTACTTGTGTATTTTTTAGGCCATACTGACTAAAAGGATGAAATACTCTCTTATACGTATATATACCTTGAACCTATCTTAAAAGGTTCGTTAAAGGTTGTAAGAAAATTTGCAAAAGTACTCCTTGTCGCAAACAAGTTTTCTTTTTGCAGATAGATTTTGAACATGTTCAAGATTTCTTTATGAATTATTTCTTTTTCGCAGTTACAAGCGTTTCCAAAATAATCAGTAATATTTGCAAAAGGGTGTAAGACGGTGTAGTTGTCTGAAGTTCTTCCTATTTCGTCAATGCTATACCAACACGCGATCATAATAATGGTTACTGTATAAAATCGAACCACTGAGAGAAATTTGTCATGTAGGTCACCATGCATGCCGAAGAAACAAGGTTCTAAAAGGAGCTTTTCTCTGACCCAAGCAGTCTTTCTTTTCTTCGTCCTTTCTTCTCTCTCTCTCTCTCTTCATCCCTTCTTTCTTTTAATTCGCATGATAGTTGTAGCAGCAGCCAGGCAAAGTAGTTCTTCAAGGACAGCAGCAAGTTTGTCCTCTTCCTAGCAGAAATTCATTTCATCATTCTAGAAATCCATCTTCAAGTTATTTTGTTTCAATTGCGGTCAGAAGAAATTGAAATACTGGGGAAGTTTGCTCACCGCTTTTAAAAGGTTAGGTCCCTAGACTCGCCTGGTACCTTTCCAGGGTTTAGCAAAAGTTCCCAAATATTCAAAAGTTTGGCAAACTTATCTTCGCAAAAAACTGTCGTTAAGATTTGCTTACGGTCGCTAGTCGCCAACTGCCTTTCGCAACTCTTTCGCAAACATTCGCTCAAATGTTGCTAGTTGTTGCTGAAATCGTTAAAAGTCGCTAAATGTCGCTAATGGCGGAGACAAACCCTGTTTTTCGCCAACATTTTGTCAGAAAAGTTGGTGAATTCAAAATTTGCAACTTTCGTAAGCATTCGCCGCTCAGTGAAATGCATCTTCAATGTAATACCAACTCATCCGAAATATATTTAGCATAGATAAGTTGAACTATTGAATGGATTCATCTTACCCTTAACAAATATAGAGGTGGGTGAAGGTTGTTTTTTTTTTTTCATTTTATTATTTATGTGTAATTCTCTGTATGATATTTCATTTTCGCTTTACAATGAAATCCACCAATTTTAAGTAATACAAACAGAAATCATTCAATGCTACTACATACAATGGTGATTTCGTACTATTTCAAAATTTACATGTACAATACATCTGAAATACTATTATACATGCCTTATCTATGTCCATACAAATCGGTTGCCATCTCAACAACAGCAAATAGCGTGATTTTTTTAAACGATGATGCATAAAGCAAGGAAATCTAACATGATAATGTTGGAAGAGAGTTGCCTATACAGTCATGGCTTTCTGCTTGTTTATTTGTGTGGTTTCAATAAAGAATAAAAACGGTCATCGGTTTCCTGGTATTAAAAGACAGCAAAATCAGAGTCTCTTCTATTTGATATTGATGATGATTGTACAATAGTGACACGGCACTATACAGGCAGAACATTTCTATGTAACTACAAAAGTAAACAACTATACATGTTATTTTATTTCCTTTTCGCTGGCTGCCGTTTGAGGTCTTGAACAAGAGTTCAGGGGAAAAAAAAAAATCTCTCGAGTTTCATATCCTTCTTTTTCTACAGCTACCACACACTATTGGCATAGAACGCGTAGAGTTTGCTTTGCACTTTCCACATTTTAAGCGGCGTATCAGTCATCGAATTTCTTTTCTCTGCTGACGTTGCATGAGGACTACTCAAAATCGGTGATAAAAAAAAAAAACCTGTCGGAGGTCGCGATTTGTGACAAGAGTCTTCCTTTCTTTTTACAGTTTATAATGGATATGTCAAATCGAGTATGGATCTTTGTTCTCTTTGGTCTTCTTCTTTTGGATTCAAATGGTGTGAAATCTAACGAGATTCAAATGGCTAAGACTGCAATAATGAATGAATGTGACTTCAATTAATGTAGACTATGGATTGATTTCTGGTTTCCGCATGGTTCTATGGTGTGTGTGTGTGTGTGTGTGTGTGTGTGTGTGTGTGTTTGCATTCGTATAGTAAACGTTACTCGGTTGTTATTCAATAATACTTGAGAGCCTCTTTTCTGTTCGTGCTCCCATGGACAGCGTTTTATTCATATCAAACACGAAATGAAATTCCATCCCTACATTATCTATTTACGTATATTTACATTAATTTTATAGCTGGGACTATCATAATTGATAACTGCATTTTGAATGACGAAGTAAGGATGATGCTTAGAGAGGAGATTTGTTCTTGAGACATTGATATTTAAAAGAGAAAAAATCTTCCTCTACATCATGGAGATATGTTCCCCCTTAGGCCTATATGATAAAACTTTATTTCAGATGGATGTCCTTTTACTGTAAATATGAGAAAAAGCATGCAACCGCCCCATGATATTCACAATCCTTGTTTACAGTTTTAAGCTTGAAACGTGTGCAATATTCATTATAGTACGGCTGGAATTAAAACATATTATTACGTCATACTTTGAAAATACATAATCTTAGTATAATATACTATGATATAAGATATAAGGGGCCTTTGTGACTTTGGCCAATTTCATTGTTTGGTATAATGTATACTATATATATATATACATATATATATATATATATATATATATATATATATATATATGTAAAGTTGAGCAGCCTGTAGGCCTATTATGTGTCTCGATTATGTTTCTTTTTGTGTTTATTCATATATATACATTCATAATAAACACAAAAAGAAACATAATTCACACATCACATAGTGCAGGCTGCTCAAGTTTTACATGCTCAACATCAACTCGGGCACTTATTCGTCTAACAGGAGGTCGACGTACACTCTTAAAACAACCGAGGCAGAACTGACCCGGAACTGGCAGGGTCCGTTGGGGTCACACACCGTTCCGGGTCAAAAATGACTAGGAATTTGGTCATGAAAACCCCGAATGGGGTCACCATGACCCATTTCATGACTCTGAATGGGTCATCCCTTATGGAACAAACACAGTGTTACCACAGTGTGTTCACATAGTTGACTATGTGTAAACAATGTGTTAACCATGTGGTCACAGCGTTGTCACAGTGTGGTATTTGAGATCACATAGTCTACCACATAATTGGCATACCGAGCACAGAGTGGCACACATATACCATAGTGTGGTAAAGTGTTACGACAGTGTGTTCACATAGTTGACTATGTGTAAACAATGTGCTAACCTGTGGCCACAGCGTTGTCACGGTGTGGGATTTGAGATCACATAGTGTACCACATTATTGGCATAATAAAAACACAGAATGACACACATATACCACAGTGTGGTATGTATCGAACTATGTGTAAACCCTGTGTTCATAATGCTACCAAAGTATGGTATTTCAGTTTAAGTGGTTTACCACATAATCCCCACATAGATGACGTACTGAACACACTGTGAATCATGTTTGACACAGTGTGGTATATTTTGAACTATGTGTACACTCTGTGTTGATAGTGTTGTCACACTGTGGGATTTCAGATCATTCATTTACCACATAATCCACACAGACTTGGTATACCGGAGCCTGTGACTTGTGCTTACGACAGTGTGTTATATATTGAAATATGTGTAAACCCTGTGCTCGGTGTTGTCACTTTGTGAATTTCAAATCATTCACCTACATCAGCCACGTACTTGGCATACTGAACACACAGTGTGGTATACATAGAAATATGTGTACTCCTGTGTCCATGAATGTTGTTACACGGTGGGATTTCAGATCATTGATTTAACACAATAATATCCATGTACTTGATGTTCAGGAAAAAACACTACATTTTTTTTTTGAATAACTAAAAAATAATGAAATGAACTTTCGTCACATTTACACAGTAGGTAGCCGCTGAATAACGCACAATTTTGTTGGGTACTGTTCCAAAATATTGCAGGAAACAGCATACAACAAAATCGTATGCTTATATTAGCTACCTACTGTGTAAATTTGTGGAAAGTTATATTTTCATGGGTTTTCAGTTATTCACAATCAAAACGTAAACTATTTTTTAAACATCTAGTATTCAGACAAACAATGACTCATGTTTACCACATTGTGGTGTATATTGAACTTTGCTATAGTACTATCAGTATGGGATTTCAGATCTTGTACTACCACATGTCATGTTAATCCTTATAAAACCAGGATATTTCTAGTTTTGTTGGGGGAGGGCGTTTTACCAGTGTGGTCAAAGGTTTCAAATAGTGTAGTTAATGTACATGTATGTATCAAATTAAAAGAATATACCTCATCACTACATTTACTCCCCAGAGATATTTATCAAGTTTGTAAAGCAACTTAACTGGTCTTATTATCCAATGAAGTAATAAACCAATAACTTATAGCTGGACAATATACAACACAATTTAAGTACACGGTAGTTGCAAATGTTCAATACTTATTTATTTTTCTAATTTCAGTTGATACCTTTCAAATTTCAAATACTGACATGGAACGATAGATTCATTTCATTTCAGAATATAACCTATACATGCCATTTATTCAACTTTCAGATGAATAAATCATGCATTTAATGTTGTGTTACTAAATACTGTTTACGGATGCATAACATCAAACACCAGAAATGATATAATACTAGGAGTATCTGTAGTTGTGAAAAGAGAACAAAAAGTGACATGTTATAACTTTCCTGTTTCTCTCAAATAACATGCTTTCCTTTGATTTCACCAGGAGGTATTGCTTACAATCTATTTGTCACACGTTTCACTACTCTGAGGTGTCAAGCATCAGCATGACTCTCCCTGTCTCTATTCTTTACAAATGGGCCATCATGCTCTACATGCTTAATGAGAGCAAAGGCATCACTATCATCTTCCAAAACCACAAAACCATGTACAAATGCCACTTCATTGCCTGTTACTTGTACACAATAGATTCTTCTGGTAGTGTGCCGAGAATATTCTGTACTATGGATTCAAACTGTGTTTACAACTGCTTTCTAGTACACTTTAATTACAGAAAAATGTCACAGGATATTCTTGTGGTTTTTTTTTCTTGACATGCTATACCACATGACTATCACAGGACAATACCACACAGCAGTACCACACAGTAGTACCAACTGAAAAAAAAAAAAAACAAAGCAAAAAACAAAGCAAAACGCATATTCCAGAATCTCATTAATAGGTGAGTTACACTGTGGTATTTATGTGGTATCCTGTGATATTTATGTGGTAACACTGTGGTTTTGCTGTGGTATTCCTGTGGTACAGATTTTTTGCATAGCTCATGAATATTCATAAAAAGCAACCTAAATTTTAGAAAATTCATATAATACTTCTAAATTCGAAGTATTTATAATGGGACTTCCTTTGAACTAATGTCTAATAATGTTTTTATACTCATTGTCATACATTTTGTTATGAAAAGGTAATTTCATATTCAATAACAGTGTTATTTAGGCAGTAACCATGCCTTCATGCATTACAAATATTTATACACCTGATGACTATATGTTGTCATTTACATTGAAACACCTGATGACTATGTGGTGACTACCACAATGTACTGCGGTGGACTATGTGGTGACTGCCACAGTGTGGTAGACTATGTGGTGAATACCAGAGTGTGGTGGACTATGTGGTGACTGCCACAGTGTGGTAGACTATGTGGTGAATACCACAGTGTGGTGAATTATGTGGTGACTACCACAGTGTACTTGACTATCTGGTTATAACCCTGTGGTCACAGTGTGTGATACTGTGATTTGATTCACAGTGTGTTTAATATGTGTTCTGGACCATGTGGTAACGCTATGTTGCACAGTGTGGTGACGCTGTTTCACACTGTGGTAAATACACAGTGTTACCACATGTCCCAAAATCACATATTAAACACATATTAACCCGTTAAGGACGGACTGATTTGGCTACAACACGCATTTCCCATAGACACTTGCCCGAGTATACTCGGGACTCGTCCTCAACGGGTTAAACACATGTGTTCGACACTATGTTACACATTGTGTTCCACACTGTGTTCGACACTGTGTGCCACACTGTGTTGAACACTGTGTTACATAGTGCGGTAAACTGTGTTCTTTCCATAAGGGATATCTGACCCCATTCCTTGTCATTTTTGACCCGGAATGGTGTGTGACCCCAACGGATCCAGTTCCGGCTCAGTTCTGACTCGGATGTTTTATGAGTGTATGTGATTCAAAGTGCATTGAGACTTCTACATCTCATCTTCATTCGTTCCACACAGGCAAAACTACCAGTTTCACGTGCACCAATCAGATATGCTGCAAGGAAAATGTAAATGACCAGGAGATATACCTTTCTGAAGACTGTAGTCCAAGTGAGTATTGATTGCCTGTATTTATACGGTCTTTCACAGAAATGTAAGACAGAGCTGGTGAAATATGCAAATTAACACGCCCCCAAAATATAAAAAGAGACATAAATATCAACAGACTATCACAGTCGCTATGAATGCGTACATGTTCAGCTATCATAGCACATAATGATATTTACGTACTTATAAATACATCCATTAGTGATATTTAATCATTGCAGATTCTATCGACACGGGAAAATGCCACACTTCCCGTAAAGAAAAATCCTCCATGGGTTATATGAACTGAATCGCCTGGGATATACTGTATATGTGACCCTGCATCACAAAACCAACAAAAAGTCGCCAGACATGGATTTCTAGTTAAGAGCAGATTCTGAAAGAGGAGACTCTAAGCTTTAAAATGATGTAAAACTCAAACAATTGGACTCTCCTAACCTATTTAAATATTGGAAAAAAGGACACTCTCTGGAAAGTGTGAACTGAGAAAACAGGCTCTAAAGTTCAGGGTGTATTCAAGCGCTTAATCTTTACCAAGCCATGTTAGCTGTGGGATGAATTTAACAAAAGACAGGATGTTGACAACCGGAGCAACAACAATGAAGAAATAATCAGATTAAGATGAAATTGAGCATACTTCATTAACGCAGTCATTCTGTAGATGATTAATGCAAACTTTCAATACAGTAGCATTATTCTTTCCAAAGTTATTGGAGTTGAAAGTGAAAAGTATGGAAACGGTTTTTGAGAAATGAGAAGAGGGTTCTATGAGAAACACCTAATCACACTATTCGTCCAAAAAGCGTTGGAGACATACTGCTGAAAACATAAGTTCCCGTTTGTTTTATGATGCCGAACTTTAGTACAATATAGAAAAAGACTTGCTCTTTCAGAAAATATGAAAAACTCAAGATTGGTTAAGTCGACCCATTTCACCTATTTTTAGTCCTCACACAAAATCGGTGTGTGCGACTTTTTGTTCGTTTTGTGATGCACGGTCACATATATATATACACACACACACACACACACACACACACACACACACACACACATACACACACAATCACACACACATACACAGAGTCGTGCAGATTTCATATTACTCAGTGAAATTATATGGTTGCCGGGGGAAAACAGACGTGTTCGAGAGTAACCTAATTCTCAGTAGTTTGTCGCCATCATTAACTGAAACCCACTGAGTATGTAGCCGTAGAAGTGATCATTACGTTTGAATTCAGTGCTAAAAAAAAAAAAAACTAAAAAAAACCCCCAAATAAACGGGCTTTAAACTTCCTTCCCGATTCCTTTCTTTTTTCAATTTTATTCCTATTTTTTGACACAATCAAGAAATCAAATTCTTGATATCAAGTAAACTGTGCTCAATTTTTGATATGAAGAATTTCCATCTGTTCACTTCAGAAAATTATCTTTCTTCCACAGCAATTCAAATTCTAGATATCACCAAAAAAAAAAAAAAAAAGATTATTGATATTAGTTGCAGCATGGAAGCAAAGCACATACACCGCTGCAACTACAAGAATTAGCATTACTTACGTACGCACACACACACAAAACAAACATAAACCGTTGTAGCTCGTTTATCAAATGGCATGGCCTTTAATAAACTAATTTCTTTTGTATTTATCATTTTCATTTACAATGGTGTCTGTTTTTGTGTTTTTTAACATGTACAATAATATAACTCCATACACAAAAATAAGAATTGATTATCTGCGTGTGAAATAAAAACATACTGTACAAGGAAACAACGTACGTGACATGAAATACGAGTCTCTTCCAAATGCACCGTTTACGAGATGAAACATGATAAATGCATTTTGACATTTTATCGTTCGGAAAACAAGCAATTGACCAACAATGAAAGAAAGAATGCATAATGCGTTGCTGACAGCATGCCACAAAATATGAATCGGGTCGTTTGCTTAAAAAAAAAAAAAAAAAAAAGCACTATTCCGCATTAATTCAGACCAATTTTTTTATGACTTCCCTTCCGTGGGAAAAAAAAAAAAAGAAGAAGAAAGAAGAGAGAGAACACGAAATAGAGAGCTTATTTGAAAAGCGATCTGTTCCATACAACATAGTCACGTCATAGTTCATAGCGCGGACATAATTGTTGGACCAGAAACGCATTGATTTGCAATGCAATGATATCCAGATATGAAAAGCAATACACGATACACTGTATGCCCATATATATTTTTTTTTTTAATCAACATGTGCATGAAATTTGTATTACTACTACATCAGATGCTAAGGTATATTGATATATAACGCAAGGGGTGTCTTTAACATTCATGCCTCGTTCGCGTTATGAAACCCGAAATATACCCAATGAGTTTGTTGCTTGTTAAATTCATGTAGAGACTTACGAGAATAATTTTCAACGACTCCAGCAAAACAATTTCACAACAAACAAAACATTTTCTTACTAGATACACGAGTAACTTAGGGATGCGGGTGGGAGTGGGTGTGGGTTGCCGGCTCAAACATCGAATCGGTAAAGCGTAAATCACAATTCACCATATCAACAGACACAACCAACGTGTATCCCGATTGAGTGAATAGAAAAGTGAACGTTGCGCTCCATTGTGTGGCTTTGTGCATGACTGTTGTAGGTGGACGAGTTGACATGAATGTGACACAAACGGTTAATTCGTATCTTTTATTTTCCAGCAATGTTTACAACATGGAAAACAATGTCATTCACCACATGGCACAGAAATACGCAACGATTTCCCTATCTAAAAAAAAAAAAAAAAAAAAAAAAAAAATTCTTACAAGATTCTCCACGACAAATTGTCCTTGAGTTGCTGAAGACAAGAAACATAATTACGAATTTTTACCGCACAGTATTTTCGATCTCTTTACCTCACGGAAGAAAAACTCACGGTCATTTTGCTTCTGCAACATTTTACTTGCTGGTTTAACCATTCATCTACGCTCAAATATGAGGCAACAATGAGAATGAAAACATATCAATGGAAAAAAAAAATCTAAGTTAATGGGCACACCTATCCTCACTTAGCAGTCGACTGGACATCACAACATTTGACTACACAACATTATTTCGACACTAGGAAAATTTGGATTATCCATTTCTTTTTTTTTTTCAAGTTCAAAATCACTTCTTTTGAATTTTGATATGTCCCATAAAATTAATCGGAAAGACTTTTCCTTGCAGCACCAGAGCGCAAATGTGACTATAGCCAATTTTGTTGACATGCTTCACGAGAACGCAAATTTTAGCGCTTAGAAACTTTAGTAATATAATATTAAGCGTTTTATAAATGACATTTATTATTTATAATCATTATTATTATTATTATTATTTCAATCTTTGCACAACGTGCAGTCAAGTGAGAGAGAGAGAGAGAGATAGTGGCAGTACGGGATAAAAATAGAAATAAATGAAATACCAAAATAGAAAAAAAAAAGATTACATTCATGATGCGTAACACATTTACCATAGGACCTAATACACTGTGTCGGGGGGCTAAATCCAGTGGCACTACGAAGCCGAAATGGCGATGCAACGAGACATTTTCACGGCTCCATCGATATCCAAGCATAGCGTAGCAATTGCCAGAAAAGACAAAATGTTTTAATAATAGCCACACACACAAATGAGAGACTTCAGAGGCACAGTCATGGAATTAGAATGAGAATCAAACACGCAGGATCAATGCAACATCGAACAATCCCCTGACACGTTCCTAAACGTTCTAAGCGTGTACATAGCCCGGGTGAGCTCTACTTACTCTCGTGGCAAGAGAGCGGAGTGCAATCGCAATTTCAACTTTTGTTATAGTTGTTGTTGTGTTTTTGTTTGTTTTTTTCTCGATAGCACAAAGGAAATGACACAGGTCTCACGAAGACACTGTCCAATGTGCCTGCAAAGAGGGCGCTGTACTTTACTCAGGCATGTTTCCATAGCAACGCGGTACATATTATGTAGAATAAGTTGTCGTTTTCAGTGGGTCAACTGTCCTGGGAAATCGCATACAATGACCAGACTCTAACCATATTATTTTAGGCATGTACACATAAACACAAACACCAATTATCACATTACGTTGAGCCACTTCTTTCCGACAATCACGTGCATCGATCTTATCGCCATCATTACAATTGTACCTTGTCTGGAAAAAAAAAATGACATTATACAGATTCATTCATTATTTCAATTCCATGATGATGTAGAAATGAACACTGAATAATTGACCCCGACACGTCAGACTTCATTATGTGACCTTTACATTGACATTGTACGAGATTTTTCCCTAAATCGTACCCGTTCGCATCTGCAATCGTTCATAACTAGAAAATTCAAATTCAATTCAAATTCAAAATTCGGTACAAAAACCAGAAATTGTAAAATTACTTTAAAATCTTTGGAATTTGTGAAGTTCCTTTTTCACCATAATCAGATATTTTGAAACAATGACAACAAAATTACACGCTCATTGTTTAATCAACATCTATTGGATTGATTTAAGGAGCTCCTTCAATTACTCAGAATGGGGAATGTTGACCCTGTGACCTTTGATCTTTGACTATAAAGCTTGATTTCTCTCTAAAAAAAAACACACACACAAAACCTGTCTATACTGACATACATATACATAGTTGCTTCATTACGACATCTCAAATTGTTCTCCGATTAGGATGACCACTTTGAATAATAATACTCGCAAAGACCTACAGAAAGACAACGTGTAAACACGATGCCGTAAGAGGCATGGGAATAGAAAAGCCCTACTATCACATCAAAAGCCAACTCGCATCAGGACATTTCCATTTTTCTTGCTTTTTGATAAACGCATGAAGACGTAGAAACAAAAGCTATTTGGAAAGTATACATTAAAAACTTAACGTCGTCAGCATTAGGTTTTGCCTAGGGCCTGTTTCATGAAGAAACGTGCAGGTATACTAAAGTTTAATGTCATGGCAGCTGCCACGGTGATGACTAAAATACTAGCAGCTGATTGGCTGTTACCCAGCTGTCATCATGGCAACTGTAGCTTATCCTATACACAACGATTACAAACCGTTTCATGACATGCGTCTCAGATAAGAAATATTATCATTTTTTTAAGGGTGGGGGGGGGGGGATAACGTTACGCCAACGTGTCACTGGGGAATAATTTCAAGTACCTCTCGAGAAATTGGAACAGAATAATTTCATCGAGTGATTGTTGCTGGAATCGGCGAATCCTTCAAAATCACACGGGAGTATCAATAACGGAGGGGGGGGGGAGGGATTTCATTGAGAGAAATAAGCCTTAGCGCTTTAAGGTTTCAAAAGTAATATTCTTACACTGGAATTGGTTAATTCGTCAACATGGCATGCGAGTATTAAAATCAGAGGTAAAAAAGCTCACAGAAAAAAAAAAAAAAAAAAAAAAAAACCCTTAGCAATTTAAGGATTCTCAAGGAATATTCTCACACTGGTCTTTAATAAAAACACTTCACAGATCTAAAATTGCTCTTTAAAAGACGTCAGACACGCGTTCCAATAATGGTGAGCCTTGAAATAAATCTAATGCATATTTCATATCCATTAATCAAACGTGTCAAAGCCTTAATCAATATATATATCTTCATAAAACTTATCACTTATAGTCACCAATAAAATTGAATGGAAGCCACATAAAAACAAGACCGAATCAAAAACAGTAAGATATAAAACGCTACCCACAAGGGCCAATCAAAGTTCACATGCCGTTCAAAATCGTTCAATTGACGCATCCAAAACACAGGGGATATTTTGAATGACCTAAAAAATAACTTCTTTAAAAAACAACAATAATGCCATGATAACACTGTATTGGAACTTTCCTTATGCATACATTTTTCTTTAATAAAACTGCATGATGCCCTGTGAAAAAAAGAGGCTAAAATTCACGATTTGAAGGGAATAGTGGAATACCAAAATATCGACACTTTACAAGGCATAGTGGTGATATGCAGCATCGTAGTCACCATAACGAATAGAATTACGAAGACTATTCAAATCAATCACATCGATAAATGGAATTCAATTCGCTGCGTTCACACTGGATTGTTTGACATGTCTAGGACCGTGTTCGTTTCTGTCCCTTGTTCAGAGCCACAAAACAACTTTCTTTCACTACAGTCAGCAGTTTTTAACCACAGATGCATTGTGTGGGGGGAAAATATGCATAACGTATTTTGAATTTCGCTGGTCTGAACGCATTAAATACATAGTCGGCCTCAGAATACTTTAGGAATACTGACTGCTTTCACTGATGTGTATTTACCAAAACATCTCCGAATTGTTATTATTCTCGTTTTGAAGAGCAAAACCGCCCAGCATTGCTCAGCAGAGCGCTTGGCGTGTTTTTGCAATTTATTTTACAAGAATATTCCGCTAAAGGACTAGAGTTTTTGTAGTGATAACGCACACACACACACACACACCTAGTCAAAGCAGTCAGCAATTGAAATCATTATAAACAGTGAAATGTTCTCCCACCTTGATCGCTCAACACCTGTCGTTCTACACCTGTCGTTCGACGTAATCTCGAATAGGCACGACACATGTTTTCAAAATGACATACCATCTTGATGAACAAAGAAACGAACAACGTAGATTAGCTCTCGACGTTTAGGCAGCGAGCATTAGCGCCTACGACCTGCAAACTGGCAAGTGCAGTCATTAATATAAATAAAAAGATATCTCTCTACTCTCTACGATCCACCACGCAAAGGGGGGAATAGACGTCAATTAATCTGGGCTAGTTTGGAGACATGGAGGCGTCTTCCTTTGCGGACGAAGACGGGGTGTCCTCTTTACTCTCGCCGCTACTCTCGCTGGCGCCCGAAGTGGCGATGCTGGGCGCACTGCTAGAGTTGCGCATGTTGAGGACTGGGCGCAAAGGCTCCGATTTGGAGATGATGGACTCTATACTCAGACTCAAGGCGCTCCCCTTGGGTCGCCTTTCGGGTTCCTGGAGTTTCTGGCTCTCCAGAGCGGTAGGCTTGGTGTCGAAATAGTAGTCCCTGAAGCGGCGTAACGACTCCTTCTCCTTTTCCTTTTCCTTCGGGGAAGTCAGGGAGGACGGGGACTCGTGTTCCGTCTGGGTTTCCATGGGACTGGGGAACTGAAAGAACGTCCCCATCTGGCCCCGTTGCGTAGGCGTGCAAGGCAGGGAGCGGGAGGATGGACTCGAGTCCAGGAAAATCTTGGGCGACTTTGTATCGTTCTCGATGAACGAAGGCGGTCGCGTGCTGTCGCGGTTCCACTTGCGTTTGAATCGCAGCTTGATGGGTATTGACTCCATGCCACCAGTCGCTGCCTCTTCCGCGTCCAAGAGATCCTCTTCGGAGCGACTCTCACTGCTTGTGTGCACGATGATACGTCGTGGCGGCGCCGGTCCGAACTTACGCGCCTCCAGCCGGTCGTTGATAGGCGGTGCGCTACTAGGTGGCTTACTATCGAACAGGAGTTGTTTGGAGTCTACCTTGAGAGGCGGTGGAGGCGTCTTTCGGCGCGGCTTGTCCCTGTCGCGTCGCTCTTCGGCATGGCTAGGTACAGCGCATTGAACTGGTTCTGCGGTCTTGCGAACCGGCGAGTTCGTCACAGTGCGGTCGTCGATGGTGATGGCGGGCGGGATGCGGCGTTCACTGGCCTGCTGCTCACTGGCATGCCGTTTTTCAGTCATCCTGCGCTTGTAAAGCTCGGACTGCAGAGGCCGCTCTGGAATACGGATGGAGAGTTCTTTCTCGGGGGACTTCCGGACCCGTTGCTGCTGCTCCAGAGCTTGCTGCTGTTGCTCCTGCCGCTTCTGTTGCTCGAGCCGCTCAAGCTCCTGACGCTCGAGTCTCTCCTGCCGCTTCTGCTCTTCCTGTCTCTGCTTCTCCGCCGTCAGCTCCAGATTCCGTATACGCATCTCGTTCTCCGTGTGCGTTCGCCAAAGCGTGCCGGGGGACTGCGGTAACAGCGGGAAGGCCCTGGCGCGGAGCTGGGCTACCCGCTCGTGTTCCAGCCGGGCGATTGCAGCCTGGGCCTGCGCCTCCTGGTGGGCACGCTGGATCTCTGCCGGAGTGTATGTGAACCGCGGCCCGTGCGGCGGGTGTCCCGGTGCGGAGAGGAGCGGGCTGATGGTGGACGAAGGACTGGCCAGAGGCGAGATGTAGCACGGGCTAGCCGGCAGAGAATGGGTGAAGAATGGACCCGGGCGCATCACCTGCAGGAAAGTGTTGGGAAAATCATCAAATTTCTGTGGGAAATGTCTTTTAATACAAACATCAGACTTCAGAATGATATCAATCGTTTACTTGTACTACAACTTTATGAGAAACTGGTCCTATGATATCTGAAGAGCATTAATTTTCGATTGATCTTCTTTAGTTAGGAAAGTCATCTAATATCGACATCTCAAATCAAGAGAGATAAAGACGGAGACAAGGGAAATGAAAACTAATTTGCCCCATTCTTTCCTCCCGCACGATCGTAAATACGTCGTCAATGGACAACTGGAAAAAAAAAAAACTCTATTGTGTCCTTTTTTACATCTTTCCTCTTGCCGTTCCAATTTATGTGTAAATCTGCACAGTTTTGATATAAAAATTCGCCTCTCTCGCTTATTTATTTTTTTCATACGCTTTCATTTATGCATTGTTCATTTTGCACTGAACAAGTATTAATTGTATCTATTTGAAGATGAATTCACCTTGTTCTTAGACTTACAGAAACAAAAACAACTTGCATGCTCTAAAACACGAAATACTGATGTACAAACATGTTTTAGCGGCAAAGCCGTACCTGGAATGCTGCACCACTGTAGTTGGGCCGAAGGTTGGGGCTCATCAAACCAGCCAATGGTCGGTCGGGTTCACTAAGGCCTTGCAGAGTTTGCGGTTGAGGGGCGGGGTGACTCGCCAGAGACGAGTTGGGCTCGGTATCGCCGAGGCTGTGCGAACGGTGCCGTCGACTGTTCGGCTTTTCGTCGCCGTCCAGCGACTCGCCCGAGTCGCTGCACGAACCTTCCTTCGTGAGGTGCGAAGGCGTGTTCGGCTCATCGTCCATGTTGAGGTCTTCTGAAGCCGAGCCGAGTCCACCTCGGGAGGCCGGTACGAATGGAGGCACATATTTGAGATCGGTTCCCGGGTAGTTCACCAAGATGAGCTTGCTGAAGTTGAACTTGTACGTAAAACGTTTACCTTTGGTCTTGTTCAAAATGCGTTTGTTGTAATAGTATCTGTCGGAGGGAAGGTAGACCATAAGAAAATTACCCAGTAAGAGCATAGAATGAATCAAACTCAAATTAGCAGAAGCACTTTTATACTTGGTTCTACGAAGAACCCAAAGTGTTACGTCTTTTTTTTTATAAAGCATTTTATATTTTCTGCCAGAAATTAAAAGAAATCATTAAATTTTTGCCAATGTTGTCATTTTCTAAAGCAAGCGATGGAAGTAGATGAAGACATCTCTGGAAAAAAAATGAAGGTTTTGTATCCATTTTTAATAACTGGAATCGTATTAATTTTATTTAGACTATTTTCAAATTGTCAAAATTAATCGTATTATCTGTTTTATGGATCACATGTGACATTTATGTGTACATGAATGTTGATTAGTGAATACTTTCTCTTAGTAGAAAAAAGAAGGAGCACATAATGATTGAAAAAAAAAGAACGTAGATAACAGAAAGATAGAACACTGGGTTCTATCAAAGAAAAAATGAGGTCTCGTTTTCGACAATCATGAATAAAATGGAAACTGCATGAGTGTACATTATAACAAATTAATGTCCACAAATTTCTGGACATAGAGTTTATAAGCTCAGAGCGGGACATGCAAGGCTTCCATAAATTCTAGAATTTCAAGGAGAAAAAAATGATTAGCAGATTAAGACAAAAGGAGATAATATGCTCGAGTTTTCACAAACATTTGTAAATTTACTGCGCTACTTTTACTCAAACAAACACAGCTTTGGATGTCAAAGTATCTCGCATAGACTTGAGTAGATTTTCATCATCAATATCATATCTTCATTAAGTATTGTCGTTGAGGGTGTACTCCTAGTGAACACAAAAACTACGTTCCAGAGTCACTGATCTCTGCAAAAGGTATCTGGATATCTCATTGTTCCTTTCACGCTGTACAAAGAAGTGAAGTCGTCGCGCCGCCATCTTACCAGGCACACTATGGGGATTGGCACATTTAGGGAGCTTTAGATTTTAGACGCGCGGACGTTCAAAGGGAAAGAAACATGGTCTGAGCGTGCGCAGTAGCGCACGTCAAGTTACTGCGCACGCTCAGACCATGTTTTTTTCCCTTTGAACGTCCGCGCGTCTACAACCTAAAGCTCCCTATTAGCTCTAACAGAGACTGTTACCAAGATCACGTGTTGTCGTGAGCTCCGTTAGCAAATGTATGGATGACATGCGCGGTAAGATGGCGACGCAGTAGCTTCAGAGTGATTGGCAAATGGAATATTCAGACAATTCCTGTAGAGATCAGTGTATCCGAGTGCGTTTCTTACCGGAGCGCGCGGCTGAGCTTGTCATAGTTCATGTGCGGCTTGCACTTGCGCATGCCCCAGAGGCGCGCCAGCTCGTCGGGGTCCTTGATGAGGAATTCCCCGTAGTCGCCCTGCCAGGCGATGACGTCGCGAAACTCTTCCTTCTGCAGCAGCTCGAGGATGAAGTGCCAGAGCTGGATCTGCCGGCTGCCGGGGCTCGACTCCGGCTTGTAGGCCCAGTCTGGGAAGGCAACACCACCTCGGGTTGAGGCGAAACAGGAGAAAGACTTAGAAACGACACCAACCACGACACACTTTTTCGGCAGAGGGGGCAAAACACACATTTATACATCAAATTCAAGTAAGCTTCGGAGTGCAGCCATGGAGATACTTGTATATCGCATACATTTCAGGGTGCAAAATTGACTCCCATTAATAAAGGGTGCTTTTACCAGACCTTATGACCTTTCTGACTGAAAAAATATAAAAGGTTTGGCTCAAAACTAGGAAAGAAAAGAAGTGTCCAAGGACGCGTGTAGTAACATTATTAAGACAAAATAAGAAACTCCTATTGGAACATCAGCCGGGTATGGTCGAAATTCAGATTCTTTCGTCCAAATTCAAAATGGTTGGGAGGTCTGTTTTGGAATCTCTCGTGAGAACACAAAGAAATCATAATCAGGAAGTTTTCAGGGAGCCTCCTGTAGAATCATGGTGCCTAGCCATAATATTCATATCAAGCACATTCTCAGCGTTTATCACACGGGAAACATACCAGAGAACGAGAGGCTTTATCAGTTTATTCAGATTAAATCATTTCATACCCATGAGACCCTTGTACTAAATGATACATTCAATTTAGCATTTCCTAATGAAAACATTAGAAGAGATGCAACATCGGGGAAACGCCAGGTAAAAATTCTGTCTGACAGGAGCCAGTTTGGTTAGAACAGGGAGGTGGCTTCCACCTCCCTGGTTAGAATAAGTGGCAAAGAAATGGCACACTTTAAATCAAAATTAAATTTCTCGTTTCCAAAAGTCCATGATTATAATCATGACCATATTCGAATGTAATGATACATTTTTATAACACAGTGTTTTTATGATACTTCTAAGAGCATGTTAATTGTTATAACCCCTAGTCTTATGGCTCCAGTAATGGCGCGTAAGCACAATAGTCCCTATGCACACTTACGCAGACACAAGGCTAAATTTATGGAAGTACAAGTGTATAACAATTGTAGGAAATAATTACTGGAATTCCACATGGGCACGTTGGGACTCGCCAAGGGACCCGAACTCGGCTGCGGCGGGCCGGCTGGGTGGTGCGAGTGGTGCGGCGGCACTTGTGAAGGTGGTCCCAAAGGCGGCTCCATCCGGCGGTACTGCATGAGCATATCGCTGTGCGGCTGCAGCGGCCGGTGTACTGAGAGCGGCAGGCCCGGAACAATGCTGGTGACTGCCGCGGTGCAGGCAGGGGAAACCCCAGCGTTGGGGGCGCTGCTCAGGGTGGTGGTGGCTGGCGGTGGACAAGGCATCAATTAATGGTGTGCACGGGGGATCGCAAAATAGAAACGGGTGAATCTGAAAAAGCGAAGAGAGAGAGAGAGAAAGAAAAAAAAATAGAGGTTAAATGACAGATCTGTTTAAGTGAACGCTGACGAAGAAAGATAATGCTGTTTCCTTTTAAATAAGGGGGAAAAAAGATGCAAAATGTTACAATGACCTTGATAAATAAAGTAAAATAATTTTTGTTTTTCATAATTATTAGAATCGGACTTGGAATACAAAAGTGACGGAAATGCAGTGATTCAGCTCTCAATCACGATAACGAACAGACAATCCTCCAATTCGTTTGGGGAAAAAAGGATTATCATACAAATCATGTCTTCCCGTAACATAATTCAACACAACAACGTTTCAAAGTTTAAATTCCATTTTCCCTGAATCTTTTCACGTCAAAATTAATTAAAAAAAAGAACATTTAACGCAGTTGTGGTTAGGAGATTGAAAGACTTGAGAGGCAGTGACGTCATTGCCTCATCTGATTGGCATTATGATGTGTTTGATATAATATCACTATTAGTCAAAACATGACGTGAAAGTCTGTGACCACTGTCTTGCTTGCCTTTAAGGCAACCTCAAATCTAAACATGTCCCACAAATGAAACAATTTTGCAAACCAAATTACAAATTGTTGAATATAAACGTCTTTTTTTTCGGGGAGGGGGATTTTGTTGACAAAAGGATTGAGGGCAATTGCTCCTTACATACTGTGTTAAATTATGATGTGATTCGTGTACTAGTGTGTTTTTATAAGGCTTCTTCTAGCTTGGAAGGTATTTTGACACAAAGCTTGCCCACAAAGGCGTTAACTCTGTAGGATGTATGTTGGTAAACGAAATCCAATACTTATACAATGCGTTTCTACACTATACTGGAGAAAACAATACTTTCTGAGCACGCAAGGTACTGTAAAAGTGATTTCTTTCGCGGTGGTTTTATTTTCGCGCTTTTCGCGCTTTGAGGTTGAACCGCGAATTTAACATCACGCGAAAATGTTTTGAACTCGTCGCTTGTACAACGCCATCATTACCGACCGCGAATTTAAACATACGCGAAAAAGTCCGCACCGATGGAAACCGCGAAAGTTTCTGTACGCGAAAGAAATCACTTTTACAGTACTGTTATACACAGTATCGTAAAGAAGAAGCGGCTAAAACAGTAGAGAGGAATGAGAAGATGGAGAGGGAGGAGGAGGAGGAGGAGGAGGAAAGAATATAAGGTGATGATGGAGACGAACATTGGACATACACATCTTTTTACCAGTAGGACTTGTAAATTACCTTTGTAATTATTACGGGCAGTTTGACACAGAGACTATTATTCCGAGTACAGTGATTCTCAACAGTTTAAATCATCATCTCCACTTTATACACCTCTTTTTTTCGGGGGGGGGGTGGGGGATTGGGTTATGGAGTGGCGTCACAGAAAAGAGACTCCATTCTTCCTTCATTTTTTCTCGATTCTTTCTATGTACCGCTGTCTCTCTCTTATGGCAATATAGCCACCGTATAAGATGCGTCACGATAAACTCTTGACAATGCCGTGACATTTCCCAGTCCAAAAGGTGGAAATAAATGGACTGAAGGGAGTATTACAAACGTATATACCTATAGAGAAACATCTAAAGGGAGCTTGATCCTTTCAGGGAATATAGCAGCAGCATTGTCGAGGAAGTTGCGTTATAACCCCCAAAAGGAATGGAAGACAATGACACTTATCGAGGGACTACCTCGGACTCTGAAAAGGGCCAGGAATATACAATCCCCAGGTTGGTGACTTGCCGAGCAAAGGGGTGGGGCGGGAGTAGGGGAGGTAAGGTACAGAAGAGGAAAGACATGACATTATCGTAATAATATTACAGCATGGATTCATGAAAAAACACCATAGCGGAGCGCAAAGGGTTGTAGCGGGGGGGGGGATTTCATGCAAAGAAACACGTTTGACATCGGAAATGCACAGGATCGGAAATACGCATTCTGACGCGACCTTTGCTTCTCCCAAGAACGCGCTGAGGACAATGCAAGTGGCCTAGTTTGCTGCTGGGTAAGGATAGGGTTGAGATTTTTTTCCTAAAGGAGTAGACAAACATAAGGTGGAATTGGAGGGGATACTGCAGTACTGGCAAAACAAAAGCAACGAGAGAGAGAGAGAGAGAGAGAGAACGAGGGAGAGGGGTGCTGATATTCTATAAGAGATCTTAAATTCGCCGGCAAAACGTCTTCCCGTTCTTGGTGAATAGTTAAAACATACGCGATGGTTATTCATGGCATTTTTATCCGCTTATTTAGTGGCAGGTTATTTTTGACTTGAATCGATGGATGTAAAACCCGTAGTTTCCCTTTTCATGGAATGGCGGGTTGCTACCGATGTCATGGGAACACCGACCGAGGATTGATGGTTGGCAGATTGGGGGGAAAAAACACGGAAAGGGAAATAATAACTTGCCAGTTGCTATTCCTGTTTTAGTTACGCTCTTGGCTGTTGCTATTTCCGCACGCTGTTTATTCACGGCGGGAGAAAAAAGCGGCTTGAATCGGCTCAGACGCAAGTCACAGTCGTTCGGTATCTCTCCTGATGGTTCATTACCACTGTCCGCCGCATATTGCAGCGCGGCGCCACGCTCACTGCGCCGTAGCCTGTGCAGGGAGGCTAGCTATGATCACAGCGGTGACGTCAATCTAATTTACATACGAGAGAAATACCCCTGAACACACGGGCGTGCGGAGACTCGGAAGGGAAATGCGTAGAAGATCTAATTTTAGTTGCAAACAGATATCCAAGGCTAAACTTATCTGTACGAGCGCCATGAATAAAGATGAGAGGAAACAAATGCGTGTGCGGACGAGAGAGGAAGTACTTCGCGCCGAGAACATTGTTTTAAACGTTTGAGCCTACTAATAGAACAGGATTTACGGGCTTTCGACTTGCTTCTCCGTGAGGCGCTTGCGGAAACATTACGATTATAATCGTAGTTGTGTAGAATCAAAGGGAGTCTCTATAAGGCAAAGGCACTTGACGTAAATTGTTGAATAAGATGGTGAAGGGGTGGGTGGGGTTAGCGAATTATCAACTTCACAATTTTGCTTTGAACCATGGTGCGGAGATGCGGTTTAAAGCGCTTTCCTTGTTTTATTTCACGTAGAGAATGACGAGGTTGTCTCCTAAACACTGGAAATACTTATGCCCGTGTCATGACGTAAACAGATCAAATCAACGCGTTAATCTAACCGGTTGTATACAAACAGAATCATTGTTTCCGTACAAGGTAATGCCGACATAGGTTTTTTTAATGCGTGTGTTTTTAATTTATCTGTTGCCATTGCATGTACACGCCACATACATACACATACACACACATAGATTTATAATCTTATTATGATAATAGCCTCTAAAAATGAAATGGCAAATCAACAATTTAAATGTCACTCCTCGAATCTTTTGTTGGTACTAAATTCAACGCTCAAAATGTTGGGATTCACAATTCAGTTAAAGGATGAAAAAGATCCGCGATCCAGCATTTTGGTGTTAAACATTTCGAGTATATACAATCTGACATTAACAAAATATTCCAGGAGTAACAACATTTAAGTGGGATTTACCATTTTATTTCTAGAGTGTACATATACAGCTGTCTGCAAAATATATACCCACGATTTTTTTTTTTTATATCATGCCAATTAATAAGATGATTGAGTTTTGCCGACAACCATCTGACAAACATCAACAAGAAGTCAGAAACCAGATTCATTTTCTATTTTTCTCTATATCTTAATGTTTTTACATGATTAATATTTATCATACGTTTTTGTTTTAATATATATATTACATTTCTGTTTTAACTATTATCTATTACATTTTTGTTTGAACATACTTAAATTCATATTTATATTTTTTTAACATTCGTACCGCAGTTTTTAATGTGTAATTTGGGAAATTTTGAATTATTGTAAAGTATCAACAGCAATTCAGCCTGTTGGCTGCTATGTTTTACTGTGCATGTTTTTATCAATAAACCAAGTCAATTGAATTCAATTTACTGTGGCACTCGGGCACGGGTTCGATACCATATCACATTGTCATAGTATTAGATAGCATTACATTTCCAATTCCATTTCATTAGCATAACAAAAGAAATGTAAAGATTATTATTCCTTTTACAGGCTTTACAGACTTTAACCCAACTCGGATATTAGTCATCAATATTGATCACAAGCCATTTCTTTGTGTCAACATTCAGTACACTGGATTTCTTCACTTTCTCAGCGAGAATTCTTACATTCCAACAAAATTACTAAAATATAAAGGACACCTAAAAATCTGGAAATCTCGATGTTTCTATTGTTATGTCAATGGAGTCAAACCCAAATTTACGTTAATTGGTACATGTAGATGACACCTAAATAGGTCATGTATATCACAGCCATGCCGAAGTACGATCATTTCATCATTAACTTATCAGAAAAAAAAAAACACCCAAAATGTTTCAGGGTATGAATAATCACATTGTGCAGACAACATTACATACATATAACATTACATGATGTATACATACACAGGGCAATATATAAACCTAAACGTGTTCAAGTGAAGACATTTGAATCATTATGTAGGTCTACATCACGAATCACATTGAACACATTCAAGATAATTAATCTATCATATACAAGGATGTTAATATTTGTCTCTTCCCGCCATCGTGTAAATCTGGCCACCGTCTCGACACATTTTCTTTCTTCTTCTTTTTTTCTATATTTTTTTCGCACCTTTCCCTAATTCCTTCTCCAACACCGTTAACTTCATCCCCGCTCCTAAATTTTCGTTACTTTTGGCGGTAAAAAGTACCAGGCTCAATCACTTCCAAAGACAAGAAATAAGCACGATCGGTAATTCTCATGAAATCACGGCTATTCTCTCCAGGGAATCACGCAACACGCCCTAGAAATAGTCGACCCCGCGTTAACACTCGGAGAAAAAAAAAATCAAGAACCGCAAAAAAAACTCGCAAGAAAAAAAAAAGTGAGAATCTTCAATCGAATACGTCCACAACCTATATATGTCCTAGAGTTACTAAAAATTTCCAAAATACATTTGTGCACCCATCCAAATACAACCCTCTTGTAACGACCGATCCTCCCCTCAAGTTTATACGTCGGACGCTATTTATCAAAGCGATATCTGGATTGATTTTCGCGGGACAGAAATACACTAACAGTCTGCCGACGCACACTCACTCTACCCGCGCTGACTGTTGCATGCATTTCGTAGACGCTACCGTGTCCTCGCTTGAAAAAACAAACAAACAAAAAACAAAAAACAAACAAAAAACACACACACACAAACACACATACAAAGAAATAATGATAGAAAGCGGGTTTGGGAATGATCTCATTTGACAGACACACCATTGTATTTTCCTGTCATAATTTCTGCTCATTTTTTGGTCACTATATTTTTTGTCTCTCTTTTTGCGGGTCATACGTCAAAAGGATAAAGACTAAGTGATAGATATAGAGAGAGGGAGAGAGGAAGAGACGCTGACGGGATGTTCTGAGACAACCTGAGATTTATACACTGAGTAAAGGAAGACGTAGAAACAGACACACAGAGACGTGAATGCGACAAGACTCAGGTGAAATGGGAAGGGGGTATTAGTGCAGACAAGAGATAACGGAGGAAATTGACAAGAAGGTATCTTATATGAAGGCGGCTGTTGACGATGATGGTGATTTTGCAGTGTAATGTGAGGTCGCCGGTAGTTAAGCAGTAGACGGGGCAGAAACCCGAGTAGAAAAACTGACAGCGGTAAGACATTATCATCAGTGGGTTTCCTGTTTTGATTTGTCTGCCCGCTGAAAATAAGACTATAATTGTATAGCGACATTGCGTGACATTAATGATTAAAGCTAGTGGTTTTCACAACAACAGCGTGTATAAGAGACGGAGAAAGATCAGCCTTGTTTACAATCTGACTTCTTCTATTACATCAGATGGATTTGGTGCCTTATAAGTCTGATATACTACTGTTATTATTATTATTATTATTATTATTATTATTATTATTATTATTATATTATTATTATTATTATTATTATTATTATTATTATTATTATTATTATTATTATATTATTATTATTATTATTATTATTATTATTACTACTACGTCCTGTACTGTTTCACTTTATCTTTTTTTTTTCTCTTTCTAAATGCATGTGTACGTGTGTATCTTGCATACAGTTGCGCCTAGAGAATGTAAATATCAGATGGATTTGGCGCCATATAAGTCCTATATATTATTATCATTATTATTATTATCATCGTCATCATCATTATTGTAGTTGTTGTTGTTGTTGTTATTACTGTTGTTGCTGTTGCTGTTTATGAAGTACATGAAGGAGAAAAATATATGGCGGTCTGTGGCCTTGTTTTTCGTTGATATTTCTATCGGCTGAAAAAACTTTATAAAGCACTATTCATCATCATGCTGAACTGCTGAACACACACACTCGAGTTCATGACATACATCTTTCTATAATACACATTGCTGGTGTGAGATCATTTTGTTGAGACTTCCCATAATAACAGTCGCGCTACTATAAATACACAAAACATCGGGAATGTTAAAGGTAATGTTTACCATTGGGAGCAGTGATTTAAAAAAAAATCAAGTTATCACATCTGATGCATATGTGTAGGTCAGTTGTATTGCAAAACATCCTACCATAATGAACATTTCGCAATGAAGCATCAGTCATAAGGAAAATCTCAGTAAACCATAACAGTAGGCGGTTTACTTTAGAAATTAAGAATTGTAACTACTATCCACATTTTGCATATTTGCAATTCTTAACATTGATCGTAGCGATTAACATTTCTACATCCGTTGTTTCTATCCCTAAGTCACATTTTGGAACTATTTTGAAGCACTATAATCAATGATTATAAAGCTGGGTTTTTGTTTCATCTGCAAATGGTAAATAATGCCTTTAAACATGGCATGGACGTGGTGCTCTCTGAATGCCTAGATTCATGGTTGCCGACTTCGGTTCCACATACACAATGTACCTCAAACAAGGTGTACCATACGAGTCCAGTCACTACATACATCAGTGTACATAACTGTATTATTGTTTACGATTGCCATTGTTATACACTTCTGCCTGAACTATGGACATAATCCTGACTCTCAACGTCAAGATAACTGCACTTTCCCAAAGTCTATAACCACCTCTTGTAAAAACTGTTTGAAACGACACAAATCCCCAGCACACAATGAAGTACAGGTTTACAAGAATCATGAGTAATCTATAAATTAAGTCATACGAATTATCAATATGCTCAAAACTTTACTGACCATATCCGCTAAAGGGATGTGCGTAAATGTAGCAACAAGAAAAGAACCAGACAACGGAGTAGAAATGTAAATTTGACCTTCTCCACTTGTTAAAAGAAAAAAAAAAACGAGAGAGAGAAAAAAGCGACTTCGCATCCCTCCTCTTACGAAATATGAGAGAATGGGATATATTCACAAGTCCTCACTTTAATATGCTGAAACTTGATTGGCATCTCTTCCCCCTTTTCAGCAAAGACGCTCCAGATTAAGTCTAAATTCTCGTCAAACCGAAGAGGGAGAGAGGAGGACAATCACTAAATCTCCGATAATACTGACGCTACAGATCCGACTGCTGGAATGAATCAGGAAATTACACATTCATTGACTGTAACGGGAACAAACAACTCGAGCGAGGAGAAAGGAGAGGGGTGGGAGGGGGAAGAGACGGGTAAAAGTGTGGGAGGGTAGGTGCATATCGACCTGCTTATGCAAAATTATACGTCATTCCACTGAGGAATCAACAATTTTTTAATGTTTTTATTAAACGATAAATAACATAATAATGTACAGAATTATGGTTATGAATATACTTGAAACAAAACAAAACAAAACAAAATCATACATAAAAATGATAATAATATTAACAAGGGGACTTTTTCGTTTGAACCACCATGAGCTGATTATACTGGACACAGAGTTTCAGACATGTCACAATCTATAGTGACTGAGGTGAAGAATAAGAATGCTTTTCAAAGTTTGTAACAAATCACAACGAAAAAAGGATGATGATAGCCACGCCACTCAGAGTGTAGGATTAATAGTACAACTCACAATGTAAATAATATGTTTATGGCGCATAAATTCTACGGGTTTTCTTTTTTTCTACAGTATTCTCATCGAAATCAAACGGAAAGTGTTTATTTTTCGAAAAAAAAAGACATACAGTAGATGGATCTGTACCATAAACCAATGTAGAATCATCAGCAAGTGACGTCATATCACGTGAGCTCAGCATCCATACAAATTTAACATACCCCGTGATACATTGCCAATTGATTTACTGATATCTACAAGGTTTGATTAATATTGTTCGACTACGTTTGAACCTTCTTTATAGAGTTGGATGTGTTTAATCTGTCGTCGCACACGAAAAACGCGTTCGTGCGAGAGGGTGGCACTCTGATATCAAAGAGTTCTATGCGTACAGCCGAATACTATACAGAGCAGACGATACCGCTTTTGGTGATAACTGTCAAAGAAGCGCGCAAATGGCAACATAGGTTTATACCTCCTGCATACGCACTGTCATTATATAAGATGGATAGCGCGCTGTCAGAGTTCCCGTACATAGTAGGATCTTTACAGGGGACATTATATCCAACAACAAGGACAAAAGCACCCAAAAGATGCTTTCGTTTCCCACCTGAGGTGGTGGTGCTTATTTTGCAAAAACGTTCTCGAGTATCACTTCTCACATGACAGTAACATATCACCAAGTATTTACATTATTGATTCAATTTATCATTCTCAATGCAATTGTGCAGCTTTAACCATGAAGAGAAAGAGAGGGAGAGAGAGAGGGAGAGAGAGTGGGAGACAGTGTTTTGTTGTTTTCTACGTTTTCCATAGCCTGACAGCATACCAATTAAATCTATACAACTTCTTCGTATCTGCACACGCTGAAAATCTTTTACTGTCGATTTCTCTCTCTCTGAAGCAAAATTCACTGAAAAGGAGCATTCAAAAGGAGGAAGAAACATACAAAAAATGCTTCCTTTTTCTTTTCACGGAATATGCAAGTATTTTGATCATGATGGCTTTACAACACGGACGCTTCTCTGTATGATTTCTCATTTATGGCCAACTCTATTTTCTTTCTTTCCTTATTTCAATGTTCGGCTTAAATAACAGAAACCCTATGAACAAGATCAAGCAAAGCTTCACTTTATCAGTTTATGACATGCTAAAAAGACGCTCATTTCGGAGGTGTTTCAAATACGCCCATGGTCAATAGTATTCTACATAAATAGTACCACCATCACCATCATCATGTATAATGAACAGCATCACAGGTCTTACTTTAAGCGTCGATTCCGCCATACAAAGCATGAAGATGAAAGGGGGATAAAAGAGGAAAAGAAAAAAGGGGAAACGCACACACGTGGCGGACATTCTCAAGACTTGAGGAAACAGCAAACGGGAATACTTCCCGTCTTACGACAGCCAGATCTAGGAGGAAAAAGGAGAGAAGAAAGGCGATTCTCTGCTATACAATCCTTCTCTTGACAAGTTCAGCCGTCTCCCCGGCACACAGCGCTGGACGCGCGAGACTCAAGCAGCCATTATTTTTATTGATGGGGAAAAACGTCGGATCGATTGGTAATAGCGGGGCGGAAATTACGACATCGCAAACTCATTAGCGAATGAATCAAAGACGTCAGCAAATTAGGAGTGGGTCGCTTTTCATCGTCTGCGGATCCATTCACAAAACATCCTCGTATTAAAGTACAGATTATCAGGACGAAGATTCTCGGAGACCTTCTTGCACATCTTGCAGACACCAGTCGCGACAACGGGTTATGTGTCGAGCCATCTCTACACCATGCCTCGTGGAGTCGTGCTACATAGGCATGACCAAACTGTCTGAACAAATTCGCAAGTCCTGCTATTATACAGTGTACCGGGAGGCATGAACACCTTTGGAAACTACGCACGAACTTTTCACTTGCAGCGCGCTCGGCATAAATTGGCGGCTGCCCCTAAACCCCTAAAAAGGCAAAACAAAACAAAATAAAACAAAAACAAAAACAAAAACAAAAACAAAAACAAAAACAAGAACCATTCAACGCAAAACAATACGAAAATATAAGATAGAATAATTACAGAAAACACAAACAAATGCAAAAATGCACATATAAAAACAAAACAACGCTGCAAAGTCCTCTCGACTCTCGTCACCTCGACTCTCGTCACCTTCGGCTATACGAGAACGCCTTGAGCAGGGAAACGAGACCGACTTCCCGAAAGATCATGCCTCCAAGTCAAATACGGGGTGGAAGTTTTACTGGGCTGTTCATCTCCATTGTCCCATCTCATCACTGCTATTAATCACAAGTGTACTGATCACCTTATCAGGTCATTTATCTTCACTAAATTCGAAATGCCGCGACTGATTTCCCGTCCGGAGAGGTGGGCAATTACGGCCGCCTGTCACTCGACAATTTCGCTCTTTGTTCCGGTGACGACACGAATTATGAACACAATTTACACACTTCGACGTCCATTCAAAACACTAAGTAGACCTTTGTTTTCTTGTTTACTCTGAAAATCTATTATACACCGCTGACATAGACCCACAGAGAAGACAGGGGCTGAGGCCTTTGGTAAACAAGTTGTCACTGCGGAAATCATGCCCAATGAATAACAACGTCGCACGTTTAGTTCCTCAAAAAGAATTCAATTTCCGACACGTGGCGAGCGTGTGTACCTTAGCGAGCGTGAAGTAGAAGGATAAGAAAATATTCATTTGCAGTAACTATGATCCGCCTTTTTGTTTTCTTTGCCGTGTGGAAGCCATATAACTATCTTATTTGAACAATTAATATCCACGTCTCGTACATTCCTGAGTGTTCTTTATTTATATTGCTGTTTTTCTGAATTCGTTTACAATACACCAAGTATATTATGTGGGCTGTTTCCCCCCATATTTACCTTGATTTCTTGTGATTAGAATTCAGAGATACGCTCTTCAATCAAAAGGCTCGCTCGCTCTCTCTCTCTCTCTCTCTCTCCCAAAAAAAAAGAAACAAAGAAAGCAAAGATTCAATTTGAGGCTCACCAACGCCTACCAATGATTCGCGCTGTGTCATATATGCACTGATCTCTTCACACATGTTCTGGTGTCAAATCCTCTTTTGTGTACGTGTATCTATACAGATTCGGAATGATCTTAGTCAAAAGGATTTTGAACAAGGTAGATTAGATGACATCTCAAAAATATCATCAATTTTTCATCAAAAAATGCGTCGATTAGCAAATTGGCAGCAATAATATTGTGATTTCTTTGCTATGACACAGCTTCACAGAAATTAACGTTTTAGAGGCAGGTGAAATTATAGTACTACGTGGTTTCAAAAGGGTCTCGATGGGAAAGATAATATTTCAAGACTCAGGTTATTTCCATGTACGGCCTCGTTCATACAGAGAACAAGATTCATATATCTATATATATATATATATATACAGCATGATATCATATCCTTCTTTAGGCGCGTTGGCATTATCTTCCTCATTATAGGTTGCGTTGCATTATCTTCACTTGCACTGATAGCAAATAATCATGTTACTTCAGCATCAGTAGTGTATCCGTTTCTGTGTTCTACCTTTCGACTTATTTCTTATCTATACCGGTTTAAAAAGGAAAAAAAAAACCAACAACTTTCTGGCTACTACACTAACTTGCCATCAAGCTATAGCTAATTTCAGACTTCGGATTTGTGAAATAAAAAAAAAAGAAACATATAATAGGCACGTCTGTATACCGTTCATTACATTTTGCATGACAACCATGACAACTGCTACTTAAAGCGCGTAACTCAACTCAATAACAATCTGAGGGCTTTGGTAGGGAGTTTCTTGAGATAAAGATTCGTCCGGGTATACAGACTGTAAAGAAAACTTAGGCCTTATTGCGTCTAAAAAATAAACAATAAAAAATAAAAACATTATCATGGACATTCCGCTCGATTCCAAATGCTATTCTCTATTCTGTCTGATGTTTTGCCCACACATCTTCTAAGTATCAGTGGTAGTTTGATGTTTCTCAAGTTTTTCATATTTTTTCTATATGTTTGATTACATTTTATTTTGAAGACGTTGCCAATTCTTGAGGATGTTGCATAGCGCTTTGCTGACTTTTTTGAGGATGTTGCACAAGAAAATGAGCATGTTACAGCAATATGCTAAAACCCCTTGTGGACCAAGCACCGTGGTTATGGTTTTATGCAAACTTTCACTGTTACGGATACTAGTATATGACTTCAATCGCTCTATAACGTCTACTTTTGAGTAAAGTGGGTTTCCATTTCAAAAGACATAGCCCATTGTTTTCAGGCTCTTTCTTGCTCAAGTACACTATAGCTATTACACAAGAAGATGGCGACAAAGCTCACGAAAAAGAAAAAAAAAAATCAAGCGGAAACTGTTCTTCCGGTTGGCCGGCAAGAACAAAACGCGCTGATCGAACGGTGCGTCGTCTGTATGACGAGTGCCCACTGGATTTCCTTATTTACAGAGAGATGCTAAATCGAGTGCCCGTGTCTCATTAATGCATGTATGTATGTATGTGGGACGCACTGCCGAGGAGGAAGCCGTTTTGCGTCAAATCAAGGACTCGTTGTTTCAATTTCACATGGGGTGTATTTCTTAAACCGACATCTTAAACCATAAAGCCTTGAGCAGTGAAGAGGCAGATATACTGCATAAAACGCGGATGCAGAAACGTCACAACAGTCGGGTTGCTGTGACAATTGTTTTTACATTTTCCTTACTAGTTGATTCCCCTTTCTCTCTTTCATTATATATATATATATATATATATATATATATATATATATATATACGCACATGTGACATATTTCGTATTATTGATATGTATATATATATATATATATATATATATATATATATATATATATATATACTTTAATAATCTTTGGGATAAACTTTGTCTATCTACGTTTCAAACATCTCTCTTTTCGTGTTGTATGTAATAGAAACTCCCAATGCGCAGCTGAAAGAGGTTACACCAAGGTCTAGCTGTTGTATACACGGGAAAGTTGAGGCAGGGGGCCGAGCTCCTAATTCCACTGTCATAAAGCGGCCGCTGTCAGCTTCCCTCTTCGCAAACTCTATCAGTTATTGCGTAGACACAACGGGATAACAAGCAGCCCAAATGATCATCAGCTAACAATGCATCCTCAATCATGTCTATAGATGTGGGTATAGATAAGTATGGGTTCTATGATAATAATTTCTTTGGGAAAGAATGATTCAAAGTATCACCCAATATAAACTCGGCCCCGCTCGCGTTTTAAACACTGCAATGAGTAGTAGGGTTGCTAGATCATCTGGGAAGTGAAGATTTACACGTGATGGCAGTAATGCTGGGTAAGTGTCATGAAATACGAGAAAACACTACAAAGACAACAAGAATTTCAAAGCTGAATCTGTCAACACGGGCAAGAGAGAAATCAGCAATATCTCACCAATATCTCTCGTGCAAATTTAATACACACCCGGAATTGTTATGATTATTTAACTTCCACAAGCGACATCAAACCTTTCTTTTTGACTTTCCAGTCGCTACAAAGTCCCGAGTGGCAATCGTAAACTTTGAGGTAATGAATAATTTGTTACATTTGCTTCGTACTATTCAACTGCAGAAATAAAGCTTTCACCTCTAGAAATCATCATTTGTCACGTTTCCAATAAGCAACGAGCAGATGACAGTTTTTACTTCTAATTGTAAAACGGAGTGGTAATTGAAGTGTTCGAAGAAAGGAAGGACTCGCATCGCGCGTTTTGTTCAACCGCATGCAGCAAAAGGTAAATTACGTTTCTGTCACAAAACAAAACAAAAACAAAGCAAAACAAGTCGCCTACGGGATCATAAAAAACGCACACATGCACACACACACACACCAAAGAAGACATCGTGAAAAATTATCTTCTAACGGAGAATGTACTTACCAGAATGTGAATTCCTCTTTTCAACAAAGTCGATAATGGATGCGGGTTTGAAATTGCAAGCTCAAGACGTATGGGCCAAATATCGCACTGTCGCTATAGCGCCGAGGACGGTTTAACAAGTTGATATCTACTGCGGATGACACACACCGCACAGACTGTGATCGGAGCGAAAGCACTCGAGTTAAACACACCACGTTGGCGCGACGCTCGGGCGAACACGCCGACAGCCGCGCGGTGAGTGTACACACATGTGTCAGCGAACGTGTGTGTGTGTGTGTGTGTGTGTGTGTTTGTGCGTGCAAGTGGTTCTGTGTGTAAGTTGTGTATACAAGTCTCTCTGTGTGTGTGCGTATATACGTGAGAGTGTGTGCAGGCGACAAAATTAGCGTCGTGTCGAAAGCTCCGCAGCGCACGCCGGGTCGCCTGACCACTGACTGAGGCGAACAACTGCCTGTTGTTGATATTTTAGGCGCGATCAGAGGGAGAGAGCGATCGTGCGAAAAGTTCGGGGTTGCTACTTAAGACCGCAAGCATCTGACGTCATCGTAGTTGAGACCCACGTGTGGTAGTGACTTTCAATAGTACTTTATTTACAGTCGTCTTCATGCATTATGTCCGAAATTATACTATAATAGATATTCGTCAGGTTACGGAATATATACGATTATCAAGTCCATGCTATTTTGGAATTAAACTTTACTTGACATCATGTGCGATTCAAGGACAAGCGTGTGTGTGTGTATCTAATTGATAATACATAAGACCTCAACGAACAAAAACCCAATCAAGTTTCGATTTTAACGTTTAAAACACTGCAATAAAACAAGTGATATGGAATTAAGACAAATCGGGAACTTACACGGCGAAAAAAAAAATCAACTGAAAATACCGAGTATACGAAATTTTACCACCTTGACAACGCGAGTCTTTTAAGTGTTTCATTGAATATCTCAAATGCATTATGTCGGTTGTTAACTGACTGTTTATTGACAAAGAGATATCAAAGATGTCAACAAGCAATTGTAAACAAACAAAACAGAACAGATTCGGGACAAAAATACGTTGGGTTTTCCGAAAAGACAAAACCTTGCCGTCGAAAAAAAAAAAAAAAAAAAAAAAACTGGTACGTGGATTTGAAATGAAATACATGCATTTTATTCTTGCTCAACACACACGCACACACATACAGACATACACACAACGCACGCAAAACAACACACGCGCACACGCACACACACATACACCACAGAGTGAAAGTGACTACCACCGAGAGATTACACGCAAGGCGGTGCGAGGATTCGAGTAAACCTAAAAAACACACGAGCTGTGAAGGAGCTATTTCGAGGGGAAAACAAACTAAATTGGAAAGGAGGGGGTGGTTAGAGAGGTTCCTCAAGAAAAACGTCCTTTTTTTTTTTTCTTGCTTACAAGGACAAATGGAGAAAAGGCATGTGGAAACATGGTAGATATTCACTCAAACCTTGCATCGTTGAGATGACGTTTACATAGTCATATACACTGCTATCTAGACCCTAGATAGTCGTTGCCCGGTGGACCGTGGCCACTAAAGTCTGACGTTTCGGCCCACCAAAATGTCAAAAAAAAAATGTACCGTTTTGATTGCCTGATCGCAAAACTAAGATTCCAAATTGATGGTTTGCTTTTGTTTCGAGCCACCGCATTTCTTTTCGAGCCTTCAAAATTTCAGATTTCGAGACCTCAGTGGCCCATCAAGCCACCAAAGAGAGGAAGAAGATGAGATAATGAGTTTGGAATCTATGGGTCGTCTTACGGTGTTCTTCCTTAGATTGTGAGTTCGGGAAACTATCGAAAAGAAAAAGAAAAGAAAAGAAAAGAAAGGATTATAAAGTTGAAACGATGGTAACCACAGTGTTAATCAGACCAGAGATTTTAGGAAGACTGAGAGGGGATCGGATCAAACCATGTATAAAATCTGCAACAAGAAGTATACGAAAGTCAATATACACATCAAGAAGATGGTTCAAACATTATACACTCGAGAAGAATCTCGAAAAGGATAACATATGAGCTACCTCCTTTCCTTTGTTGCTGCTTTTTCTTTTTTCTCTCCTTTTTTCTTAGTCTAGACTTGTTTCTGTCCACTGATTTCCGGTAAAAGAAGAAAAAACTGGATTCAAATGAATACTACAAAATCTATTTCATTCATTTCATTACGAAGTCATCAATTTCGTCGGATATGCGGCACACACGCTCGCACTGCTTGTTTTCTCTTTCTTTGACCTACGGGTTTTGGTTCGTCGCGGATCATTCGATTGAAAAATATTCAGATGTTTATTTATGTCTTCAAATTACAGTTCCCAACATGGAGACCCTGATATCCATCAATCTATTTCACTTTATTGGCTTTGGTAATTTGCTGGCAAAGCCTACAATATGTCGTAGGGAAGGAACGTGCGGTTCACTTTCTTTTCCGTTTGTTCGCCAACCGTAATTCCTGCATACAAAAAACTCGGGGCATATATTGAAAGGAAAACTAATATTAAGGGTGTACTATTGAAGAATGACGACCTTTCTGCCTCTTCGACCGTATATAGCTGTCCTCAAATACGAAAGGCCATTTTGCGTCTGTGACTTCAATATTCGCTAAATGACTGCGTTTCCAATATCGTACATAAATGTTACAAAATATTCACTACGCGCTACTACAAGCATGATGCACTCCTCTGGTTTACTTTCCTAAGTAGGTTTTCACTTGTTGCAGAGTTGTTTTTATTGGGCGGTTATTTCTTCAAAATCCAATCTGTTTGTTCTTGCCTTTGAAGGAAAACTATAATATCTGGAACTTTCCATGTCCAAAAAGACATCTTCTACAAGTGTCTACCGAAAAAAAAATGTATTATCCGTAGAATCAATATACAGAGGCAGTATATTTAAAAAAAAAAAACAGTTGTCATTGATTGCTGTAAATATGGTTATGCGGAACGATGTAAGCGCGAAGCAGAAAAGTTACTCGCGAAAGTTGATAGTAGAAGTGGATGTGTAGAGATAAAAATGTTGTAATATACAGCCGTTGAGAATCATTGTGTCTTTTCCAATTTCAGAAATCATCTTATCCATTTTGAATCAAACGTCTTATTTCTTTTCACCATAATACGTAAATTTTGACTACATCATAAGCTTTACTGACTTTCTGTTCAAGTTTCGTCACATTTCACAGGGGTCATAGCGGAATGAGTCTCCTTTTTTTTACGAAAGTATCAAAAATCACAAAAAAAGTAATGAAAAATAATTGGTACATTGCTTATTTGATAAGATACGCTTGTCTATAAACACATCAAAAAGATTAATCAAGTAAATCTAATTAAATCGAGCATAACAGTTGTCATTAATATACACACTGAAAAACGCGACAATGAACTGAAAGAAGATGAAATCGTATCAAAGAAGCAGTTTGTGAAAAGAACCATTGTGACAACGAAAAAATCATCAAAGTAACTTTATTTCAAACAGATAAAAATGCACACACACAAACACACACACACAAAGGAAAAACACCTTCCAAAAATCGGCCAATCGATCAAGTCAGTTGATTTCAACAGCACAGCATTCTGTTTGGCCAAAAAACAAACAAACAAGCAAACAGAACAAACAAAACAGAACAAAACTTGAGGTCCAACAGTATGCATGATCATAACTCAGATTTTGGACTTCTACTGATTTGTTTGTTGTTGGTTTTTTTTTTTTTTTCCCGTCGTAAAGACCGCGTTTAGTAGCGCGGCGCGCACTAAGTGTTTTCAACGGTGTGATGGCGCGATTCTCGAAAATCTCTCTGAGATTTTTACTCGGATGGGCAAATTCAGTGCCGTATATTAATATACGGCACTGGGCAAATTCCCAGAATCGCGCCCTCACAACGCTTGCTATTGTCACGTGGTGCGTCTGGCGCTACGACAACGAAAACAAAACAAACCAAAACAAAACAAAAAACAAAAACCCCAAGCACACTATATAACGAACAGCCCAGGGTCCTGTTTTGTTTTGGGTTTTTTTTTTTCCCCCACAGATATAATCGATTTTAAATTTCCTTAGCACACAGGCTGCCATAGACTTATGATACAAATCAACTTTATAATCAATTCTATAGCTCTTCAAAAAACAGGGCCCAGAATCTCAACTAGCAGTAACACAGACCGAAACGTTTTTACATTACATGGACCAATGGATCAACGTTCACAAGAAGCCACGACGTATACCAAGAAGCTGCCCCGATTTATCTGAATCTTTCTGTATATACTGCACTTTCTACTCGACTCGTTAAATCTCGTTGTCTACTTCACTGTTTCTGATCAAGATGAGGCTTCCTCGTATTAAAGCTTGATAGAATTGTGTGTGCGTGTGTGCATTATTATTTTTGTTTTGTTTTTTGTTTGTCTTTTTTTTTTTTGGGGGGGGGGGTGTCTTGTTTGTCTCACCGGAAATACTAATGCGCTTGGGGGGGTTGCTCCTTTTGACGAGCGCGCTTAATGAGAGAAGCAAGAACCTCGAACAAGGTCAAGAGGTGTCTAGGACGGACGTAGGCCGAAGATCTCGACAAATGATTAATCCTATCTATATTTATAGTATCGAGATGGTCAACGGATGGACGGGGGAAATATGGTGGGAGTGGCAGCGATATAAAGCAAGAAAAGAGTGCCGACGTATAGATGTGAAGAAAAATGGGTTATAAGAGGGGAAGATCGACAGTCCACAGGTTATCAACTAAGATTAATTTCACTATACGTCTGACCACTAGGTTGTTACTTTACAATGTAACGTATTTAGAATGCCGATGAATAAAATATTTACAATAAACTTGATTACACTGTATCATCTTTATCTAAAGTAACACAATTGTTGATATCTTTATCCGAAATATCATTAAAGTGTAGTCATAATTATCTTTTATACCTTGCTCTTTATCGTAACTATAATCACTACATCAGGATCATTCATCTTCAAAACGTTCCCCGTTTAGATTTATTTTCTATTCCATTAATTGTATATGCCATCTCAACGTTGTCGTACCGTTAGGTCGTCTATTTTCCATTTCGATGAAGCACATTACTCATAAACAACAAAAATACGGAAATCATCCTCGGTGGAAAGCTACGTAAAGAAAGAATTTTTGAATTGGCAACAATCATTATTAAAGTTTCTTATCTCCCCCCCCCCCTCTTCAATTTCTTACTATACTTCGCAGTATATAGAGAACTTAAACATACACACAAATACACTGGTATGCATATTCACATACAGTAATGCAATAACGTCTATAAATTCTTGCAGATGACTGCGTTCTAATTGTTTCGGATATAATGATGTCTTTGCCTGAAACATTCCTGTAATCTGCATGCAAATACAGGCGCACTGTGGCCATACCGCGTCATCCTGTTTTTCATATAGTGATTTGATTATTGTTGTCTACCAAGATGACGAATGAGTACGTCCAATATTTGCTATATACCTAGTTCACGTCACCAACCACGAGATCACCTACAGAGAACCTTAAAAGGGAAATAATGCACACACACCTATATATATATATATATATATATATATATATATATATATATATATATACATATACGGATAGATAAATACAAAGGTATATAGATAGATAGATGAAAAAGAGAAAGAGAAAGAAAGCTAACAAAAAAAAAAGAAAAAGAAACAAGGAGAAAAGAGGGAAGAGAGGTCGAAAATAGAAACAGGAAGAAATCACGCAATATCTTGCTGTGCCATCGATAAATCCATATTCTGATTGGACCATTTCGTCCCCCATCAATTATCACCGCCTTGCACGCCGTCCCCTCGCCTAAAATAATAACAACCAAACGCAGACAAACAATCCTATTTTTTCTCTCTCTTTTCAATGTTTCTTTCTTCTAACGACGTAAGTGCGGAGAAAACGACATGTCGGTAATTTGTTTTTCGCGAAAACAACGCGCATTCGATGTTGGCCACGCCTATTCTAAAACCATGACCACAACATCCGCCGATAAGTGAGAGAAAGAGTAAAAAAGAAAAACAAAAAATGTAATAGTATTTCGTTAGCCGATTTAACACTGTTGAGAAATCAAATTTGCAGATCGATTCATGCGACAGCTGAAGAGAGACGTCCACTGAAATAGAATTATACCGTGGAATACCTTCATTTCCATCAATACCCCTAAAAATAAAGGCATATAAAACACAGAAAATCACAAACAAATTAAATAAGAATTATGATTAGGCGGAAAATACAATTACAATACCGTATCGGCTAAACCAATCATTTTATTGGTTAAAGATAGAAAATAACATATCGAAGTTGCAAATAACAAACAAAAAAAGTGTGTGTGTGCGTGTGTGTGTGTGTGTGTGTATGTCTTTGAGCCTGAAAGCGTGCAAAAGAGAAGAACAGTAAACGGAGAGCTCGCATAATGTAGAAAGACTTTGTCTGTTGAAGTAAATCACTTAAAAAAGAAAGAAGCCCTACATTAAACATTACTTGTTTGATCGCAATTAAGATCAACAGGGGGGGGGGGGGGGGAGTGTCCCATCCATCCAATACAACATCCGTAATGAGAGGACATTGGAGACGTTCGTTAAGTTTCTCATCTCCGACAATGTCGTCTCATGACATTGGTAACTGCCAGGTCATTAAGAAGCAACGAATATTCTTGAATGTTGCACAACGCTAGATTGACGATAGCACACGGACTGCACGCAAACCAGAAAAGATGCCTCATTGCATATACACATGAGCATGGTGACCATTTACGTCGATTTCTGTCATGTCTGTGCCTGCTTTTACGATCGTATTTATTTTTCTGAAGACATGTAGATAATGTCATGATTATCTTGTTCTGGTGATCGTATTAATCATACTGTAGGGCCTACGCATGCAGGACGCGGGGCGTTTGGCTTTCCAGCATTACACCGCGTTGTCAAATCCTGGATTAAAGTAGCTGGCTACTTGACAAATCATAGAAGGTAACCTTCCTGGCATGAATCCTTATAGTGTCCATGACGATGATAAGGGCAATAATAAGAAGACACTTCTTCTGGTGCCTCGGATAACCGTAAAGCTAAACGACCTCTCGCGACGCGAAACGTCGTCACCAGCATTCGGTCGGCTTACATACTCCGCATTCAGGGGAATCCCCGTTGGCGCCCGTAGAATGCGACGCACGAGATTTTTGTCAACGCCCCACGACAGCTGTGCTGGTGGTGAAGCCAGGACTGTGGTGGAGCATACGGTAGGGTGCCGGTAGAAATCACAAGCTTCTCTCACAAGAGCATGGCGGGATATGGACACTATATTTGTTTGTTTGTTTGCTTACTTGCTTGCTTGCTTGCTTGCTTGCTTGCTTGCTTGCTTGCTTGTTTGTTTCAGTTTCCATTTTAGAAGAGGCTGGTCAGTCCAAATTCAGCTGCACTAGCTGGTCTTCCATGGGGTCCAGTTGGATGTATTAAGTTGGGACCAATTCATCGGGTCAAACATCCTGCTGAACGAATGAAGCGGGATCTTTTACGTGCATATTCAACTTGTGTCTCTCTCACACACCTACACACGGGACCTCCATTTCATGTCCTATATCCGGCGGGCAGAGTGTTCGGCTTCTTAGTAAAGGGAACAATATGATTACACACAACATCCCCACTACCTTGTAAAGATAGACTCGAGAATCCAGCCAGGGTCTTATGAATTGAGAGGCAAACAAATTCCCTACACTGTCCTATCAGGCGTTCGTCAATCCGAAATGAGAAAGGGTTTGTTGATGCGAACATTACTTGTGGTGTTATTCTGACGGTTCGTTATTCCAAAAACGAAATAAAGTTCGTCATGTCGAAGGTTTGTTAATCCAAAAATGAAATAAGGTTCGAATCCCCCTTCCCCTTCCCCCTCCCCCTCCCCCCCCCCCCCCCCCCCAAAAAAAAAAAAAGTGCGTACCAACGGACCTTACTTCGTTTCCGACTAACGAACCTCCGGAATAACGAACCTTTTTCAGTTTTTTGATAAGCGAACCTTCGAAAATAACGAACCGTAATTTTCTGATTAATGAACCTTCGGAATAACGAACTGCAACCACAATATACAAAGTTTGATAAGCGTCGCCATATTAGGCAGCTCTTCTATTTTCACATTGAATGTTAGACACAAGAGAGGGGTAAATCTAACGATCGTCACAAGAAAAAGCAAGTAGCTGAAATTCAAGTAGGGGAACCTTGAGCTAGATCTTTACAAACAAGGAAATGGCCGGAAGGGATAGTTGTAACGCTGAACGTGGAACAGAATAAAAGTATTTACATGACTTCAGCGTTTGATGGGATTGGAGGGGGGGGGGGGGGCTAGCATTAGAGAAATTGCTTATGGAGAAAATATGCAACAGAAGTTTGGAATTGAAAGGTTGAAAAAAAAAACACTGTTTCGTGAAGGGCAAGGAAATAGACGAAGTAATGAATCCATAAATTCGTCAATAATTGCTCCAGGAATTGATAATGCGGGTGGTCTCTTTTGGCGCGATGCGAATGGACTAGGGATTTTCCCGTACAAATATTACGGTAGGCTCGAAACAAGCGTTGCCCCCATGTTTTGTCCACCCCCTCCCCCCCCCCCCCTTCTCTTGAGAAGAACATATCTATTCACGCGACGCACATCGTGTATAATACGATGAGCTGAGAGAGAAAACAAAATAAAAAGGCTCATAAGATTACCTGGAGTCTCATAAAAGTCCCGACAAACGAACCTCAGTGTTCTTTTGGCACCTGTTGCTAATTTTTCTCCGCCTGCCCATAGCCAAATCTCCTGCGGGGTTATAATTCAAATTGCATTTTCCATTGTCTTCGAGTGGACCGCTTTTTCGGCGTTCACTGACCCCGACGAAGAGCCCATCTTTCCGCGCACTCGGGGGACCACTTCCACAATTTCGGCCGAATGGTTGAATATATTGGTCCCACGTACACGATCTCCCGTAGGTACAATAAAGGGTTGTACGCTCAGTTAGTGTTCGCCGAGTGAGGGGGTTTGAATCTCGAGCAGTCCACACGGGGTTTTGATCACTCGTAAATCACGAAACTAAGTGGGGTATCTTTTTTTTTCTGTTTTGGTTTGCCTTTCATTTTTATCCCTCTTTTTCTCACTGTGGCTCTTATGGTTGGGGTTCAATGATTGTAGTCTAACCAAACCTCGTTACAAACACTACCTAAGCCAATCAGATTTTGATTTTTCCCCATTTAGATAGTATGTTTTGTGGACGGAAGAATATTGTTAGCGCATCCGCATTTTCAAATCATTTCCAGCTTTTAAGATAATCCGACGTTCTTGGTAAGCAAGAGTTCGAGTATTTCTAATGTCACACAGTTGTGCATTTCATTTCGGGATTGTTTTGTTTGTTTTGTGTTTGTTTGTTTGTTCGGGTTTTTTTTTTTTTTTGTTTTTTTGTTTTTTTTTTTTGTCAGCCAACGCATAAGTATGTACAAAGTTATAATAAGTGTTTCGTTGACTTTATCCGTCATTTTTAGAAGCCCGGCTACTGGATTCATGTTACCTTCATTCTCATTTGCAGGGGAAACGAAGGCAAAGCTTTGCTTATTTGTTTTTTCTTCTCATTCCTTTTCACAAAGTTCTTTGACACTGGCAAAGACAAATTAGTAGTTTCTTGTATTTTTGGAAAGCCCTACTGGCGCTTCCAGATGTGTGTATAGTCAAAAATAGGAACATTCGCACATACGAGGTAAAACAAACAAAGAAAGCTGATGCTCGGATCTCTATTCCAGCGTCGATGCTTATAATGGATCCCACTCAAAACTTCACTGTTTTTGGTATATGCTTCTAAGGGCCAAAGACTGGTAAGATTTTTCGATAGTATAACCGCTATCTTTGAGCAAAAACTTACACCCTGGCCATATTTAATAGCCACTGACTTTCAAGTCAGGGTTTTATGGTTTCATGCATGCTATATCTCAAACTCCGAAAGGTACCATGGGGTCGAGAAAAAAGTTAAAACAAATAGTAATGTTGAAAGTTCAGGAAGTTCACAAAATCTACTTGGTAGCGGGGATGATGATGAATGTGTATACGTGGTAAACAAACAAACAATCAAACAAATTTGAAATTTGAATTGAAAATTCTTAGTCGATGTAAGCAAGACAAATGACACGCACACGAGGATAGACGTCCACACTTCCGGTCATACGCGTATCGTACAATGCGGTGGATTAGAACGCCAACTGCACCGTCGTCAACTGCAGATATGAACTTATTGATTCGGCGACGCGGCACTCGCTATACTATAGCGTAACCTCGTTTGCACCCCGGGCGTTTCTCCTCGGGCGCTTACCTCTGGACGACCGTCCCTGAGCTACACTTCGAACGACTTCTTCCAAGACTCAACAATCCCTCCGGGAAGAAAGCCCTTGCATTACTCACGTAGGCCCTACTCCAACAACTGGGATGGGGGTAACAGTCAAAAGGCCACTAACGTTTGTGGTAAATCAGTGGATTCTACAACACTATATACGCGCATGCGCGGAAGGTTGCGAGATAAATGCTCTGACACGAGTGGACACTGTCATTGTAAAAAAAAGGCGTAAAACGGACGCCGTTGGTTTACGGTTTGATACAGTATACTGTCATGCTACGAAGGGCTCTGATATACAGACATCGACTTTTTGGTGGGGTGTTTTTTTTTTTTCCCTCCCACAACCCGAACAGAGCAATTTTTTGATCTTTTTAATAAATTATTTCCACTTCTGAAAGTCAATGTCGTAGATCATTAACTTTGGAGGTTTCCAGACTGACTATTCTTTTAAACGTTAGAATATTTGAAGAAAAAAAAAAGTTATAGGAAAAAAAAAAGAGAAAATGTTGTCATGTTCACTAACCTGGACGGGATAAGTCGTCAAATGCTAGTCGTGTCAATGGAAGTCTTTATTTCATCCCTGCAGTAGGTAGCGTCGCCGGCACAGCCAAAAGTGACTAGAATGGAAGACTACGGAGGATCGCGTGTCTGAGGTAGAGGTTTTCATTGACTCCGAACCTGCATAGGAAAAGCATTGAGAACAAAAACAAACTGTTCAACTTTCATTTATATTCTTTCTTTATGCTTCTGTAGAAGAGTTCAGTAACATGATGAATTTACCAGGTTTGATTTTCTCTTCAATGTATGAGAGCAAAAATAGTTCGAAACCTCGACTATATGTCATCTGTGTACCCTATGTTCAAAAGCTAGGCGCAATGATGATACAGTGTACTGAAGAGTGATGATAGAAATGGAATGGTATCATCTGATCAGGCATACCGTTTGTTTTCAACACTCAGAGCTTCCGCGACAATTCAATCTACTGGTATGAAAATGTTTCCGTTCATTCGAAGCTTCGACTTTTGAATCTGATCACCAGTGATAAAGTGACACGGCAAAAGACCTATGATGTCACAATAGCGTCACACGGAAAGTCATACACCATGTTTGCGACAGCCGTTCTTCCTCGAATTCTTAATTTTTTTAAATGCATGATTTGTGTCTTGTCGGCATTTCGTACACTAAGGAGTAGTTTGCTAAGCGTTAGATATGGTTTCTATTTCCGGCTACCCACTGATGAGTGATGCTATAGCATTGCCTTTAGAAAAAAAAAAAAAAAAAAACTAAAGCACATTAAATATACTTGGAAGGAATTCCTACAAAATAATAAGGGATTCTATACGTAATGTTGTCTCAGTTAAAATCAAGTAATTCAATCTAAGCATAAGTTGATGGGAATACTTTAGCGATGACTCCATGTTTTGTTTAACACACTGAAATGCCTTACGAATTACGAGAAAACAGTTTATTATACGTTTAAAAGATACATATCATCATAGATTTACTGAGACACACATAATTCTTCACAATATTATTAACACTAATGTAGAAGTCGTCCTCGCATACTTGCTGCGTCGATTCATACACACTCCGCACTATATAGCGTGGTTAAGTGAAGACATGATAATATCTAGACCTTTCACTGTATCGGTCACAGAGTAAACACGTACATCGAATTCGACACAGATAATACATTTACTTGATATGGTCATTTTGCTTTCATTTCAACTTCTCGGTTTCAAGAAAGAATAGACAGAGAGAGGGAGAGAGAGGGAGAGAAAAAAAAAAGACCAAAACGGAAAAGGAAAAAGGCAACAATGCGCGTCACTTTTTGCCCCGTTTTCGCCTATTCACCAGGTCTAGAGATGACTGTATCATAAGGGTGGAGCTAAAAGAGGAATATGGGCCACCACGAAAGGTTGTCATGGAGACCAATACGCGCTGGAGGATACAGGCACTCGTAGCCACTCGGATGCGAATCCCTGGGAACGAAAGGTCGGCTTCCGGGCCGCTATATACTGGCATATAACTGGTGGCGGGAGAATGAATTGCAGCAATGCAAAATGAAAGGATTGCAATCCAAGACCTGGAAACGCATAACATCTGCTGCAAACGGCGTCGTTTTTGTTATATCTTTTTATGTACCCCAAGGTATCTTCAAGTAAAACTGTAAAAACATGAGCATTATCTGACTCACATTAAAGGGACATTCCAGAAGATCTTAATGATTTCATTTCATGAAGTATATAAATCGGGAAAAAAAAAATGCGATAGAGTCAGGTGTAGATTTGTGGAATTTATTCTGGTCCTGGAGCAGATAAACCAATAATCTCAAAAGCTCTTATATTCAGACATATTACACCAGGGTATTACAATAAACAAGGATGATGGCATATGACGCTTTATAGTATTGTTAAATCTACTACAGCACCAATTGCTCGACAACTTCACCTGTGTCGATTTCCTGCATGCTTTCTTCTTTGGTCTGCTTCCGTGAGCGCCTAATCACGCATTACTGTGTGAAGCTGCTACGTCATCATCCTCGTTCAATGTGAATCGTAATACATTTTGAAAACATTGTTATTCCTCATCCAAATCACTACAAATTCTAAAACACAGTTTCCAGTTTAACCAATCTATAGACGTTGAAATGCTCAAGTCTGAAACTCACCCGGAAGTCTAATCTATATTCAGTGTAATATCTCGCATAACGTGAGACGGTTTCGTATAATTTCTCAAAGTGTGTAATGTAAACTCTGTAATATAACTTTCTCACACTCTCTCCCCATCCTTTATCTCTCTCCCCTCTCTCTCTCTCTCTCTCTTACTCCCTTTCCCACTCTCGCCCACAGTTCATTGTCTGATAAAATTTTGACGTGAACACAAAACTTCGTTTCTTTTTCCATTTTCTTCACTTTGTTTTCTTGCCTGCTGTATTGTGTCTTGTATATTTCGTCTTGCTTCTGCTTTCTTTCTTTTGTTTTTTGTTTTTAAAGGAGGTAAGGGGAAGTGTGCTTGTTTATTGCTTCCATGCTCCTCCCGAAACGGAACATGACCTTTTGAAGTCAAGGTCTCAGGATGCCAAAAGGCAACAGAATACACTGCTCAGCTGAAATACGAGCCGCTTCGAGACATAACGAGCGGTTAAACAAAGCGTGTACGCACATCAACGCTACGAGTTGCCCTGGAGCTCAATTGCTCGTACGGAATCACTCGTGCTACTGTAATAGTGACAAGTGCTCTTTGTTTCTCTGCTCATCCAGAGGTTTTTTTTTCTTACTTTTTTGCCGTTCTCCTTTTACGTCGTCTTCGCCATGTCTCTTCCTCCTCAGCGGTCGTGTTTTCCAGCGCGGATGTTCATGCGACTACACGACTCGTCGCTCTAGGATGTTTCTTTACCCTTTGTGGCAAAATCTGGGTGAGCATTTCCTGTCTAGCAATCGATCCATTGAATAAATGCATTACTTTTTTTCTTTTCTTTTTTTGCTTCGCCCTGCATGATTCTTTTTCTCTCTTTCCGTTTTTTTTTCCTCGTTTCTTTTTATTTCTGGATCGCTTTATCTGTCTTTCTACATGCGGACATCACGAGCAGCACACTTTTAGAAAATGGACTTTGGTAATACATTAAATTAGGATTTTTTTTTTTTCACGTTCAGGCGATATCCCCCTCACTAATGACTCAAGCCCGCAGCATCTACGCCGTGCATGTCTTTGAAAGGGAAATGTGACACATACGTATCACCTTTGAAATACGTATAATCTACCCTAAACTGCTTTGAAAAGAATACATTTCCAGTCCAGAAAGAAACAAACTGTTTACTTTGTTTATCCCATGAACACTTTACGCACTACTTCTAAATATATTTTACTGCACAAGTTTACACTACATGCAAACTCCAAAATCTAACATCTTTTCTCTGACAGGACTGTATCTTAAAAACACAAAAAACACAAAAAACCCACAAAAACCTCAAATTTAGTGTGTCATGTCTTAGCCCCGGGTAACGTCCGGGTAACGTTCGGTCCGGGTAGCGTCCGGGTAACTTTTTTTGTTATTATTTTTTTAACCCTGTCTGCTACAACGGTTCCAGCAAAATGTTGCTCTGACGTTGTCGCAGTAACTTTTGCCAAATACTATCCTAGCCAGCTATACGGTTAATTACCGCGACATTACCCTGACATTACCTGGGTAACCCTTCAGTAAGAACGCAACTCCAGTGTTGTTTGATCACTCAACACGCATGTGCAACATTGCAAGACGTAGAATCGGCACACCGCGCGCCGATCACGTGCATGGATTGTATAACCACAGATCTCTATGTGGCTATGGAGCTATAAAGCTCCATGATATGATTGAGATCAGTGATTGTAATCACGTTTTGTTGAGACGCTCCGCTACCCGGTGGGCGGGGTATTTGCACCCCATTCGTACCTCCCTATGTTGAAACCTACCCGGAGAAGGTTTTTGGTGTGTGTCTCGCTCTCTTCTGCGGGTTTATTGCCCGAGGTAAGGAATTTGTTCTCCTGACGTTGTCGCGACATTGTGGCGGTAAGATCTATTAAAATGGAGACTCAGATGTTTAAAAACGACTCCTTAGAATGACTTAGGTTTTGGAAGACAGCACACGCAGTGTTTATAATGCATTACGAGATAACACACACACACATATATTTAAAAAAAAAATGACTGACCCCCCCCCCCCCTTTTTTTTTAACAGTCGGACCATCTCACACGTTAAAACTTCCAATTCAGCACGATTCCACGGAGCAATCAGGGACATACTGAATACATTTATTACACGGGCAAATATACTTCTCAAGCAAAGGATATTTTGATATTCTCTCATCTAGACATGAAAAGATATTGACATTTTTGGGAAGAATTTTTTACGAAGAAGGCTTGGCAGCTCTGCAATCCTCCAATGCCCATTAGATATTAATGTTATATAGCTGCCTTTGGTTATAGTGAAACAGATAGTCAGCTTTTTCATTTGTGATCTCAGGTCTGGTGAACAGAACAGGAAGGTGACGTCTCTCTCACGTCCGTGTGTACGACTGCTTTGTTTTTGCTTTGTTTTGTGTAGCTACAAATCTCATGCAATATAAATGATGATGTACATTGTAATCTCCATTATCGTAAGCGAACTAGTGGAGGTAAGTATTTCATTGCCAGATTATTGTAAGACTGTGCGTTTATTCGGAAACGAAATACGAAATTTCCGTCCATTGCCAAGTAATGGCATTAATCATTCACCCAGAAACGTGACAAACATTCGGCTATATAGTAGTTACGACTTCGCGTCATGAACTTGACAAACTGCTTATTCATTCTCCTGCAGCGAAAAGAGAAAGACAGGCTTTATGAAATGACTTGCAACACACACACACACACACACACACACACACGAAAGACAATGCGTCAATATGGTGTGTGCATTTTGGGGTTGTACACTTCAACAGAACAGTTTCGCTCTTATATCAACAACCCTTTGTATTGCCTCTTTTTTTTTACCTCTTTGAAAAATTATTCCACGCGACGATATCCGCAGTGCCCAAAATGGTATCTAAAATGACACTGTAATAATCACTACAAACTACAAAAGCTCTCCGGGAGCGCAGACCTCTGCCAAGTAAGCAGCTCATTTCATTCTATAATGTGATTTCCACTCTCCCCCCCCCCCCAAAAAAAACAAACAAACAAACAAACAAACAAACAAACAAACAACATCAACAACAACAATAAAAACAAAAACAAATCAAAACAAAAAAAACAATAACTAACTAAATCAATGAATCAATTAGTAAACAAATAGATAAATAAATAAATAAATATGGGTAAAGATAATGATTAAGATCACTACCAAAACTAATCATCTGTTCCTTGTGTCATTATGAACTTTTCCTGAAAATGTCAATCAAAATAACAACAACAAAAACGCCGGCAAAAAAAAAAACAAAAAAAAAAAAAAAAACATACAGTAATCTCCGTGGCGGAGGTATAAGTAAAACATAATTTGATAAACTGTTATGTCTGATATCCACATGCAGTGTGAATTTTGAAGCAGGTTCTGCACTGGGTGTTGGAAAAGGCGGAAAAATGACAAGGTCGGAGACATGTGGGCCCTTTACGCAGGAAGATCTCTTAGCAAAGCAAATACATAACGAATAAACTAAAACAAACGACGACTTCACATAGCAATGTCTTCTGTTCCAGAGTCAATATTGTCAGCAGTATGTAATGACGGTCAGATTTCTTTTTCATTAGGTGATCCGAGTATCCTCTCGGATCACCTTCTGTTTTTGTACGGATTCTTTCTTCTTCTTCTTCTTCTTTTTCTTATTTCTCCCCAAAAGTTGTGCATCGATTAGCTCAGAAAGTCCTCTTCCTATCAATTTCAAACTTATACCATATATGTATCGTCTCCCAAAGACGGCAATCAAACTAAAATCAAAGTGATCAGTCGACCGTGACGTCACAATGACGTCATTATATGAAAACACATTCTCAATCATATCTCATTAATGGAATGGAATTTTTCAATGAAATTTATGTCACATATATTTCAAGTCAAGCGCATTCTACTCATATTCTCAAAATTCATCTATACCTTAAAACGTGCGCGTACGCGCGCGTTGAAATATTTGTATGCTCAAATCGAGCTCAAATTTTTTTTGCACACGTTTCAGACCATTTGGAGCATTTTTTGAAAAATTAAAAAAATTTTACGGACGCGTACGCGCGCGCGCATATACGCACGCACAGCTCATATGCAATAGAAATTTCCCGTTTTTTCACACTTATCGCCTGCCTGAAATGTCAGGGAATATGTCTACCAAGTTTCAAGTCAATCCGACTCAATATGACGTCATACGGGCCCGTCAAAGTTGAAATTCCGCGCGCGCGTCAATGGCGATATACAGTGCAACAATGCCAAAAAACCGCCAATTTTAAATCCAATTTTACTCGTCAGGATGGACGGTGACCCCCCATTTTCTTTACATATTCTGAAAGCTGATGAGTTGTACATGACATTTCATGGGTTGGCGATGCTGGAAAGATGATTAAAACATATCAAATTTCTTAATAAAATAAAAAGAGTAAATTTTCAAAATGACGTCATCAAATTACAAGTTCACTCGAGCGTATCCCACTTATCCTTTGCCCATTTTCATTTAGATTTCAGTATGTTGTAGCTTACTAAATGCTCTTTCATTAATATATTAACAACATTTTGATTAGATGACGGCATCACCTCGTAATATTGGATTGAAAGTAATCTTGTCAAATTTGACCAGTTTACGTGTTATCTTAATGGGAGTGCAGTTTTTCTGGAAATGAAAATTGACATGACTATCTTTTTCGAGCATTAGCTCACTTATGCTTCAGTGAATTTCTCTAAGATTTTAATATGTTGTAGCTGAGACTTTGGGCTATCGTAAGTGTGCCCTTCATTTTTTCATACGGTATCGGGATCACGTCCAAAAACTTGGTTGAAATCAAAGCCTATCTTCGATGTATTTTCATATTACTTTCTTTTTCCAACTTTCTTTGCAATAACTCAAGAAAGAGATACTCTATCACCACCATATTTTGCACATGTTTAGTTCATGTCACGTACATTATTTCATAAAATAACAACTACTTCATCAGACGCCATCTTGGGTATGTAAATTAGGGTCAAAGGTCATAAATGTTTCATCCTGTATCTTGGTGAATACATGTTCTATCTTCCCCATATTTTGCACACGTAAAGACCGTGTTACAAGGATCATTTCACAAAATAACCACTTTTTGCTCTGATGCCATCTTGTCTGTGCAGATCGGGGTCAAAGGTCATATGTACTTCTTTCTTTATCTTCGTTATGACGTGTTATCTCTATGGGAGGGAATTTTTCTAGATGTGAAAATTGACATGATTGTCTCTATCGAGCACTAGCTGACTTACCCTTCGGTGAACTTCTCCCAGATTTTAATATGTTGTAGCTGAGACTTTGCGCTATCGTACGTGTTCCCTTTGTTTTTCATATGGTGTCGGGATCACGTCCAAAAACGTGGTTGAAATTAAAGATTATCTTCGATGTATTTTCATATTTCTTTCTTTTTCCAATGTTCTTTGCAATAACTCAAGAAAAATAGCCCCTATCAACCCCATATTTTGCACATGTTTAGTTCATGTTACGTACATTATTTCATAAAATAACAACTACTTGATCAGACACCATCTTGGGTATGTAAATTAGGGTCAAAGGTCATAAATGTTTCATCCTGTATCTTGGTAAATACATGTCTTATCTTTCCCATATTCTGCACACGCAAAGACCATGGTATATACAAGAATCATTTCACAAAATAACCACTTTTTGCTCAGATGCCATCTTGGGGGTGCAAAGTGGGGTCAAAGGTCAAATATACTTCATTCTGCATCTTTGATAGTGTATACGGAATTCGGTACCCAAGATGGCAGGTCTGACTCCCTTTTCAAAATGAGAATCCAAACATCACACGACCAATGTCCGTAATCTCAGGTGAAAACTCGAATCATTGATTTAAAAAAAATCGGATCACCTAATTTGTCAGTCTTGACAAATTCCGAGTCTAGTTTTCTTTTCCTCTTTTTTTTTTCTACAGTAAAGATACATGTTCCGACATTGCCGTAAGAACAACTGTAAGACTTGCAAATAATTTTCCTTGTTCAATATCATATTGTTCGATTTCCTTTCGTGAAACACATTCAATTGCAATGCATAAAATGACAGCATGTACCATATTCAGGTTACTCGGCCAACCGCATTACCATGGTAACTGAAAAAAAAAATGTGCTACTGGTATTGCAGAGAGCATAAAATAATTCCGGAAAGAGGAGAAAGGGTGGATATTATGTTCTTATTTTCGTCTTCTTCGTTTCAGTAGCCTTTGTGCTGCATTCGCTCTCTGCAGAGATTTTGGAAATCGTCATGAAATATTCATGGCATGGCTTGCAACGACGAACACCATATTATGCTCTGTCGGATTCTAGCTTGATTCAGTGTTGACATTTGTTTGCAACGAATCATCCTAAAGCTATTCTTGCTCGCTATGACGACAATATCTTCCCCTGAATGAAAAACTTCAAAAAACAAAAACGAAAACAAACAAACAAACACACACACAAACAAATAAAACTTCTGAACTCTTTGCTCCTTCTGCGAGTTTGGTGAACTTAATACATTTAGTCCGGATACATTTCTGTGGTTTGACGCCGTTTCTTATAGTAATTTCTATATATACATCACATTAAATATGTAGGCCTATTCATATAGTGTTATACGTAGGCCTATATATATTTACCAGTTAACACTAGAATTTCATAGGGTAAAAATAAGTACCGGTACTTCTCCTTCATTTTGGCCCTTGACTTCTGTGGAATAGTTGTACATTTCAGGTACAGAGTTAGCTACAATATGAAGTATTCATTTCAGAGGAAGATTAGAGTGGGCCCTTGTCTTTGTCCTTTTCTATTTCTTTGATACGAAACCTGACCACCCTCACGCAACACTGTCGACATCTGAATACCAGGTACTGTTAAAGCAGAAATGTTCACGTGCACTTTAATTTCACGAATTTCGCGAGGGCCAAGACTCGAGAAACTGGAATACAGGCGAAAGTTCTTGTCTCCAAGAACGTACACGAGAACTAACTGCCAGTGGCAATTCGCGAAACTCTCATGCCGCGAGAAAGGCCTTCGGCTCTAATTCGCGAAAAGATCATGCCGCGAAAATATCTTGCTTCCTAGTACAGTAACATGAACCTTCCTACAAGATCATGTGACAAAGGCGACATGAATTTACTTGGTTGCATGCATGCCTAAAGAAGTGTTCAATGCCATAGAGCAGAAAACACAAAACAACAGAAAAGAATAATGTTTTCTATCACAATGTAAGCTCAAACTGCAATTTTAGGACAAGCGTTTCTCGCAACAAGCAGAACGCTTTCCCGAAGGCTTGCCCGACACAGCAAAGACGTGTGAATGCATAATAATAAAGTCTTAGACTGGCATATCATGAAAAAAACAAAAATGCATCCTGTGTACGAACAAGAATTCAATAAATCGGTCTGTTAAGGTATCGATATTCACATCTCATTGTTCATCACATGAATTTCTTTCTTTGAGTATGTGAGGTTAGAAGTGGTCGAGCGGACTCAACTTTTCACACACGCCCTCCTGTCCACTGGCGTATTCGTGTGTGTGTGTGTGTGTGTGTGTGCGCGCGCGCGCGCGCGCCTCTCTCTTTCTCTTTCTAGCGCCTTATGTGAAGACAACATCGGCAAAATTAATGCTTTTCTTACCTACCAAAAAGCTGAATAAGGAGGAACTCGCTATATATATAAAAGCGTCATTTTAATACAAAAGTGTCATTTTAATATAAAAAGTGTCATTTTTATTCTTTTATTTTCAAAGACGCATTTAATCCATGAGTCACTATTGTGACATATAAGATGACAAATGTGCGTTTCCTCGCAATAGGGGAAAAAAAAAAACCTCTTGTGAGGATGTTTTTGGAAGGCTTATCAAAGCGAAGTGTTGTTCGATCGGCGTTCGATACCTGTCTCATCCGTTACCATGGCATCCCTACCTTACAAATGTGACTACCATAGTTCGACTGGTACTGAAAGGGGGAGAGAAGCAGATTCAGTCATATAAACAATAAAATGGTACAAACGCCTCTATTCGTCTCTTCCAATACATGTGTCAATACAAAGCATCCGATCTTTCGCATCATTCTTTGTAAACCTATAGCGAGGGCGAAAATTGATGTTGGTTATAACCAATAAACAGTTCCTGCGTCACTAGTGACGTCAGAGTTATGTGTACACACAATGCAAAAAGAAAAGGGGACAAAATGGAAAGAAAAAAAAATGCCCCCACTTCGGAAGGTGAAGAAATGTTGGTAAGATTCGAATCTATTATGATTATTTCTTTCCCGCCTTGGATGGGGAACGGCGCGAATGGAAACGTTTACGTCAGGGAAACATCTAATTACGTCACAGAGCAGCCAATTCTTCTCCCCCCCCCCCCCCAATTCTTCTGTATCTCAGTAGACAATTAATGTGACGATGCAAATGAAAGCGTCACAGAAAAACAATGTGTGCTTTGTGAGATAACTGTCATACCTGAAGCGACCGTCTAGAAAGAAAAAAGTACAAAGGTTGCTGCAATGTGTGGCGGCACAATCTACGTCGGTCGGCTGGCTGGCTGTTCATACGTTGCCACGCAGTTGAACGACACTCACAGACTAATAGATTCCTTAGCACTTGCCGTCTGACCGGGAAATGACTATAATGCTCATTTCACAGTGTAAATATCATGCACTTAGAACACTGTCTACCAAGAATGTAAAGTGGCAATTCGTTGGTTGGTCATGCATATTAAGTGTGTGACTGTATTTCTTTGGAAGTGAAAGTAAAAGACAAGTACATAAACACAGACCATATCAGTTACTGTGTAATGGATTTCCGGGTCGCCACAGAACAATGCGCTCTTGACAAAATTGCTGTTCTATATTTGACCACCGTATGTTCATGAGAAGTAGAATAGTTCCGGTTTCTGAATGATGTGCTTTTGGCAGTCGAATCGCTTAACGGGAAGTATCAAGTGGAAGCGACTCGTATTAAAGCTGTTTGTCTTTGCTAAGTAATAACGCGACGATTAATATCACATTACAATCACCGCTATGGGAAAAGCATAAAAACTTTAATTTCATCATGAAAAAAAAAAGAAGCAACTACACGTATACACAGCATGGAGTGAAATTAGTCAGTTTTAGGGCTTTATCAGTATGTTGCTGTTTTTGAACACGCGAAGAAGTATGTTCATGTATTATCAAAACTGGATTTAAAAGGCATTATTTGTAGAATTCCCGATTTTTTGTTTTGTTTTGTTTTCAAGAGTACAATCTCGCTATATTGTGTCTGTTCGCGCATGTCATAAATGAACTTGTAGTGCAAGTTATTGTGATCAGAGCTCAACAGGTTACTGCATTATAATGACAAGTTCACCTTCATATACATGTGAATTGAGAGCATGCATGGCAATATCAACTGAACGCATCAGTGAGAGTATGAGGAAAATCGGACAATCCGTTCAAAAGTTATGAATTTTGAAGTTTCAGTGTTGTTATTGGTGTATGAGAAGATTACTACAGCTTGGGATATCACATGTGTAGAACGATATAAAGAAAATATTAAAAAAATCAACATACTTTCACTTTTTTCGCATAGTAAAAGAGCACTTGACTTGCCTCTTTGAGAAGGCATACGAAATGATATTATCCTTACATAGCACACATCAGTGGCAAGTCGAGGGAATGTGTACTGATTTTAAAAGAAAATAGAATCTTGTTAAATTCTCTTTATATTTTCTTTACATCGCTCTACAATGTGACATTATATACTGTGGTATAATCTTCTTATCCACTAATGACAGCACTGAAACTTCAAAAATTCACAACTTTTGAACGGATTGTCCGATTTTCCTCAAATTCTCACTGATGTGTTCTACTTATGTTGTTGCGTTCACTCAATCCACATGTCTATGAAGGTGTACTTTCCATTTCAACCGAAACTGTATCATCCCTTTAATGGTAACACAAGATGAGCCTCCTCTCCTTCAATTCCGTGATATCCGCGCTCCCTTGAATAACTGCTAATCATGAAAATTCTCGCCAGCTATACCCCCCCCCCTACTCTTTCTTGTTCTCCTCTGTCGATATATATCGTCACCTTGTTTGGAGGAGTGAACAACATATGATTCGTCTAATGAGTGATACGGTCACTATATAATGACTATCGCCACGAAAAACAAGATGATGATTAGCCGAAATAATGTCTTACGTAAACTGGAACCTTGAGTATATTTTCTCCTTTTCTTTCTCTCTCTCTCTCTCTCTCTCTCTCTCTTCATCATCTTTTTCTCATGATTTTCGAATGTTACATGTCTGACCAACGTCCTGAAGACACTAGCATGAAAGAACAACGACAGAAAAGTCGCTGATGCCCACAATCATGACCACTACGGCTAAAGAAAAACAAAATCGCATGAACTAAGCTCAAAGTCGTGACATCGACAGCGACAAGAACATTTCGCGCGTCAGCAGGAAAACAATACGAATTTTGATGAAAATATCTACAACATACAGCAAACACACACAAACTCAAACACACACATACGTAGAAGACAGAAAAATTAATCTGTCTTCTCACAAAAACAATACTAATTTCGATGCAATATTTTGTGGTAAGAGCGGATCTTCTTCACAAAATGGCAACATTTGAATAACAAACACCATTTGATTTGGTGACAGGGAGAGTATGAATACCTTTTGACACTGAGTAAACATAGCTTGCATGCATCCATACGAATACCGGCAGAAATTACAGGAGCTTAAAACACACACACACATACACACACACACACACAACGATACAAATAAAAGAAACAGACTTAAAGGGGACATACGGTTTTGGTTGAGACCTAACTTCAGGTTTCTAATCATTTTGGTGAGATAAGAAAGCTCTATACGATATGTGAACAAGCATGCAATTCCAAAATGAATTAAACGTTTATTTGATGAAAATTGGTTTTGAAATGGCTGATATATCCAAAAGAGAATGATCCTAATAAAAGGTGGGACCCACTTTTTATTAGGATCGCTTCCTGTTTCACTTTGGTTTTTTAATGTCTCATTCATATAACAAAACCGATTTTCAACAAATAAACTGTGAATTCCTCTTAGAACGGTATGCTCTGTATTATTTCATAAGTGGTTTCTTGGTATCTCACTAAAAGTTATAAGCCCAATTCTCATCTCCACCAATACTACGCTATCCCTTTAATGCAATAACAATACTCAAAACGAATAAAAATAACTTCCTTATGACGCTCGTTTTACATTTTTTTTTTTTACATTAATTGTGAAAATGTCGTTATGTAGTTAATACCAATAGAATGAGGCAGACTGGAAATTTGGCTGGCATATCGCTACACAGTAATCACAAGGTGCGGGTTTATTCCTACTGGCACAAAGTCTATGTCCCAGTTCGTCTAACACCTCTACGATCATCCTGCGTTTGACCAGGGAGGTGGAAGAGAAACGCCTCCCTAGTTTGACATCCTACGCGTTTGCATTAAAGGACGTCGATACACAATCACTCACTAAGGAAGTGAATTGACTGACGAAGTACCTTCGCAGCGACTTACAACGCTTTTAAAAAGGTGTCTAAGTTTCAGAGAATTCCACCGATAACCGTTATCTTTTTTCCTAACTGTAACACTCACGTACACCACAGTAAAGTAGCCGCAGTTCCAATAAAAACAGACGCATTATGTGCCACGAATGCGTAAAGAAACTGTTTCTACGAGTAGTTACATGAAACGAGAAAACAATCAAAGAAAAAAAAAATGCATCCGGATGCCATACTGCTCCATACTGTTACATGTTGTTTTTAGAGTATTTTAATTGTCATTGAAAGGTGGTGGCTTTTTTTTTCCAGCCGAAAACAAGTCCGTTGGTCGACATAAAACGGAAGCAAAAAGCAAATGTGCTATGCACCATCTTTACAACAACAACAAAAAACACACACACACACACAAAAGATAATCACTTCAGCCGTGAGTGCAAGCGATTAAACAACAGCCTCCCAACAAAAAACCGTGGACGTGCGCTTGCCATATGAGAGGAATGCCAAGCGTCAAAGGTGGCGGCCTGCGCAACATGGGGATCACTGACTTCCGTCACCCTTCAGGCTCATCGCCAAAGGGGCCTCGAGAAGAAATCCGTGGCGTCCGATCGAGTCAGCTACGCTCCAGCTAATTTTCAGTGATAACGCCATCTTTCGGTTTAAACATTACAGTAATCGCTAAAGAGAGGCAGCAGATGTAATCGTTATTATCGACCGCGAAATACACCGAGGCGAGGGAGCTCACATGGTGCAGGGAGGTGCCCTGTATGGTGCTGTACAGAAAGTGCACTGCGGTCCTTGGGAGCTTGCTGAATTTTGAGCAGCCACTACATCGTGTACAAATGAATCTGTTGACAAGATAGAAAATAATGTGGACGCCAACGCGGAGACTTTCGGGTGCATTAATGAACCTTAACCTCGCTTAGTGCTGACCCGTCTCATATTGTACAAATTGAAGGTCGACTCTCGTTTGTCCCTTTTGCAGGATTATTAATTTCCGTCTTACTCCTCACCCCCTCCATCAAAGACATTTGATCTTCTGGGTTCATCTCATAAACTAAATCTTCTCCTTCAATTAAAAAAAAAAGTACTAAGCTTGACAAAATATCAGTTTTTGTGTTGTTGTTGGGTTTTTTTTTTTTCTAGTCAACAACTGTAAGGTTGATTGAACTTCAGAGCATGACATCTTATCTCTAACACGTCATCAAAAAACGGAAAGCCCCTCATCCCCCCCCCCCCAAAAAAAATGAATACGCAAGTGATTATAATACATGAAAGTATTACTGGAATAATTAATCATTAAAACAATCAAGCAATAAAGAACAAGTAAAAGTAAAACACAAAAGAAACCCAGGAAGTACATATTGCCGGTCTATAGGCCTATAGATAATTATCAAAATAAATACAATAATAGGCCTATAGTTCAGCACACCCAGCTTTGTCGCACCGGGAGGGTGTCGGGGTACTCCTCACACCTCACTGGTGTCACTGAGGGCGGTTCGGAAAGATCAAACGGGCGACTTTCCTTGTACACAGATATACGATCGCTTGACGAGATGTCATGGTATAAGATAATATTCAAAATTAACAGATGGTAAAAAAAAAATGTGAATGTTTCCACAAAGATAGCAGAAAACCCGTAAACGGGACTGGTACAGTAATAGTAAGTATCGTTTCTAAAATTTCACTTGTTGGATAACATTACCAGTGGGTCCTATATCGATATTTTGAGAGAACGTGTTATAAACGGAAATTTAGGTTATCACAATGCAAACAGATAAACCGCTTCATATCATAAGTGGTAATGGTAATTACGACTATTATGCTTTCTTCCTCCTTTCCCCCCTTTAATACTCTTTCTCTCCTTCTTTTTTTCTTCCTTCAGTTCTTCTTTGTCATCGTTTCCCTAAACCCATCTTAGTCTGAAAACAAGACTAGATGTGAAATGTGACATTTCCCGCGCCTTTCTTCGAAACATCGCACTTCGTCGTGGCTGTGGCACATGTGTGTGCGCGGCCCCGTAAAAAGGCTGTTAGCATAAAACGAAAAAGTACATACTCACTCACACACACACATGCACACACATAGTCGCGTACACACAGGAGGTGAAAAGTGTTATGTCACGATCGTTCCGGAGAAGCGCTCTCTCGCGGAGATCGCCCGCCGTCATCACCGCTCAGACAGATAACAGCGAAAAATTAACGCTAATTAATTACGAACGACGAGGCCGGACCCGCGCTTACTCATCGGCGGCGCGCGTCTCGTAGAAGACCGTCCTACAAGCAGTAAAATGGTCCTACGTAAAATCCGACAGTGCTTGTATCCAAGTCCTCGTTGCTTCGTTAGACAATGCGAAACTGAGATATTCCATCCTTTTTAGAACGACATGACATCAAGTAATATCTTACGACGAATGTGTCCACCTGTTCTACTGTCATGACTTTGACAATGACCTTACTAAATAACAGTATGAATTGCTTAATAATTTTGAAGTAGGTGATGACATACATCGCCAATTTTACCCTTACTGAGAATAATAATAATCAAATTTACAACAACAAAAAAAAAGTCCGAGAGAAAACAAGAAGGTCGAGCTAACATTCAAAAATGAACTGGACTGAATGAATAAATTAACAAAAATATGTACATTATGTATTTTATGTATTTTATAGATAACAAATGCATGCATTATTTATTCACAACTGAAAATAAAACGGTCACTGTAAGATAAACCGCTTAAAATCTTTATTTGAGTCACTGCAGAATACGCGTTGTTATAATCCCCATAGCTGAACCACCTTAAATCTCTCCCTAACCACGGAATTATGGGTAAGCCTGCCGTGGGCGGCAGCTTGGGGGAAGAAAAAAAAGTGACACTCGTACAATGATGTTGACCGCTGCAGTACTCATGCGAGGTAAGGGTTGGTCCCTGGACTATCCTCCCCAGGCCGGGCACCCTGCTCTTACACGGGGGATCACTTCCAGGGTAGTCACTGATGTCAGTGACTGCTGTCCCGAGTGGATTATTCCTCTCAGACTCGGGGGGAAAAGTTGTCCCGATGTAATACTGTCCAGCAGGTTAGTTGTCCGTATAAAAAAGACGTCAATACGAAAACAGAGAAACAACCAACCAGTAAAACAAAAGCATAACACTGAAATGAAGACGAGACCTACATATGAAATCAATGTCACACGCAAATGCTGTGTATGCCTACACACTAACCTGCTTGTCAGCTGGTAGCGTGGATGAAACAGGAATTAGCCCGCCCTCTTTTGTTGGATACAATAAAGTTTTCACATCAAATCTTCTTCATTAGAAGATGGATAGATGATGCACTAACAAAGCTTTTTAAAAAATGGAAAATTTATTAACATCCATTCTTTTCTTTACGGAATTAGCTTCTCTCAGATGAAATCAAAATGAAAAATTGACCAGTATCAATACCAGTATAGACAATGCGGACTCTTACGAGGGCGGGTAAGGGAGTGGGGCAAATCAACCAAAATCACTCTAGGAAATACCGTTTCAGCCAAAAATTTTGACGTTTCATTTTTCTTTTTAAAACCGGCACCGGATTATAGTCCGACATGCTTATTTTCGCTCGATATCCCCCACCCTCTGTTAAAAAAAAAAAAAAAAAAAAACATCATACATAACTGGTACACATTGGATTACTACTTTTTCGGGGGGGGGGGGTTCTTATTTTCATTTTTCTCCATTTTTGGGGGTTGTTTGTGTGGAGCTCGTGTTTGGCTGGTTGATTGGGATTTTCAGGAGGCAAGGTGACGGCAAATGGGACTATAACCAGGGAGGTGGGAATATAAAAGTTCTAGTGGGCCTAAGTCCTATGTGTCGCACTGTCATCTCCGGGTGGAGGGGATAGAGGGAAATAAGAGGGAGGGAGGCTAATATTGGTCCGAGGCATGCAGAGTTGTACTATTGCGACTTGAACTGATGACTCATGCTGCCTTGATACTCGCCGAATTTTGATTCATGGTCATACGTGAAATGTCATTTGCAGATCGGAAATCGAACGCCTTCGCCGAGGAAATCGGAAGGCCCTCGAGCAATCGACACGATGGAGAAAGAAGCTTGGAGCACTAGTGTGAGAGGATGAAATGCAGCTACAGAGATAGAGAAAGAGAGAAAAATAAGAGGACATTCTATGTCCGAAAGCCAAACACGAAGGCCCTGTGGTCTGAAATAAAATGACCCGTGCTATACTTATCCGAATGACGATCCTTGCATGAAATATGCAAAAGGGATAAGGCACAAAAACGATGTTTTAGGTCGCTCAGCGCGAAAACATCACTCTTATCAGGTCTTGCGGCTAATCACTTCACAGTTCCTGTCTACTGTAGCCTGCCTCTAAGGTGTTTTGTTTATCATTTTCACGTCTTCACGCCCGTTTGGTTTGCACTTATGTTGGACTTGGATGAAGAATAGAAACCTACGTACCATAGCTTATGTTATGAGCTAACAATAATGCAAAAGTGTCTGGGAAATTATAGACCCTTAATATTCAGCAAAATTCAAGGCTGAATCTAAAATGTTGGAATCATTCCACAGGGTATATGAAAGGGAAAGAACGGAATTACTGGTTGGGAGCCTGGACGCAAGGCTAACTTACCTCAGCCCCTCTATCTCCGACTGTTCCCCTTGCCCGCCATAGCGGCTTCCCTGGATAATCGGTTTGCGGTATGTAGCATATCGGTTACACGGCGAATTAGTGTTAGGCGCGAGATGAAAATAGAAGCACTTGGACGTGGGCGCTAAAATAGCGCCGAAGCCCCCGGGTACGGATGATTTCATTCGCTGCATCATCAGCGACGCATCGCGAGATCTAACGCATGTCTGCCGTGGCCGCTAACGTCACAGCCGCCCTGGTGAGACACCCGCATCAACAACGGGTCACCTCGATGATGACCACGGGGACTGCCACCTAGAGCACACTGACGTGTATCCGTTGCTCGCCATTTGCCGGCCATCGAGAAGATTGCACGGGGACGGAGCGAGAACAGAAAGGTAACCTGACTAATGATGTATTGATCGCGGAGAGGTGAAACGTTAAAGGGAAACATCTTCATCGGCACGTGCTCGTTTTGTTTACGATAATGACATTTTGAGAACAAAAACCGACTTACCAAATCGTGTGTCAAAAGTCATACACAATAAGCAGTTCTGTATCTTCCAAAGAAAGAATTACTCTTCCCTCAGTTTACAATAGCATCAAGCGGCTGATGATGCATCGAGAATCCAATATAAAAGGGACATTAATACATCCAGATTTGTGCGTTCTTCTTCCTGAGAACTAGTTACAGACTTTTCAAATACCCTCTTCCTTTAAGAAAACCCCTAATACTTAGAATCCACTTTGCATGTACGCTTACTACGTAGGGCAAGGCTCAGCCACTTTTCCAGTGGTCATGAACAACATTCATTACAAAGACACACTTTAAGATTTGCATCCTTTGAAATAGTCAACTACCACACTGCAAAATATATCCCAAAGCCTAATCATCTTTGTTCGACCATGGAGGTACAATTGCATATCAAGTACCCCTTGGTTTAACTCGATACAATCTGTCTGTGCAAGTTCTATTATCGGTTATTCAATTCAAACTCGTTTTCTACAGAGTATACAAGGTTCACATCACCTCTTAAGCAAAAAATCTACATTCTGAATAAAGCACGCTCACCGAAAACCAAATATTAACAGTTAATGATTAAAACGATCATCATTATAAATGCACCTGTAATCCTCACAGCATTTCATTTTCATGTATGAATTATAGCGATCATCCCCACCCTCACCCCCCCCCCCCCCCCCCCCCGCTAAGGAGTGAAATGCAAGTCAGGATAAAGAAAGGCTGAAAACGAAGACTAATTAGGATGACGAGGGGTTGCACGTCAGCGTCTCTGGAGCCTGTGGGCTCCGATCAGGACAAGCATTCCCAGTAACTGGTCTCGGGGATGAGTCAGGAGGACCGCCTCGGAAGCGTGTGGTCCGTGGATAGGCCGCGGTGGCGTGGGCCCTGGCAATCAGATGCCTGGCCGAGTAAATACTTCCCCATGCCCGACGATGGATGTAGTCATGTCGATAAAATATGTGTCCCTACCTCGAATATAGTGTCCCACAGGGAGCAGCGTTTCTCGAAAACTTGCCCTTGACTGACGCAGTACTTTCCCGATCCGTCTCTCCCTACGCCCTTGTTTCTCTCCCACTCGTACTTACACATTACATACGTCTTCCTCCCTCCATTATAGGCCTATCTCTTTTCTACGGTGTACCAGTAGGACATTATTGTGAGTTAAGTTTGCCGTTCAGATGTCTGTCATTTCTAAGTTGAGCAGAACTGACTAACTATGAACCGGAAGCAGGGGGAAGAACTCCGTAAGACTTCTTATTTTTTCTTTTTTTCTTTTTTTCGTTTTTCTCCGGCTCTCCCATCACGCCAATTCCCGCTGAGCTCAAATAGAAAAACAATTAGGCTCCTGCATGTATCTAAATGTGTTGGAATATAAAATTGCCAGGTGCATATAACGAAAATAGAAACCGGTGTTCCCCTGCAATCATGGTATCACACACACACACACACACACACACACACACACACACACACACGAATACTCACAAGCAAGGTAAAACAAAAAATGAAAAAAAAAAAAGTTGCAAAGGCACACGTGACCTGTGGTGATACCGAGGGAGACAGCGCTCAAAGTGACAGAAACTCATGCGACTTTTGGCACTTCGCGGATCGAGTCGCCGCCATTCTGACATTGAACCCATCGAGAAGTGGGTTAACTACAGCGTGCGAGCTTGCTACAACGATGCACACGGAGGCAGGAGCTGTAATCGAACGGGAAGCGTTAAAGCAGCGTTTACACTTTGGCGAGTTGACATGGCGAGCTATGGCGAGTTAAGGCGAGTTGCCAAAATGAGGCACTCGCGATAACTCGCGTGAAGCTCACCATGTAACTCGGGATAACTCGCGACAACTCGGCATGGCTCGGCGGAGCTCGTTCAAGCTCGGGACAACTCTCCTTGAAGTCGTGAGCAGTCCCAAAATTTTTGAACATGTTCAAAATTTTTGCTAACTCGCTGTAACTCGTGCTGAACTCAGCTAGACTCGTTATATACTCGCGGTACTCGCAATAACTCGAAAGAAGCTCGAGATAAACTCGTAATAACTCGTAATAACTCGCCATATTTGAGTATACGCGAGTGCATTCCGAGTTTACTAGAGCGAGATACGAGCACTGCGATCGTATTACGAGTGAAGGAGAGGTGCCCGCGAGATTAGCGCGAGTTCAGATCGAGCACCCCGAGTTACAGCGAGTTTCGTATGAGTTTAGTCAGATTGCGTTGCAAATGTACATTGACATGCCAGCTGAATGATAAATATCCAGTGTTCTATATTTTTCCATATATGTTTTAAAACGAGAGCACATTTTAATCAACCCACCCATGTACACGTACTTTTAAAACGGCCATTGTCACTGTATTATTACAACTAGCAAAAATAGGAGAGGAATATGCCCCAATCCAAGAGATCCAAGAGTTGTGGCCATTCAGGTAGTTAAACACCGAAAGAATAATGTCATTCAAACAAGGGTAGAAGTAGAAGAAGTGCAGGAAGAGAGAATAGAGACGGAAGAGGAGATCAATGACGGGCAGAGACAGGTAGAAGAACAAGATACCAAACTAGACCAGGTCCAAGCTCAAACTACTGAGCATCAGGCCTCGCCTGTCGAACTGGTTGGGGAGGAAAATGAACACATTTTTCTCCACTCGGATGTTCTCCGTCTGGCACGCCAGGGAAGACGGGAAAAAAAAGAACAAAGAAGTCCACCCCAAACAAGAAGTCCACCGCTAAGAAGTCCACCCCGAAGAGACGAAAAACACCTCAATGCATACACAGTCACTGAAGAGCAAGAAGTAGAATAAGCAGAGTGGTACAGAGACCACGATTGTCTGTATAACAGGCGACTGAAGTCGTACAAGGATACTGCAAAGAAGACAACGCTAATCGAAGAGAAGGCCAAGGAGTACAATCCGGTGTGCTCCGGTAAGTGAAGATGAATATTAGTATCTATTATTTAGGGGGGGGGGGGGGTCTGGCGGCAAAACAGAGTTTCGCTAAATATATTTTGTTGAATTCATTACCATGATTACTACTATGATTATGATTGCCATAATTATCGAAAATCCTGTAAACAACTGACAACATGACATGCATAATATTTAGTCCTGAAAATTTTGACCCCCACATTTCGTTTATCCCGTTAGCTAGCTATATACTTTACTGTATGAGAAACAAGAATTTAATAAAGTTATTTGTTTCTTTCCATTAATTTATGTGATCTAAATTTCCAGTGTTCGATTTTTTTTTTCTCAGTTGAACAGCTTAACAATTTCCTCAAGTCGATGAGGACACAGTACAGCCGTCTGACGAACCCAAAGTCTGGAAAGGGGACCAGAGACACACCTTACAGTGAGAGAGATCAGTGGATTCTCAATACATTCCGCGTCCTGGGCCCCGTTGCTAGAAACTTTGCGTTTAAACGCAACTTGCAACTGATTGTCACTGGCCAATCAAAATCATTGTTGCATGCATGTCTTCTTAATAGGGCAGACCCTGAGCCAATCAGAATGGTTGTTTCAAAATTAGCAATTATTTGCAATTGATTGCAACTTTCTTGCAACGGGGCCCTGGAGGGACATATTGTGAGGATGAAAGGGAGAACATTGGGAAGGGTAAATATGCATTTGATTTTATTAAGATCTGTAATAAGCTACATTTAAACAAAATATAGAAATCGCCATCGTGTGTCTTTCTTGTAAAAGATGTTGATCGAGTGATTTACTTATTTTTTGCAGACCTCTTAAGGGCAAGTAGCATCCCAACCAAGAGAAGACGAATTAAATACTCTTCCCCCGACCAGGATACTGAGACTGATGGGCATGATGACAGCAGTGAGAATGACCAGACCACCCAAGAAGCTAATGACCCCCAGCAGAGCATGAAGCTGGTTCCTCTTACACCAACTTATCAATTGTTGGCAAGGGCAAGGGCAAAATGAAAGGGAGGTGTACAACCCCCAAGGTGGCCTCTGAAGAAGCCAAGGACAGAGAACTGTTGGAAAACGTGAATGTGGGGTGAATTGTTGTAAAGAAAAGAGAGTACGGATCGAGTAATACATGTATTCTATGAACATTTATTTTTTAATACAAGTACATGTACGAATAACAAAAATGACTAATCCACCATATTGTTAGAGGGTAAAACTCCGTTCGTGTGTTTATCATGATAACGCCATGATATAAAACCGGTGAAAAGGATACTCAACACGTATATCCATTAAGGCCACTGCAACATTGTGGTTGGTCGATTTTTAAAAATATTCTTAAAATGAGCTGCATGGCCTGTCTAATTATGCTCAGATTGATTAAAACAACCAAGAATATGAAAATAACGAATGACACACATTCACTACCAATATGTTTATAATCTCTTTTTATTATTATCTGCTACAGTAATAATTCCAGAACAGTGGGGTGAAGTTTTAGGTTTTCGCCTTTTGAAGCACTAAATGATTCCTGTGAAGCATAATTTTTTCAAAGGTTAACTTTTACATCCCAACATATATTCTGAAAACATGTGAGGACATGCAGCCCAGATTTTTTTTAATGAAAATTGTAATTATCATCTGCTAGAATAATAATTCCAGTACAGTTGTCCATGAGGTGAAGTTTTAGGTTTTCACTCTGGAAGGACAGAATGCTTACTGTGAAGCATAATTATGTTTAATGTAACTTTTACATCCAAACATAGTATATTCTGAAAGCACTTTGACATGCAGCTCATTTTTTAACTGAACATAATGTTAAATACATGTATTACCTCTAACATCAAAACAAGAGATTAAACACGTAAATTGCGACTGACCACACAGAAACCTTATTTGTTTGAGTTAACTCCGTCAAAGTAAAATTATATGCATGCTTTCACGATAGGCATTTCTTTAAATTTACATTTTCATCAACCAGTTGTATCCGAGTAATTGGAAATATTTAATCTCAATGTTATAAAGGAGTTACTTACTTTTAGCATGTGAATTTCAAACTGTTCTCAATTTCGCTGATATTGTAGTTTTGTATATATTCACCTACATAATTATGTTTGAATTAATATGGCAGATGTTAAGGAATAAAGATTCGCAAGTACATTTTAACACTCGATATTAAAACAAGCTTTGAACACTAAGGCCCGAATTCACGAAGGTGGTACAAATGAAACCATGGTGTAAACCATGGACAAAAACCATGGAGCGCCAAGTGTCGCATGGAATATTTCGTTACGAAATCAGTCATTTCATCGATGAAATGATTATTTTGTAACGAAATGACAACATTTTACAACTAAATGAACATTTCGTCCACGAAATGATATTTTCGTTAACGAAACGGTCATTTTGTCGACAAAATGACCAATTTCGTAACGAAATATTCCATGCGACACTTGGTGCTCCATGGTTTTTGTCCATGGTTTAAACCATGGTTTCATTTGTACCACCTTCGTGAATTCGGGCCTAAGTGTTGCAGTGAACAAAAATTTTGATCAGGCATTGTCCCATACACTAGCATGAATTAAGATAAAGCACAAAATTATTACTAAAATTATTCAGTTCTTGGGGTTTTTCTGGGTTACATTAATAGGTGATTAAACATTATGGTAATGAATATTGTTCTGTATTAAAGAAAAGGAACAGTAAAGTGTTACATTACTGTCATTAATCTCAAGATCTCAAAATATGTTTTAGTACGTGTGCAGAACATTATTTTGGTTAACTATGATTTTTTGTTTTTGTTTCAGTACTGTCGAGATAATTTCGTGATACCGTATAATTCCTGGTTAACTGCTCAATAACTTACTAGTTTTGTGTAACATGGTGAAATATAAACGATGTACCCCTATGAGTATTGAAGTGACTGGTATCCTTTTATTATGTTAAAGCTCCTCCAGCGAGCAGATGAGGTCAGAGATCTACGAAGGTCTTCTTTCGCCTTGTCATAACCCCCGCAAGACCGTCCAGGTCTTCACCAGCTAACTCCGCCATCAGCGTCTCATAGTGTCCGTACTTTGGCCTCCTCAACAACCAGGGTCTTGTCCAAAACCTCCTTTGAAGCATTTTGGTCCTCTCTTGAGCATCTCTTTTTCTGCGGCGCCTCCTTGACAACAGGGTCGCACCAATCGTGCAGAAGATCAGGGTCTCTTCTTCTTCAAGCAGAGCGAAAATGCTTCTGGCATCCATCTTTGAGCGCCAAAAATGTGCATTTCCCGCCCCTCGATCGTATAAAACTCTTATTACTCGTAATAAAATCTTGACAACTCGTTTAAAGCTCGCTTTAAGTCGTATAAAGGTCACTGCAACCCATACTAAGCTCGGTATGTCTCGTTTCGAGCTCGGTTCACTCGTACAGCGAGCGTAGTGAACTCGGCGTTGAGTCTTATATCACTCATGCAAATTCCAGGGGAAAAATATACATTTCGCGCGAGTTTGTGCGAGTTAACGCGAGTTGGAGCTCGCACAGCTCGCGCACGACTCGCGACTCCAACTCGCCGAAGTGTAAACGTTGCTTAAGTAACAAACGGTTGGGGAGTAATTACCAAAAATGATGAGATGGTAATCCACAACTTCGCAATATTTCCCACGACTTGTGGCGAGACTAGGACACGTACTGGACATGTAGTGGAATAGAATGGTAAACTATAATAACACGCACAGCATTAAGTTTGTGTGCTATAAAATATACATGAAAATATACGTCTATATACGTATATACATGCACCTTCGTATGACCTGGCGACAGAGTCCTTTGCTACTACACGCATTGACCTGTAAGGACAGTGGGAAAACGAGATTCTCGGGAAAATATTTCGGGAATACTAGTCTAAATCTGAGAAGACAACGGGGATGTGACGAATTACCCCTACATGTGGCATGCTAGTTGAACGAAATAGTTGCCTGGGTGTGGAAAAAAAAAATCTTCCAATAAGGTGTGCGTGTGTATAATCAGCAAATTGTTACCTAGTTAACCTCATCGCTAATCATCTAAATTGCCAACATCGACCCCAATCGATATGTATTATGGTTATGATCTACTAGCGTATTTTGAATGTCATACCCTTGTGTAGCGCGTGGAAGTCCACGTGGTATGGTATATAGTTGTACCTGAAGATGGTGATGATGAAATTACATCCTCCCATATACCGGGGACTTCCGAAAACCCGGTCTGAAATCGAATCCGGCTGCTCTCCGCCGTATAGATAGAAGCAATGAAGAACAAGGGTAGCAGGGAGGAGGGAAGGAGGTCCCTGAAGGTACGCACTATGATGGTCAGAGTTATAGGCAGGTGCATCCGGAGATAGATAGCTACCACTTGTGAGCCCTGCAGACTTCCGTAAACGTTCCAGCTGCCACAGGCGACTGTCCTCAGAATGCCATGACTTGCGTCATATGAAAATCATATTAAACGCCAAACTGAGCCGTTAAAAAGAAACAAGAGACCCGCGGGTCTAGCGCTCACCTGAGTATCGCAAGTTCACCTTTCACGCAGTCACTAATCTAAATTATTCACAGCTCTACTAAAATTTTACCAGGCATTCTCAAGTAGAAGTTGAAAATGTATAATAAAAAAAGGGCCCCAATTTTTTTAAGATTCCTTAATGTGGGGGGATTGGGGCCCCCTGGGGCCCTCTGGGTGGGGCATGGTGCCCATTTTGATAAAGTGAGATCCTGACCCCCTAGGGATGCTACCTGCCGAGTTTGACGAAAATCCATCATGAGGTTTTCAGGAAGAAGATGAAAATGTACAATTCAGGCCCCCATTTGGACCTTCCCAACCTCCCCCCCCCCCCCCCCAAGAGGGGCACCCCTGGATCTGCTATGAACAAACTTGAAACTACAGTCATTAATGTACACACTCATAGTATTATCTTAGCTCTATAACTTCTGATTCTAGAGAAGATTTTTAAAGATTTCTTCATTTTGGGGGGGTTTCGGGCCCCCTGGGGGCCCCCGGGTGGGGCATGGTGCCCATTTTGACAAATTGAGATCCTAACCCCCTACGGATGCTACCTGCCAAGTTTGGTGAAAATGGGTCATGAGGTTCTCAAGAAGAAGATGAAAATGTACAATTTAGGCCCCATTAGGACCACTTCCCACCCCCCTCCCCTGGGTCCCAAGGGGGGGCACCCCAGATTCTGCCATGAACAAACTTGAAACTACAGTCATCAATGTACTAACTCATAGTATTAACTTAGCTCTATCACTTCTGGTTCTAGAGGAGAAGATTTTTACAGATTCCTTAATTTTGGGGGGTTTGGGCGCCCCTGGGGCCCCCTGGGTGGGGCATGGTGCCCATTTTAACAAATTGAGTTCCTAACCCCCTAGGGATGCTACCTGCGAAGTTTGATGGAAATCGGTCTTGGGGTTTTCAAGAAGAAGATGAAAATGTAAAAAGTTTACGCACGACGGACGACGGACGACGCACGACGGACGCCGGACGAAGGGCAATCGCAATAGCTCACTTGAGCCTTTGGCTCAGGTGAGCTAAAAACAAAAACAAAAATCACAATCTCATGATGATAAATAGAATTGCTCAGTGAATTATACTTTCAATAAAGCGCGTCTGGTATCGGTAATCCTCTACGTGCTGATGTAATACTGCAATTTAGGATATGTATCACTACATGAATTTGGGGAAAAATCGTAAGAAGCCGGTACAACAGACACACATGCACAAACACCCCTACTGCCAACTATAGGCAAAAAAGAACATTAAAAAGTCTGAAGGCGAGACTACATCCAACGTGACAACTCCATGACTCTGCGCTTACGCGACGACATCGCACGATGCGTATGGACAGGCGATATCCTTGGCAATGAATTGACACTGGCATTGACGTCTCGTAGACACTCCTATTTTTTCTCGGAACATGCTGAGGGACGTTTGACGCACGTTGCACCACTCAGTACCGACCGCTTGCCCGCTATATCATTGCAAATGAGAATGACAATGGTTTGTGATTGTGCTTGGATTCATTTTTACCTGGCCACTCTATGAAGAAGCTGCTATTGGACACGCGGCCGACGGACTAGGTAGAAAGAATGAGGAGTCCTGTTTGGGAGAAGATTCGAACCGGGGACTTCACGACTGAGAATCCATTGAGCCACAACGGGACCTCACTGGGAGGGAAGTTCAGATACATTGTAGATACCGGGTTTATGGAATGTGTAGTAAATTGAATACCTGAATACAAGAAAGACTATTGTCTATAATTTATTGAATACTGACTAGAAAGATTTCGAAAAAACAACATCCTATCCAATTTTCATATCATTTTGTGAATGTTATGTATACAAATAGATTCTGAGTGATTATTAGTTCCATTACATCGCCAGTGGTCTCAAAGATGATAGCTTAATTTGTGCTTGGGTTGCTCTTGTATTCCGTGCATTCAATGAGTTATTGTATGGTTTTTCATTCGTTTTTGTTTATTCCTTCTGCGTTTCATTAACTGTTATTTCACTTTCACTGATTGATTGATTGATTGATGGAACAACGGAGCTAGCTCCATGATTGAACGGTTTGTGTATTCATCAAACAATACAATTCATCGATTCTCATCCACCACCCCCCCCCCCTTACATTTACGTCATTCGTCCACAAAGATTAGTGTTTTTTATCATAGCGTGTGATTCATTAGAATCACCAATCTGTAAACAGATGCACGTACACTTGGATGCCCATCTCTTTGCAATGAACATTGTTTTTGCTTACTCTTAGCCACATACTCTCTTTCGAAATGACGTTATCTCATGACATCAAACATCCACAACTGTTTTTATACCCAGAAATAAGTATTGCATACAACCAGTAACGACATACAGCAGATACGATATTGGAAGATAAAAGAATTCTAGGCCCCGTTTCATAAAAGATGTTAGGATGGCAAATCTTGCTGGAATGGCAACTTCCAATAGCAACAGCCAATCAGGAAGCTACATTCTTGTCGTTACTATGACAATTGCCATTCCAGCAAGAGTTGCTATCATATCAACTTTTTTTATGAAATGGGGCCCAGATCTGTGGCTGTAATTGTGATAATAATTACAGCAAACTCCTCACTACAGCAAAGATGCGTGCGAAATCAAACTTGAACTGGACGAGAAGTAATCAATGTGATTAAACATTACGTTTCCATCCCATTTTGTGTGTGTGTGTGTGTGTGTGTGTGTGTAAGTGCGCGCGCGCAAAAACATCATTCAGCCTGGAGACTGGGTGCAGCAGACTACGAAATCCCCAGGTACTCTCGAAAACCGAATCGACGTCCCTGGATCTCCTAGCCTGGGAGAGGTCACTGACCAGCGCAGGACTCGACTGCGCGCAAGCTCCTGGCCGATCGATGGAGCTTGAAGGAGAGAAAAGGCGTGGGTGTTTTGTTGAAGAGGGCAAACTCTCTTTTCATGTGATGAATGGGGAGAAAGGCTGGTCATTGGAAGGAGTGGCCGATTAGCTATAAGGTTTGAGGTCCCCCCGTGGCAATATTACAATCGGAAGTTGGGAGTCGAGGCTCCGGATGCTCAGACCGCACCCTGGCCGTCCCGTGCGAACGATTCAACATTTCCGAATGCCTCCAACGAACTCCCTCAATCCCCACACGAAGTCTGGCTTCGCTGGCAAGAGTCATCTCCACAAGTATGAGAATTAAAGGCCAACGCTTTCAAGTGCGATCCAACTTCTATCCAACGTTTCTTTTGTTTTTTGTTATTTTCCTTTTTGTTCGTATTTTCCTCCGTGACTCGACGAATGCTATAGAAATATCGATTTGAATCGCATCACGATAACCAGTAAAAGCTGATACCTCGACGCGAAGAGATCTTGAGGAATGATTTCAATTTGGCAACAAGCCTTGATTGAAGTCAGCCCTCCCCCTCCAACCTCCCCCCCCCCCCCCTTTCTCTCTCTCTCTCTCTCTCTCTCCGAAATCATCAGCGGTACATCCTCTCAACCACTTGGCGCCATGCCGGTATGGGGATGATCTTTTAACAGGTACGAAACGTCATCACATGACACGGCAGAAAGAATCGGATCTCCGTGACATTGCCAGAAACTCGACTGCCTTCGGCATCTGGCGATGAGATTTGAGCAACGTTTCGCCGTTTGCTAGTGTTTCACGTGAAAAGAAAGATGAATCTAATGAGAGGAGAGCAGGAATTCTTTAACCCTCTCATGAACCCTCTACGTCAAAACGCCGTATAGACAAAGCATGCAAACATGCTATCAATACTCCAGCTCCCTGACGACCATCAGGCTGGCCGATCGAGTTAGCCTCAGGCAAGGCGGCATTAACAATATTCTAGAAGCAAATAACAGCAAGAATGGACACCGTATGATTTCAACTCGATGAGCGAATCGAAATTCGCAGAAATCCATACAGCAGTGAACAAGAAATTGGTTGGGGGAGAGAACGTGGCGGAGCTGATGGAGTATTGGTAAAATACACCTCTCGTTTGGTTTGAGATTCGGATAAAGAGATTTGGCACGAAGAAAAAAGAGTGATACAGCAAATGGCATGGAGTATAATAAAACCTCCAATGATAATTACAGCACTGAATCCCCCTTTTGTGCGACGGTGGAATTCGGGGACGCGGTCATTGAAAAGAGGGTCTCGTTTGTTCTTTCGTCTTCTCACCGCAGCTCAACGACGAGTAGATACGAGACGGGCGCGCGTTCGATTGAACAAGTCTCCGTTATTTACAATCATGAAATACAAAGAGTAAACGAGCACATTGGAGAAGAGGAGCAAGAAGAATGGAGGCGAGAGAGACAGAAAGGGGAAGGAGGAGAGAAAGAGAAGGAAAAACACTGCCCAAAAACCGATCCGAAAAGGATTGTTGGAAAGAAAGTAGGGCCTTGTGTACAGAAATAACCCCGCAGTGATGACAATGGAGATAATACCACCACGTACAAAGAACCAGCCACGGAGGAGCACAGCGGACCAGCAAGCTAGTTTGGTATCGCAGACCGTCAATATATTCGCCTGTTTCTATCGATGGACACCGGGGTTAAAAGGAACCCAGGAATAACTTCTGCAAGAAGATCTACTGTTTCTACCATCATTGGCCACGGATTTTGACGACTTTAAAAATGAAACTGCATTTGCAACTTGTCGTGTCAATGCAAACGTTTGACGTACCATGTAAACGAATGCTTGATCTTCAGTAAATGTTGTGCGGTAGCCATAATCCAGCGGAGACAAGTGAAGTCAGTTATATCGTCGTGATCCCAGCCAGACAACGCACCGAATTACACCTTTTTTCATCTACTTCGCATTTTCATAACATCGTAAGATACAATAAGCCTAAGTACCAAAAGGAAGAAGAACAAAAATGTTATGACGAGGAGAAGACGTCCAAAATCTTTTAAGAGAAGAAGAAAAAACAGGTCATAGAACAAGAACAATTCAAAGTAGTCCATTGCTCAGAAAGGACACTGCTCCTGCTTAGGTGATTCAGACACATTGATAACATTGAATTAATTTCAAAAACAAAAATATCGACAACCAGAAGAACAGTAACCGTGTGGACATTCTTGCGAACGAGAACGAGAAAGGAACATTAGTGGTCATTCCAGTGAGTTGCGACATTCACGGATTCCCCTATTTCCCACGTAATACCCACCTGGACATCAGGAGAGGTGTCACGTGTATACTCGAACTTCGCCGATACTAGGGCGCCGATGCCGTCTTTCGTGGCTTTTATAAGACGTTCTGGCTTAGGCCTATACACCTACTGTTATGATTTATTATTATGCCATTTTGGCACGCACTTCATTCAACAGTGATCAAAGTATAGGCCTACAGGATGGGTAATCAAACTAGACAAAGATTCCAAGTCGGAGGAACCGAAAAAAAAAAAAAAAACGTCCAGCAGCTGATGATCTCAATGATAAGGACGCCGAAGATCCTGGAACAACACGTAAAACGTCATGAAAACGAAATGACGCCATTTTGAATGCGCGTAAAATATTGCCTGGTGTCATTACTCCGTTCCAACGGGTCTGTAACGCGCAGACTAGGGACTGCTGGTGAGGTCAGTCGGGTTGGAATGCGAGTTGGGGGTTTTTCCTCGAACGGCACACCTTTGTCTGCGGTCAGAGAGGAGGGTAAACGGTGACATTGTTCGGGCGGGGCGGTGACCCGACGACTGTCGGCAGACACCCCCTGTCAGCCTGCCCCACTTACCGCAGGCCCAGTCCCTGATGACTCCATTCTTTGCTCATTCCATGGACTTGACTCTGCCTCTCCTCTACCACTGGAGTGAAAAAAATAAATTCGCAGTAGAAAGACGAGGGAGAAGAAAAAACAAAACAAAAAAGACAGATGTGTGTGAAGAGTTCGCTGAGCAATAATAAGTGTTGCCCTTGACGAATCTCCTTCATTCTATGGTTCTCCACGCGCTGCTGCCACTGGTGAATAACAGAGCAAAGATCCGCCTCCCTATAGGGTTCAAACACCACTCCCCTTCCCGACACCCCCTCTGCTCCCTTGTCCTCCATACAGACAAGATGGCGTGACCACGGTATAATCCGGATGGTTCGGGAGTCAAGAGGATGCCCTACATTCCAAAATGCCATTCCATTTACTCCGGTCCACACATAAAGAGAAGGGATTTTTTCCCCTATACTTATAACTTGAGGAAACCTGCTCTGTGCTATAGGAACTCATCAATTAGGATGGCAGGAGCTGGCTTTCCGATGCACTTCGTGCACAATGAACTATACGGAGACACAATATATCACCATGTTATGTTCCGCCGTGTTCAATACATGGGGAAATCGAGATGTGGGAAGTTCACCTGCTGTACCTGCCTGGGTAATCCTCGTTCTTTCGCGTATCCTCTTCGTATACGATATTACATATTTTGCACAGGCACTGTCAATGCTACCTTTAAACTCCTGGAAAAAAAATAATACACATTCCTACACATTTCTGGGAAACGATATCGATGTCAGACCACAACTTCCTGACATGAAATAGTACTTATATTATACAAAACATCTTCGTACTTTGTATACGTTCTGTACTTAAATAGCGCTTGGGTGATGTATCAAAAATACATTTTTTTTTTCTAATCCGTTCACTTTATTCAAGGATGCGAGAATAAGAAGAAGACAATGAACGCTATAATTGATGAATATATCGCAGTGCTGATGTTGTAAATTAGCATGAATTCCATGACTTACTAAATCACGCACTCTCAATAGTAAAGTAATGTTGTTGATATAGCAAGACAATGGGATACTCACGCGTTTATTGACTGATGTGAAGTGGTACTTGACGTTTCTCCTATAAAAGAGATTTTGTGGACGTATCGGTCGCGTCGGTAGAAGTCAGAAGTCAGGAACCTCTTTATTCAACACTCCGTAATATCTCCGTTATCGTTCGCAGAATGTTTTCATAACACACAGAACAGTACTACCACTTGCACACGTGCGTCGTCGGGTTGTATAGGTATATAGCGTAAGACGTCCATCCCTGTGGATTACCGCGAGCGCGAATGATGTGTCACGAAGGTTTGCTTGATACCAAAAACCTGCCTCATTTCATTGAGGACCCGTGCCTATTCACGGCAAGGTTAACAATGACACTTACTATTGCCACCAAAATCGATACAATTATAACCACGGGCGGAGCGGCACAGCTGATCCGCTTAATGTGATACCAATCACAGTAAGCCCCTATACAGAGTCTTCATAGAAGAGCTCGCCGGAGCAAAAGTTACTAAAAAAAAAAAAAAAAACAAAACAAAATGGGGGGGGGGGCATCCTGTTTGCTTTTACGCCTTGTTACCGACGTGCAGTACCACCATTTAGTAAACTGGAATGATATTCTTTCTCACTGCGAAATATAGCAAGTGCTAAATCATAAGAAAATATATTTTCTCCAGGTGAATCTTTTTGATTCCAGTACGAATGTCGCTGGCGTTTCTCGATTTCTTGTTTCCACTCACGCTGCAGCATCTTCTGCATCCAAATAGAGCACGTGCTGTACCACCTGACAGTTGTGATAGCTTTCCATCTCTTTCCCTCTCTCTCCTTATCTCTCTCAGGGACTCACACTTGAGATCACTGGCAACGTGACTGAAATGGGCGATGTCCAAACAGTTGGGCAGAACGACCGGCCTTTATGGCTTGGCCACGCCTCGGAGTTTTCACACTCGAGCTCCGTCTTGAACGGCAATTCTTCACGTCGACTTTCGCTTTTAGGCGTCGTCCGGCATCCATTCAAGATAGCGAAGGTTTTTCGATTCAATTCAATTCTGTACTTTCCACTCATCAGTGCTCATGGGGTTAAACACACTCGTCAGCCAAAGGCTGGTTTTCAGAGGGGTATACACAGGTTTAAAATGTTTTGCTTTTTTTTTTATCTACTTTCATGTTCTAAACAATGCGATGATCATTAATAATGTGATATCACTACAGGCTGAACTGTTAGTCGAGTCCCGCCGAGATATTTTACACTGGATTTCGAAGCTGCATTCGTTTTCACGATCTTTTACTTCGTTCTTGTTCGGAAGCCCTATCCCAGAGCACCTTTGCTGAGTGCGTCATTGAAAACCAAAGAGGCGCCAGTCTGATGGCTTTAGTTACATGACAAGTAGGTATCGAGCAAGAAAGCTTCCATCGTCATGGAAAAGCCCGAGCCGTTGCCACGGTGATCGCGATGAGACCACTACCACGCATCAAAAATCACGAAGGTCATCTGTCATGGAGTAATTATCAATAACGTATCTTCGTATCATCGTCTTCGAGTATCCCGCGTGACTCGACGGTAATTGCGCGATTTTTTTTCCCTTCTCCGTTTCATTTTTTTTCTCCTCTCTTTTGAGGAGAAATCAACGATCTTAGTAAATCATCCGCGGAGAGGAGTAAAATGACGAAGAAGGTACTTCTGCTTGAGGTAGTAAGTGTACTTGTGAGGTGGGGCGACTTGATTCGAGCATCTGACACGAAATATCAGACGCCCGGAGGATAACGCCGCCAGATCGTTGTTAGCCACGCGGCTGATGACGTCAAATCGAGCACTCTATCGTAAGCAGAGCGTTTGATCCGTGTGGAAATCCTTATTGGCGATTATAGTCTGATGCTTGTCATAAAAGGTTTTTGCTACGCGATTCATATATATATATATATATATATATATATATATATATATAAACATATGTGTATGTATATAGATGCGTCATATATACATAGAAGTTGATTTCTGTACAAAGTGAAAGGGGTGGGGTGGTTGAGCTTTCTTCCCCCTCTACTGGACATCGATATTTTTATCTTTTCAAACTTCTTACAAGCGATTGCTGATAATTATGCACGGCAATTACGCATTTTCTCCACGTGCTTTACAGGTGCTGCTGGAGGCGAATATATTCCAGTCGATTTAACACATATACTGATCAATATATGTTTTAATTCGCTCAATCCTTCTTTTCTTTTTCTTTTTTTTGACTCACTGTACATACTATACCATCCTTACACAGAATAATAACGCAATAAAATACTTAAGCTGCAACTCCAGACACGCACTCTAACTCACCCTTGCACTGATGCATTCTTGATGGATTCATCCCCACCCGGCAAATGAAATTATTTGTAACGATACGAACACAACTTATGTATTCTTTGAGGTCGTCATCAAAATCGAGCTTCTGCTTAAGGTCGCGGTCCCCTGCATTTTGTTCTCAATAATTTGATTGAATGGGTAATAAAGAAAATTCCACAAAATTATTTTTCATGAAAATTACAAATTCCATTAACTAACACAGACATATGTTAAGGGTAGCAATGGTTATTCCCCCTGCTTTCTGAATGCGGTTAGTCAAACAAGTGCTCTTCCATAATGCAAGAAAAGTGAATTTTTGTTGAATTGTCTTTATATATTTTATGTATTGTTGTCCACTCAAACGTCATGACCTCTAGTAGTCTCCTCATTCAGCGGTTCCAACATCAAAACTTTAAAAATTCAAAACTTTTGCGTCGATTGTCCGATTTTCCCCCAACTTTCACTTAAATGATTTTCTATTTGTGCATACATGACTACTATATTCCATGATTGGTATATATTATTCATTCTTTGTCCAATGAATGATTATTTCTTCCCCCAAAACAAGGGGAAAAAATATGTGTGTACAATATTAAACATACACATTGTATATCATATACACAATTTGTGACTTACCGGAGTGGTGCTCGATCGAGGAAAACCATGCACTGTGTCAGGTATCCATACTGGTTCGTTGCGCACAAAGTCTCAGGAGATGGCAGCGCGCTGCGCCACGACACAAATTGGATTCGGGCCTTACGTCCCCTCGCATGCAGGGCGGTCTCTTAGCTGGCCGGTGCTGTCGTTGTGTAGCTAATCCTTTTTTGCTCGTCGTTCCTCGAAATCTTTTTCGTCAACTAGGCGTAGAAATTACCTGTGGATAGGAAAAGAGAAGTTAGACAGCGAAGATGGCAAGACGATGGAAGAAGTCTTGAAAAAATAAAAAATAAAGTAGCTTAAGTATCTTGCAGAGAAGACCGAAACGGCCAAATGATATCAAGTGAGTCAACAAGACGACATTATTACCGGGCTGACGAACGTTTTCTTAACAAAGCTTCAAAACCATGCGGAATAATCTCATTGGACGATAGAAATAAGATTACTGCAGACAATGCGATACACGTATCTTATCAGAGGATGATTTGATATCACGTTCCTTCGACAAGCATCGCGGTTTGACAAGTGATATTATCAATATAGGTGACAGGCGACATACCCTCCCCTCGCTCCAACAAAGAGAGGAGAAGAGGGAGAGAGGGGGAGGGGGAGGCCGATGCTGCGTGCGTCAGATACAAGTAATGGATTAATGTGGCAAATGATATAATTGGTTTGTCACGGTATGTTCGGGTGTGTTGGATCTGACACCCATGTCGCTTTGTTCACTTTTGATCAATATTCTTATTGGGTTATCGGGAACATGGCTGCACGTGATTTGAGAGCACTCTGCGTATAGTTCTATGACCGCATAAGGGGGTTTCACACCAAGCTTTGCGTAGAGTTGCGTAGAGTTGCGTAGCGACTACGCCGAAATCGGCTGCGTACTCATGAAAAATAATTGTGATGATCCGCGCAGGATTTGCGTAGTCTCAGCGTAGGGTTACGTATGGTTGCGTAGGAAGCGCGTATCAACGTAGCGTATTCGGCGTGTAGCGGGCGTAGAGCTGCGTACATGAACGTAGGTCGGGCGTACAGGCCGCGTAGACTTGCTTACAGTTGCGGGAAGTTGCGTACTGCAGGCGTATGCACAAATTAATGTAACTGCAAAGCTACTTCAGCATAGCCTTCTGCTTCTTATTCCACTAATTGCCTGCTGTTCAAACATGATGTGGTGGGAAGGTTAAATCCATTGCTGGTACCTTCAGTTCTCCAGCATTTAGCTGTCCTAGAAACCGCATTACCATGAATACGAACGTTTTGCAAAAATGAGAAAAGAGAAGAAAATAAGATGTTGCAAGAATCCGAATTAAAGGGAAGATAAACCCCAAGAGCAATGTATATTGAGTGAAAGCAGCAACATTAGTAGAACACATCAGTGAAAGTTTGAAGAAAATCGGACAATCGATGCAAAAGTTATGAATTTTTAAAGTTTTGGTGTTGGAACCGCTGGACGAGGAGACTACTAGAGGTTATGACGTATGAGTGGACAACAATACCAAGAAAATATAAAGAAAATTCTACAAAAATCCATTTTTCATGAAAATTACAAATTCCGTCAACTTGATATTGACATTATGTTAAGGGTAGCAATTATTCCCCCTGCTTTCTGAAAGCGGTTGGTCCATTGCTCTTTCATAATTCTAGAAAAGTGAATTTTTGTTGAATTTCCTTTATATTTTCTTTGTATTTTTGTCCACTCATACGTCATATCCTCTAGTAGTCTCCTAATCCAGCGGTTCCAACACCAAAAACTTTAAAAATTCATAACTTTTGCATCGATTGTCCAATTTTCCTCAAACTTTCACTGATGCGTTCTACTAATGTTGCTGCTTTCACTCAATCCACATTGCTCTTTGGGTTTACCTTCCCTTTAAGAAGTGTGTGGGCCAAATCTCGGATCCAGCGGCGACCAAGGGGCAATACGAACAACTGATGAAAAACACTGCATGCCGACAATGTTTCTTCATTTATTCAATTTCACGTGAATGAAGCCACAAGCGTTCAATAAACTCCTGACACGACATGCACCGAGAATTACACAATAAGATAAAAATTTCAGGAAATCTTTAGAACCTATATAGCTTCAAACTTGCAATAATCTTCACTTGATTGAGATGACCAGCAGCATTATCATGAATTAACTTCAGGTTCGTAGAGATACGTACAGCAAGCTCCTGCCAGACATGGAACAACTGTACATAGCATGGCAACACAAGCAGAGCAGAAAAGGAACTACCTCATGGTGCCATGGGAAGATGAGATACCCATCATTTAGATCAGTGTGATTAAATGACACTTGCAATTGCAGTAGCTTCCTCTACCTTATTGGGCATTCAAGCCACCAATAACATGAGGAGACAACATGTCCTTATACTGATTCTCCCTGAGCTCCTCCAGAAATCTTTACTAGCTTGCCAACTTTGTCTCGTTGAGTTTTCACCCATGTCTGCGTGCGCTAGCCTGGTTGATCACTATACTGTAGCATACCTTCTACCCCAATCTCCATTTTTTTGGTTTTTTGATGATTGATACAGCAGCTTCTTAGCCTCCTTTTTATAGTCTTCACGAGCCTTATCATAGAGCATCGGGTGCTATTGAACCCACTCCATTAGAACGTGTACCTTTTCTTGGTCAGTTAAAATAAGTCTGGAAGCACGTTCTGTTTCCTCTACTTCGGTGATTATTATAGGGAACTTCCCGCTGGAGCTTCATTGCCAGATTAGTTCAAACAGTGCTGGCAAATTGTCTGCATCTTGATCAGTAGAGGTATGTAAAAATGAGCAGGAGAAGAACTCTCGCACCTACCACAGCAATTTGCTCTTCCCTTTCGGCCTTTTGCAGTCATTAGGCCTACAAAAGATAATGAAGACTCGAAGAGCACAGGAAGATACATTCACCAGCCATTCAGAGTCGAGTGGGATGAATAATATCATGCAGTTTTTAAACATGGATCACATTGGAATGCCAAATCTTCACCAATAATAATTGCCTACGCAGTTGTAAGCAACCCTACGTAAATGTACGCCAGATCTACGCAAGTCTACGCAAATGTCTACGTAACAGTACGCAACACTACGCCAAGTCATACGCGAGCCGAAAAAGTGCCTTCGTGTGAACACGGTTTGATTGCGTACTGTTGCGTATAAATGGCGCACAGTTGCGTAGGGTTGCGTAGACTTGCGTAAAACCTGCGTATCAGTGCTCTACGCGGAGGGTACGCGAAAAAATTAAACATGTTTAATTTTTTGCGTACATCTCGCGTACGTATTTTGCGTACCTCGGCGTACTCTTCCGTAGAGTTGCGTACTCACAGCATACAGATGCGTAGTGTTGCGTAGTCACTACGCAACACTACGCAACTCTACGCAACAGTACGTAAAGCTCGGTGTGAAACCCCCTATAGTGTGTCATGTTCATCAATGTTGGACTTGGGCGTGGGCTAATTTCGAGGGCATTCAATCAAACCGGCCACGCTTTGCACTATAAATCCACAATAGATCGACAGCACAAGGGTAATGACAATTAATCAGATAGGAGATATTCACAAACGAACTTTGCGCCAAATTGCTGTGATCTTTCATTGATCCCTGTCATTTTATGGCGATTTCTATTTTCTTTAAATATTAATTTACATTGTTCCAGAAGGGCTTTGGATTTTTTGTTTGTTTTGTTGAAATAATATCACTCCAGCCAAAGTGATCTAAAATCACATCAATGCAACTTTCGTTTTCGTCAAAATTTGAACCGACGAGGATTTGACCCCTCTCGCACATTCTTTGTTCGTTTTCCACCATGAACTCTTCCTCCCTCCCCCCCCCCCCCACCCCATCCCACGGCGCCCCATGATGAATCAGCGCTATGCAAGTATGGCGACAACACCAAATCACGGCATCCAATTAAAGCAAATTCGCCCCAAAATAGGGGGAAAGGAATTAGGCAAATTTTCGTTCGTCAGATTTGCATCATATCAGGGCATAAAGATATACACACTGTGACCCCGGCGAAGAAAGTGCAATGCGCACACGGCGATCACTGCGTCCCTTAAATTAATGGGATTCGAAGTATTTGCTCAGAAATTCAAATTCGCTGCAGAGGATAAGAAAGCACCGAGATGACGGCGCGGGTTTGAAAGAGAACAGCCAAAAAGGAAATACAGGGGGTTTGAGAATTTCTGAGGGGAATTAGATTTGTACGATTTGTGATCCACTTAAACAAGCCGAGGCAAGTGCTGTGTTTCCCGCCAGGACTCGTGTACTTATACTCCACAGACACGACATCATCTTAATAGCGAGGGAAACGCAAACGGAGGGAAAATAATAATAAAATAACTGGAGTCGTGTTCACATTATTTTCTGCGGGAATCCGAGAGAGAATAAAAAAAAAAAAAGGAGAAAGCGGGGATTTCCGAAACAAAGAACCACCCGCGATCAAACCCGAGCCGCAAACCGTTCGATAATCCACACGGAACGGTAGCAACCTAGTTTTAAAGGAAAAGTATAAATACTGATATACACGATAAGTCCTAATCAAGAAGATAAGAAAGAATGGTATGTTTTACTCAAATTGTACACGAACAGACACTGGCTATATTTTGTGATTTTTATGTAATCATCATGTATACACAGACATCAGGACTCGTCCATTGATTGTTACAATGCAATAAATCTTTCTCTATCAATAAATCACGAAATACAGAGCAACATGGAATATTCACTCCGTGTTCTACTTATCTACGATCAAAAGGGGAAAATCAAACATTATACAAGAGAATATACAAACAAGAAGATATTGCCATATCGGATTTTCTTCCCATTTCTACCAAACAATTAGTTGCTAGTCACATTATGATTATAGCATGATGGGTATAATGGTGATTACGTTCATCATAATAGAAAGTGGCAACACAAATATTTAAAACTTATGTAGTTGTAAGGTTTCTTTTTTGTTTTCTATTTCAACGTCATCGCACATCTTGAGTCCACAATATTTTATCTTTAAAAAAAAACCTGAAATGTTGAACACTGCTTTCAATATCCACTATAAATTGATCATTGCAGTCGCAATCAAATCACCACATCACTACATCATTACTTTGTGTTGTGAGTGCGTGTATAAGGGACGTACGAGGAGGAGGGAGTGAGATAAAGACAACGTTTCTTTTTAAAAAGATGGTGAATTCTTTGTCGGTTCAATCGATGGTTCAAACCATGGAGCTACCAAAGTTCAAACGATGGTTTGAATGCTTTTGTTATACTCAGACCTGACGCCAAACCTGACGCTGGGAAAACGAAATTCCCGAACGAAAGGCCTTTGTGAAAAGTGGCTTCGGCGAGGAGATATTAAGATTCCACGTTGATTTGCTATTGCCATGGCAACGCTTTAATCGTGTTACAAATGACGTGATGGTTATGACCATTCTTCTGATACAGGTAAAATGAAAATGGGGAAAAAAAAGAACTCTCACTCTGATGTTCTCCCATCCTTTCCCTCTGTTCTCTTTTCATCTTTCTTTATGTCCACCTACACTCGGCTTCGGCCCTTTCACTATCTCTTTTCTTCTCTTCTTGTGAGGTTAGTGAAAAAAAAAATACGCAAATGGTGACTTACTCCCATCTCTCGAATAGAATGCCTTGTATACATATCGACAGAGTGAGAGATATTTAGCCACGAAAATAAATGAAATATAAACATGTTTTCCCCACCATTTAATTTTTCCCTTACGTTTCTGTAATAGAGTTATATACCGGCCGCGATGGGCTCGTGAACCACGCTGGCGTCCATTCGTTTCGTTAAAGTCTGGCGCGATGGGAAATGAAATATGTGGATAGATATGAATATAATAATTACATAATGGTTGACACGTAATGAGGAAAGGAGTCCATCCGTCACGTTTACGAAGCCTGTCCGATGTTAAGAAGAAAAAAAAAGTACTTGCTGGTTTGTTAATTACGATAAAACTTTCATTCAGCAGTTCAGGCGGCGTTTTGATTTCGTCCACTAGGGATATTGCTGGAAAAAAAAAAAAAACAACATCACAATCATTAACTCACCCAAGTTCTATATACCCAAGCCCTCCCATCTGTTTTTTTTTTTTCTACAAGAGTAATTGTACATGGGTGCAAGAACGTTCTCCTCACTTGTTTACCTTACAGTTTTTTGTGTTTTTTATGGATCAAATTAACAAATAAATCACACAAATAAAACTAATTATATACAGTATATGATTACACAACTCTTCTACATGTTTTGGTTTTGTTCATTATTTTGTTCATCTTTCAAGGGTAACAGTTCTCTGTTGAAGGTTCCTCAAAAGCATGGTCAACTAAATCACACAATCACGGACAAATTTCTTATTATTTCCTTTCATTACTTTTTGAAGGATAAATACTTCCTTCGCCTGTATTCCGTACGAAAAGGACGCCATAATTACGAACAGAAAAGTCGGGAAAAAAACAAGCAGTGACGCCGTTATAGCCGCTGAATGTCATCTACGAAATGATCCCTTTTCCCCAACAGGGAAGGGAAAGGATTTGATCAAATGAAGGCTGCTTGATCCCAGGTTGCCGTCCCTACTCGACTGCGTTATCTATTTTTACTTTAAGGTGTCTACTATCAGTACATTCTTAGAAAAAAAGGAAAAAAATTATTTTTTGTTGTTGTTGATTTATGCGTCATCGAAGACATTTTGTCCTTTTCTGTCCAATGACTGAAATAATCATCGCATATCTACGGTGCGCTGGGGCACTGAGCGTTCGAGGCACATTCCAAGAAACGAATAGAATAAAGCGATCGTGGAGACGGCTATTAATCACCGAGGCCAAAACGCGGACGGGTCCGTGACAATGACGTAATGTGGCTAGTCTCACCGGACAGGTTGACGCACGCGTCTAATAATAATAATGATAGTGATACTGATAATGACAATGATGATGATAACGATAAAAAGGTCAACGACAGTCGGGCTCGGGAAGAAACGTTTGAGCGGTACAACAGGCTTTACGTGAGACACAGAGCTGAGTCTAAAAGGTCCCTAACATTCAGTGGCAGTAAGAATCAGCAGATTCTGAATAGATGTTAAAGGAGACCTCCGGATGATTTTCAGATTTTTTCATTTGAACAACTATAAATTAGTTATACTGAGGACAGAGTTTCAGAATTTGTGATAATTGGGAGGAAGAATGAGAATATTTTCAAAATTTAGAACAAATTGCAATGAACAAGGATGATGACATGGCAGAGTCACCATAAGAATGCATGTGTTGGGGCTCAAGGAAGCAGAACAAAAGAAGAAGGCATGCATAGATTATACACAGGTGAACTCACAAGCAAGCGGTATTGTACTGGAATTACACTGCTACATTTCTGAAATATGTGAACCTCCTATGTCATCATCCTTGTTAAATTTGTTTTAAGGTTTTTCAAAGTATTGTTTCTCTGCTAAGGACCACACTAAATTCTACAAATCCATACATGGAGTTGTCAATTTATGTACTACCATGATGTGAAAATATGAAAATCGTCTGGAATGTCCCTTTAAATCGGCAACACATCGTAATCCATATGAACAAGGAACCACCCCAAAACGATTCCCGAGTGATTGCACTGGTTCTACTGACTGAACCAGCCAAAACTAACAAACTTAAAGGATTTTTAAGAAGGACCACGATCGCAAGATGATACCAAAAAAAAAAAAGAAATAACATAAAATAGATTTTATTGCAGTATAACGCAAGTATGTCATATCAGATTATCATAATCTTGATATGACATGTGTTACACTGCAATATACCATACATCATGAAACATATTAGAACAGTGTAGTAGAGTTGGACGAAAAGGAGAGTGTAAGACGAATATTGCTTACCAATAAGCTTTCCGTTGTTGTGTATAAAACTTCAATGTCAGTTAATTCAACAGTTGCTACGGCCGTTTACTAACCCCCAATTGTTGTTGAACATTTCATACTTCAAAAAAAAAATGTATGTCCCTATATTATCTTTGGTGATACCGAATAAACTACACAGAAGTCGCTACAGGTGTTTAGATAATCCGCGCACAATTATTATTATACCCACGGTGCATGTAGGCTGTGTCATCGGTAACTCTGCATATTACTATGTATGCGTGAGTGCGCGTGTGTACGGCAGGACTGGGTAAACGCGCTGGCGAGTGCTTGCTTGCGCGCACGAGAGTGCAGGTGTCAATACCAGCAATGTACAAAGGGGGAACCGCTCTTTGTTCTTCTGATGTACACCCAAGTATCGGCAATACCTAATCTTCATCAAGGCGGTCGTTGTTTGTCGGGCGTGGGTACTGTTACGAGGCCTTCAATCACCGGGATGCTATCCACTATGAACGTAAGGGGGTCTTGACCTTGACGGTGCTTCGACATCGCGCATCAGCGATCGAGAAGAGTCGGTCAAACGATACGCGGTTTGCGTCAAAACTCAGCCACTCAGCCCCGAGTGGATCCCCTAACGGGCTCGACATCGGGCAGATATTGTCAGCTGATGCCCAATCATTTTCGGGCTCGACATCCAAAATGGCGTTGAGGCTGAGAAATCATGATGGTGAACATTTTGAGAACAGCGGGGTTAAGTTTGAATCGTAGTTGTTCCTATTAAAGCGATATGCAAAGCCGCTCAATCTTGACAAATCGTGACAAATCTACAGCAGCAAATCAAGTGCGCATGTGAACATAAAATTCCACCATGAAGTCATGCATAATGACGTAAAGATGTGCGCAAATCAATCACCTGGATCGATGCTCACACTGGAATAATGGCGAATCTTCACGTGCTTCCTTACAGAGCATAGACCTCCAGAACACCAGCACTGTTGTGAATGACAACTTCCAGTATGAAATGTTTCACGCCAACTGCTGGTTGGTGAGCAAAGGACCAAAAGAAAAAATATAATAATAATAATAATAAAGACTGAAAACAAAAATCGAAAACAAGATAATATCAAGAACAGCCTTATTGATCTTCAGATAATCGAGGCCACATGCTCGGCATGAAAAATGATATCGGGTCTAAGGGGACTGCGCTATATAGCAAATAATATGCGTCATTAAAGTGGTGTGATTTGATTAATAGCAAAAGGTGATCAATTGTTGCGCGTGCGCACTGCTTCGAAGTGACGTCCTATTTATGAGTCCACGCGTACAGTTCGAAATATCATGGCGGCATTATAACTAGGCATAGACTCGAGCGCGCTGTCGCGTTTGCATTGCATCAGAAAGCGACACACTGCCATCATTTAAACGCCACAAATTAGGAACTAAGCCGGTTTATTTTCGTCTTTCATCGGGCACGCCGCCACGCAGATTTATGACATTCGATATGTAAACTCGATTTGCTTGATTTGTCTCGTTCCCCGGGGAACTCGCACATTATCGTCGCTGATTGTTTTTTGACAATACAATACACACGAGCCTTGCTTGCAAATCAGTGACTTCACAAAAATTGCGATTCGTTCGCTTCGCTCACGCACGACGCTTACGACAGCTCCACTCGTCGTACATCACCCAAACTGTTTGTTGCAACAATTACCATAAACACATTTAAGTTGGCGCGTCCGCAAACCGGTATGTGCAGCGCCATATCAATTAGATTCGTGGACGCGCTGACGTAAAGGTCAGACAGTTTGACGGATATTGATGGGCGGCTCGTCTTCCGTATTGATCAAGGGAGGGACAGGCGATTTCACGGTCACTGGAGTGGCGACTGTAGCGTCATAATAGTAGACCATGCGCGACATTTATCGGCAGTTAGGCGTAATGATCGTCACCCAATATTGTCTTTCCTCACGATGGTGACACCCGAAAACCCCAACGATCTTCTTTGATACCCCGTCTCTATTCCTCTCTTTCTCTTTCTCTCTCTCTCTCTCATATATATATATATATATATATATATATATATTCTCTCTCACTGTTCTAGGCCAACGGTGAATGCCGTTTTGCGCAGTATATCATGTGACTGACTGTATACTCAAAATAATTTTCTCCCTCAAAGTAGATCCAGTGTATGCTCCACAATACTGATATGCTGCAATGCAAGCGTTGGTACAAGGCGGCGCGTTTATTTCCTTCGTGCTTTGTGTCTGCGTTATAACCGTGCGTTTGGGAAGATTTCACATTCTCTACTTTTTCTTAATCTCACAGTTGTCAGTATCCATGGAAAGACGCACGACGGCACTCTGAAGAGCCCTTACACTCAGGGTCAAACCGGAGATGAAGGGAAGATGGCGATCTTTCCACCTTCCTGGAGGGTGTTTCATAAAGCTGTTCGTAAAGTTACGAACAACTTACGAGCAACTGGTGATCAGTTCTTGTGCTAAATTATGGAAATTCTGATAAGTATAGCACATCAGAACTGATCACCAGTCGCTCGTAAGTCGTTCGTAACTTTACGAACAACTTTATGAAACGGCCCCAGGTCATACCAAGGAGGTACTATAGGCGAGCTCGCCTAGTACCTCCTTGGTCATACTGTATTCACAGAGAGGAGGAGAGAGATCTATAACCTCATTGGTCAGACTTGCACAGAAGTGAGCGCAAGTGTGGCGCCATGTACAAATATCATATACCGCATTTGTGTTTCATTGATATAATGCAATCAGACATATCATTTTTCTCATACTTGGTATTTTCATATTGATATATTTGTAAGCCATTACGTATGATAAGTGGGTTATATGCGCTTCGTTCCATTTCATTTCATTCATATTCAATTTCTAACAAGCGCACACAGACCCACACACACATATGTACAATGTGTGTGTGTGTGTGTGTGCGCGTGCGTTGTTACGTTATCTGAATACTCGTAGGTTTTGCATGAGGTCCAAAGACCAGTAGTCAACATGCAGGGACGTTTTAGCAGTGTGAATGCATGGAGTTCAATAGTATTTGGTAGCGCCATGGTGAATGTAAGGTCCTGAAATATTCCCCTGAAACATTCCCCTCACCAATAAGCCAAAAACAAGCAGGCCAATAGCTGCCCCGAGGCCGACATTGATATTCTCGGGCAGCAGCAGCAGCGTTCGTTCGCTGCAACGGCAGAGACTATTCTGGGAATCACGGAACCACGTGATAACAACCCTTTCCTTTTACTTTCTTTAGAATTCTTTTGCACTCTCTCTCCGCCACCCTCCATCTCTCTCCCTGTCTTTTCCTCTCTTTCCTTCTTTCTATTTCTCCCTCCACTTCTCAACTCATCTTTTGTGACGTATCCGGTCATGACATCTTCATTGCCATGGCCACTTGTTCGCCTGTTCGTCATCGCGATACATCTCAGAGGGTTTGTGTTGCCTGCTTGATGTGTGCTGTTCCATTTCCCATCGATTCCCTTTCCAATATACTATATCCTCCTTTTTCTTTTCTACATCTCTCTCTTGTCTCCCGCTACTTCTATTCTTGCGAACAAAAGTTGCCTCTTCAGTCCGCCATTTCGTCTCACCTTACCGATGCGACTCCCATACTGGGAGGATGTTCGTGAGGCAAACGCACGTAAATAGAAAACGATAATTCGAACAGTCCAGGGACCGCGCGACATCTCCGGTTGTAGACTCTGGGATTTCATCGTGCGTAGGGGTGCAAAACCAATATTTTTTTTTTCCTTCGGCACCGTTTTCAAGGGTCAAAGCTCGGCTAATATAGTAAAAAATAGTCATTTTTAGATCAAGCCACGCACGTCAAAATCATATACATATGTAGAATGAACGTGTATACATTTTTCATCCAGTCAAGGGGGGGGGGGGGAGGCACTCAGTAATCAAAATCACTATATAGGTCACAGGTGTTTCTCTGCTGGCTTATATTAGTGCCGTCTTCTTGATGTCTTGTCAGTTTCAAGGAGTTTTTTTATCTTCCGTGATGACACCTAGATGTAATGATACCGTAGAATACTGTAAATAATTATAATTATGGTATAGTACAAATTTAGATGATGCAGCTTCCATAGAGTTCAGTACGTGAATCGAAACAGGATGCATAACCTAAGTAGTACGTAGTGTGTAGGATACCCCGGAAATTCGCACGGTCTGCAACCCTTTCTTTCATGCTTTAGTTATACAGCCACTTTTAATACCTCAGGGTTCATCAGCGTGGACGGCATTAACCTGCTTGATGTCTGCCGGGTGGGAAAGGTGAAGGCCTACGTACAGACCTGACGCATGAATGTTGACGGGGTGTGTGTGTAGTAGTAGTAGTAGTAGTAGTAGTAGTAGTAGTAGTCGTCGTCGTCGTTAGTAGTAGTAGTAGTAGTAGTAGTAGTAGTAGTAGTAGCAGTAGTCGTCGTCGTCGTGGTAGTAATAAGGAGGTACGTAATTCCTCAAAGACTTGTATTTAGTATCCTTAGTAGTGACAATATTGCAATCGACTAATGTGAGTACGACCAATGAGGTCTCTGGCAAGAGTACCTCCTTCCTACGATCTTGAAGTTCCATTGCACCACCACGGAGGAGCATCCCGTAGCACCTCGTGCGACGCGTGCTGTCAAGTGCACAGAAAGTGGACAATAATATTATGCAAAGTACGTAATAAAGGGGACACGTTTGTCACCCCAGGGAGGTGGACCCGTATTTTGCCTCGGCTACGATGCAGCAGGGAGGTGCTCTCACCTCCCTGGACGCAGCCACCTCCGCTGAGCGTTACTTGTACACCCTGAGGCGGCCATCGCTGAATGAGGAAGGGGGCGTGCGGAGTGAGCGGACCAACATTGGGGGATTTCCCGAAACAGTCGCGACGTTTGTTTGAGCCCATACACAGCAACCCCGTTTTTAAAGGGGAACTCCCAAGTTTGTTAAACATTCGGTTAAAATCCCTTCCCTGGAGAGAAATAGAGGGATAGTGAAAAACAGAATCGGACGGTTTGTATAAATATAGCCTTCTACTTGCCTATTGTAAAATGGTAAACTCCCCACACCGAGCAGTCAAAGTGAAACGGCAAAGTAAAATTTATTCCACTAATTTTGAATGTCCGTCTCAATGCAAGGGAAAATGCATTTATATCATCACCACTGACAAAAAAAAAAAAAATGATTATAAATGATGACCTTGTTTCATTCAGGGTAGTTTCTTTAGAGCTACCAGTGCTCTTCATGAAAGCCCGGATAACAGGTTTAGCCGTGCATTCTACCATAGCAGGTTTAAGGAGGGACATCGAGGGTAAAAGAAATTGCCGAGGGTTGTAAGAACTGACTATAGGACTCGAACGAGGTACCTTCTGCTTGATAGTCCAGAGCCTTAGTCCCTATATCATAAAAAGATGGATCAAATCCTAATCAAATGATTGGTTGAGAGCGCACGCAATTTTGCTTTTTTTTTTTTCATGGCCGGTCATTAGCAAAGTGTAATGACCGGTCATTAGTACTTTCATGTCGCTATGGTGACTGGGCGAGATTTCATCGCTCTATTTACTCGCGATGAGGCTGATTTGTCGAACGACAAGAATCTGCTTCATCATTTCATATAGGCAAATATTACACATCACTTTGTCATTAGTATAATTACCCACACTCGATACCTTCGAAAAGTCCCACCGCCCCCGGAGATCGCCTCAGGTGTGCTAGACTTGTACAATTCAATAAACGTATTGTGGGTAATTCTTAATAATGCCCTCCCTGGTGACACTATTCGCATATCAACCAACGGACCCCCCTCCCAAGAATTAAAGCGAAGATACCAACATCGCAATTCATTGCCGAGATGAAAAAAAAAAACAAAAAAAAAAAAACCTTTCCTTTCATGTTCTAACACTATCCCGTATATGCTTTCACGCTTTCCCCCATGACGGTATCGGATAGTATAGGGGCCTATAGGCCTACCTCAGACATAGCGTTCTTATTGCACAATACCATGATAGACACAGAAAGACGAGATATAACATTAGACATGCGATATTTAGGACTATGTATCTGAAATTGCAAGATTGTTTACTCATCTGTCCCTTTATAGCCCATGATCTCACAACAAACTTTAATCGTTCTTCTATCGTAAGATATTCAAGGCAGATACTTTTGATGCGATTAGAATGCACTTGAACTCACATGCTGCTCCAGGTTAGGATAATCACACCTGAAATGCTGGAATTCTGAAGGCGTTTATCATGCTTATGTCCGTCTGAATTCTTGGACAGAATTGGCATGTTTCGTCTGCCAATTGCATTTATACTTCTCGTGTAGACTTCTGAAAATCCTTGCCCTGGGGATCGATATTTTATGCATGACAAACACGATGGGGGTGTTTCGATAAGGACAAAAATGAACATTACCAGACACAGCATAGTCCCTGTATAACAGTGCGGAGTTTGAGATAGAGATTTCTGTAACCTGAATTCTTGCCGTGTGTCCGTTTATCCCACACCTACGGAAAACCATTGTACATTGTAGGTCCATGGGAAAACTAATTCGGCCATTCATTTGTGCCGCGCTGGGAATACAAGTCTCTGAGCGCCTAGGCTATATTATATCATTAGGCAGTTGAAAAATCGATTTTGTTTTCGTTACGAAGAGAGCACCTAGTTTGGAGTTCAGGCGCTTCGTGTTGGCTTAATCTGAGTGAAAAGATGAGGTTACTTAACTCAGGTATTTATAGAAAAAAATGACACAACTGATTATAGACAGGCTGCATTAAAGATTCTTAATTTCATACACAGTAATGATCTTGCTCTGTGTGTTTGATCGATCATCTTCCAGAGTATTTAGACGAGGAGCGCGGGTCTGGGAAACTAGACTAAAGAATTAATTCTACAAAATACACGGAGTTTCTTCTCTTTAGCCTCGTTCAAGTTCAACGTTTTGTAGCCGCATGGCTCGCAGGTGACATGTATCTCATCTGTTGGCCGGGCCTTTACCAGGGTCTCCTGTTTCACCGCACCCAAGATTTTCCTGCAGCAGCTCGGGGTCTAGCCTTTTGTCAAGGCCCTCTCGCTGTAATGGGCGAGCGAAGCGAGCCCAGCCGAGCGCGCCAGACCCCACTCAGCTGGGCTCTCTTCACCATACAGCGAGAGGGCCTTGACAAAAGGCTACTCGGGGTCTTAAGTGCAAGGCATGCAACTTGGAGTGAGAATGGCCGAAGTCTCCGCCACACGCTGTTTGATAATGGACGAGGTGAAGTTAAAACACATCAAAGCATCCTCTTTCACTCCAGATTAGTGACAGGAATGAATAACGGACCGCTGGGACGATAATGTTCACAGGTCACGTGACTACATCGCCACTTCCATTCTTCTAGGACCACCAACCAGCAATACGCCATTGACATGGAATGTAGTCATGATGTCCCCCATGGTTACGAGCTATTGACCGATTCGGGTTCGTTGAGGGCAGCAGACATTTTACGGCACAGGGCGCAGCCATAGTGGGTGTATCAGCCGACCCCCCCCCCCCCCCCCCCTGCTCTCCCCCACCCCGGGGCAACATGTTTACACGCACTTGTAACAAAGGTTCGCTAGCATTCGCGCACTCAGTACGAGACGCCTATTGGCTAAAGCAGTTTTTCATTCTGCGCGCGTGCTAATGTAGGGAGAGGGGTGGGGGAGTGCGGAGGGGGGGGGGGGGGGGGTCGGCTGATACACCCACTATGGCTGCGCCCATGCCAAAAATACACATAGCGCGTCACAGAATCGGTCAATAGTTAATCGGAAATCGTCTTCGTTTCCTGGATTTTTGGTTTTGCTTTGTTTTGTTTTGCTTTTCTTTCTTTTGGTAAGTGGATGTGCTGATAGAGTACAAAATAATTGATGAATAATAAAACTCCGTTTCAAGTGTACATAAAATTCAAGGCATTCTTGTGTCGGATATGATTACTATATTACTATTTTCGTCATTACTGTTATCATTATCAGTATTATTATACAACACCTTTAATTTTTGAGTGGAAGATGGGTATACCACAGCCGGTGACGCTTCGGGTAAGAAGAGTTCTATACCGGTTCCTGAGAAGCAGGACGTCGTGCAAGACGATTTTGGCGACATGGATCAGTGTCAAATACTGGTGCTTATATACTCAGTTAGTTTACATTTCAGTTTCTTATACAGAGCCCTATGTTAAATCAAGCCTGTACAGTGATAGCATGATTATGAGATTGGTTTTTACTGATGTGGTGTGAACAAAGTTACTGGCAATCGCTGATTCTTTAAAATACATCATTTTTTTTTTCTTTTTTTCCGTCAGCCGAATGTCTTTACAAAACATTCCCCTGGGCAAAGGTTTTTGTCTCGCCGTCTCGTCAACATACACACCCACCTCACAATAAAGGGAAGAGAGATGCATTTGTACAATATTCAATTCCGACACACGCCCTTGACCGAGCAGCGGTACCACGTACTCACTATTTTAGCTCGCGGCATGCGGAGTGTGAAGTGCCAATAACATAAAAAAATATTATACATGTACCATTCCCTCAATTGCGTTCGTTCAGTAGCGCGATTTATTGACAGCTAGTCTTACAGCGGATCATTTCGCCGTCCTTCCCCAAGCGATTCAATTCTGTCCTTCAACCTAGCGGCAGTCACGAACTACTTTGTGAGGAAGTAAAAGTAGATCACGAAAAAAAAGCCATACTGGCACAAATCCGATGTATTTCTCAGTTTGGGGAAATGAACAGATTATCAATTTTCTTCATACAAAACCCAAAAAATGACCGGAAGTGAATCAACAAAACGATGTATTTGACTATTTTGCTCTGAAATCTCGTGGACATCTTTGATTACATAAATACGTTATGTAAACTTGCGTGGGCACACACACACACACACACACACACATACACACGCAAATGCACGAGGTCGTAGACTTGGTTGTAGACTTTATACATGGCTGCCCTTTTCGTTACAAAGGTGCGATAGACAGTGGAAACGAAACGAGACACAAATCGAAGTCTGGTTCGGAACGACCTTCTCTCTTCCTCCACCGAGAAACATACAGACATTGTTTGATTTTCTTTTCATGTCATATTATTTGTTTGCACAAGGCGTCTATCAGCCCGCCTTACCCTTTAAAAATAATGTTTGATTTCTCACGAACATAGCACATGCTGACCATGAAACTAAAGACGGCCATTATTCCATTTCAGTTGTGAGGTGTTTTTAATGCTTTATACTGTTTTGGATTGTTTCCAGTAAGGCCGCGTTACTCCAAGTTTACAATTCCCATGATTCTGCTAAAGATCACGTACAGCACAGGCTAAGATTCTTATGTAAAAAAGCAACGATAAAAAAAAAAACCACGGAAAGACGACTTTGTTTGCTTTTTTTATTTCTAATCCCTTTATTTCATTATCGTTTAAAGAATTGCAATCGTCTCAGAAATCAGAACTCTACCTGTAAGTGTTGCCAGTTTAAACCGTCTTTCACAGCGAAACTAAATATGACATCATTGCTGTTTTTAGTGGCACGCTCCTGAAGAAACGTTCGCGCATCTGGAAAGAAAAAAAAAGAAATAAAAAAGAACGAGTGTTTCAAACAGGCTGCTGAGGAAGATTTCTTCGGATCACCGCAAAACATGCACAAATTCATTTTCAAGAGTCCTGTTATCGTTCCAGAGGATACAAATGAATAATGGGCAGATCACTATCGAATGTCGACTTTCGAGTGAATTTATCCGAGCGACGACCGAAAACAAGAATTGCAAGCGAAAATGACCTAAAAGCCAGTTGAGGTTGTCGTATAGATAGACAATGACTAATATGCAGTAATCCAGTAATATATGCATGCACATTCCGAGAAATAATCGTCCACAGATTTGCACTGAATAGTTGTCGAACATGTTACTATTTAGAGGCCTTTGATGTTGATTCTCAATTCTTTATATTTGGCTCGACTGGCAAATGCGAAGAGAAAGAATCACAGCAAATCTTACCGCGAACAAAATATATTTTTCTATTTCCGTCCCCCCCCCCCCCCCCTCCCGAACACACCGTCTTTCAAACAGCTCACCAGACCGGGGTTGATGACCTTGTTAACGGAGCGGTATAATGCAGATGATGAAGAAGTTACTCCTGAACATTATACAATACATCTCCAGATTATTTTCATGTTCGCATTTAGGACAGCTTAAAAGATTAGTATTATTTGTGAGGCTGATCATGTCATATTTTGCAAATTTGCAGAAGCCTGAACAAGTTGAGTGTACTTTAGTCAAGATAGAAAATATTGTAACTCGTAGTGGTAGAAAAATTAAGCATCCAGTGATACTCGATCTATAGTAGTTGTATGTTACGATTGTTTGGTCGTATGGTTCATACGATTAGTTAACCTTGCTTGCCAATGTGTATATCACTGCACATAGTATATGTTTAGTAGGTATAGATTATTTTATATACATCATTGTAATATATCACAAACATGTAGTCTTTGATATTGTAATGTCCATATCTGTTATGTGTTGTACTCTCATACCCCGGAATGGGGTCGGAAGAGTCAATAAAATCTAATCTAATCTATTAAATTGTACCTTTTGCGTGACGACAACTAACGCTTGAAAACCAATTCAAATGCACTGTCTAACATGCGAAATTCGACAGCAGAGAGGCATGTGAGACCTGTTAACCCTCTAAAAGCCTTTTTTTCCCCAAAATGGTCACGAGTATCTAACGCAATAGAGTTGCTAGTAGTACTCATAGAGGGTACATAGAGGGAAAGTGAAGGGGGTCATGTGATATGCCCAGTGCAAACTCCGTCAATCAATGCAACCGGCGCGTTGACGTCACGAAACAAACGGCAGGGGTGCGTGACGCAATGTTCGCTATGTTAACTCTGCCAGCCCTTCGTGACGAAACACAGGTTCCGTCGTATTTACATAAAGTACAGGTATGTCAAGTGGGCGATAAGTCCCATTACTGATCCCACACACACACACACACATACACACGCTACAAGGGAGGACGGACGATCCATCATTTATGATACAGCAACACTCGCCCGACGTATCCACTTTAGCTCCCTTAGCCTTGAACCCAGGCGCGTGCCTGTAATCGCAGATTACGCAATGGGAGTCTCACTTGAGTTGATGTGCAACACTCGCGGAAATTACGTCTCGATGGTAAGACAAATTCAAGGCATTGTCAATCGATTATCGTACAGAGACAAACAATCATTATCAATAATACTCTTCATCAACACTATTTCATAAAATCGTCCAACAAAATTACCGCTATAGATTAATCAATGGGATCGCAGAGCAAGACTGGTCATTACACATTCAACTACCACCATGAAAACCCTTCACGATTATGAATGACGCTCTTTGAATCCAAACAGTTTGTAGGTTTGAGAAGACAGGACAAAGCGTAAATACGAAGAAAACAAGCAGAAGTGTACGTTTACCTGAGTACAAGTGTATGATTGTGACCTTGTGAACGTCTCAATTTATCATCGGATAACTCAAAACCACTGCATGGAGACGTAATTCCTGACAGTACCTTACCAAAAGATCTAAATATTCAACGAGGAAACCAACATAATGCAAAATTGTTTTCCTTGTGGAGTAGACTCAGCAGACTCGGACAATTATATATTGGCAGTCTTGGTGAAAGGATTTCTTCCGGGAGGTGCGAGACTTCAGATTTTAAAGCACATCGTAATTACCAATAAGTAGGCCTACCTGCGGAAATCTAGGCACGCGTCACACAAACTTTTACTTGTCATACGGCACGAAGGGGGTCACCGAGGGGACACGAGCGTGCATAATAGATGAGTTGTTCACAAAATTATGGGCACTATAACGACAATCAATTAATCTAGTCAACTGGACCCGAGACGCAGCACCTGCCGCGCCTTGCGGGTAATAGTGAATCCAAGCTTTGAAAACTGCTTTGGATATAATGTAGGGCAACTTAGCAACCTAGATTGAGTGCACGCCACGAGTTCGACACCCGTACAGCCCACGAGTAATACGGCCCATGAGTTCGACACTAAGAAAACAAGGCCCACGAGATGTAATGTCGAACTCGTTTTTACCAAGTGTCGAACTCATGGGCCGTTTTTACCCAGTGTCAAACCCGTGGGCCGTGTTTGTCTGGTGTCGGACTCACAGGCCTTATGTGCGTACAGTGTCGAGCTCACGTGCTGTTATGACTCGTGGGTTGTATGATTTATGGACCTGTTTTCTATGTCGAACTCGTGGGCTGTATGACCTGTGGGTGTTGGTTGATCTCGTGGGATGAGCCTCATATAGGTCCTTGTGCTGAAATACTCCCCCGACGTGAACAAGCCTGTGGAGACGACATTCAGTAGGCCCTACACGGCTGTGGTTGAAAGTCGTTACGCATTAGCTCTGACCATTGTCTCTGTTGAAGAAAATAAATCACATTATTGTTTAAGATCGTTTAAAAGAAATGACACCTACTCCCGTCGCCTCCGATATTTCATCTAAAAGAAAAAGAACAGCACTGGAACGCAAGCGAATAGAAAGAAAGAGCTAGGAAGCGAAGTTCGGATGATATTCCAGTAAGTTCACGTATTGAAAGCCACGATATATAAACAACCTCAATGGAACTGCACAACGTCGAATGTCAAATCAAGAACATTAACACGCGCTTCGGGACGCCTTGAAAAGAATCAGGGAGGCGAGCCTCCCTTAAAAAATCAATTAGTATACAACTGTATTTTTTTTTTCGGGAAACTGGCTTGAAACACAAAAAGCCCACTAGGATTTTGAAGAATGTACGCCGCCACATTACGGTGAAAGGCTTCATACAGGTGAAAATCGTGTCGACTTATCAGTGTCACTCGCTGAGCCAGTGCAAAATGAACCTGACCTCGACTATCAAAGGATTTTATGACTTCGTAGAAAGGGGAAGGAACCACCGGTATGCTTGCCCTGCGGCAGACGGCGTTCCACCGGCCTAACATCCCAGCCGAAAGGCGCAATCCAAATCGCTAGACCCCCTGCCCGGGCGGGCCAGCCCTACGGGCGAAAATAGTTCACGCTTACAGACAGTGGAATGTCGATGGATGTCGGAAGGTCGGATGAAATAATGGGGTTACCTTTATGGGCGACGTTGGCAACTGTCATATTTCTGACAACCATTAATGAAGAGGTGCGCATCCAACACACGTGATGCATTCGGGGGCGTCTCCAGGTCATAGCGAAGTCTAATCTCAGGTGCAATTCGAAAGTACACACGAGAACCGACCCCCTGCAGCGCCCTCAGAGGGTCAATCAGCGGTGCGGTGGTCAAAGGAGAATCCGGATGATTGCTAGACTTTCGTATCTGAATATCTATAAAGTGGTTATACTGGGTATACAGAGTTTCAGAATTCATAGTGATCGAAATTAGGAAAAAGTGTTTTCAGAATTCGTAAGAAATTACAATGAACGAGGATGATGGCACAGCAGCTTCATTAATAGAATGCGTGACCCTCCTATGTCATCACCCTTTTTCAGTGTTATTTGTTTTAGGGTGTACAGAGTATTGGTTTATCAGATCAACGACCACAATTCAACAACATCTATACATGGCACTATCGATTTATGTTCTACATGACGAGAAATCATGAAAACAGTCTGGTATTCCCATTTGAGACAGTGGATCGGTTCATGTGTGTATTCACAAACGTTCCAAACACCCACAAAGCCTGATCCAGGCTTTCCTGTCTTCGCAACAATGAACGCAAACTGGATTTCATGAACTGATGAATATAAAATGAAGGTCTACGTACAATGATGTATCATCAGAAAGAGACGAGGCGGAGAATTTGACAGGTTGTTGGTCGTTTGGACGAATATGTTGATAATCATATTGAAACATCGCTTTCTTGTGACGATTCCTCATGTTTCCTCATTTTTTTTTAAACGTGATAGAATAGCAAGGCCTTCTGTTGCTTGCAAAGTGTGGAAAGCTTCCTCCTTTCTTTCTTTTTTTTCACCTAGCAAAATTTGAGCCAACCTTTTTAAAAAAAAAGATGTCGACTATAAATGTGAGCTAAATTCATACAAATGAGTAACCCTACCTCACTGTTCCAAGTTCGTATTTCTGCACTGTAATATGACAGAATCATCAAGATCCCTTGGTTTCTTTGTTCGTCGGGAAGTCTGGAGATTCTGAGATGTGATCAGATGACACATTCCCCGCGAATCGTGGAAAGTAATGTTGTGTTCTCTCTCTTCCTCCGTCTCTTTCTATTTCTATTCCTATCTCCAGTTCCTACATTTCACGTCGTGTAGTTAAGAGCACTCCATGAAGTACCGTTATGGGATGTCAGATGGGTAACCGCAGCCTTCTCATCAATTAAATATATCCCCGCTCCTTAGCCCTCCAAACCGGCGACGAATTTCCCAGAATCCGAGCAGTCTGAAGAGGTGGAAGTTCCGTTTTGGCTAGACTGCCACACAACAGCCAAGTACACAGGACACACTACACCAGCACCCGAACTCGAACTTGTAAAGATCGCAGAGACTCGAAACGTTAAATAATACAGGGAACTCTGCGAAGGTGATTTGCTTTAATATTGATCGGGAGAGTCGGGAGACATGCAACATGCATTTAAATACTGCGCACATAACGGGGGAAAGGATGTGGACTTCTCCTGTTCCGATATCTTTGACATAAGAGCATGGAAGTATATAAGTATACATTATAGGACTACTAGTAATTCGCTCTGATGGCGACACGAATGTTGAGAGATATTTTCCACTATTCAATTAATTTAGAATTGTGCGACATCCTCAGATTGTCAAATGGTGTGAAAATTGAAGGTCACGTTTACCTTTGGGAGCAGTGACTAAGAAAATGTTCATGATATCACATTTGATGCATATGTGTAGGTCAGTTGTATATCACAAAACATCTTACATAATTATATATGAAAATTTTGCAGTAAAGCCTAGAATATAAGGAGATATCACTATTTTTCTCATTAAACCATAACTGTAGACGGTTTAGTCTGCATACATTTTTACTATAACTATTGTTCACATTTTGCATATTTGACACTACTTAACATCGATTTTACTGGTTCAAATTTTGACATTGGTTGTTTCTATCCCTAACTCACATTTCAGAACTATTTTGAAGCACTAATGCTGTTTGGGATTTTTTTTTTTTTTTTTTATCTGCAAATGCTCGCCCTCAAATGCCTTTGAGGGCGAGCGACGAACGTCGTCATGCTTATAATCACACATTATGTTATAATAATGCATCTGCTTACTATTATCAAACTATGATCAGGTGTTGTTTTAGTCGAGGGACAGAGAAAGACAGAGCAAATAGATATTTGAAAAATCTTTTACATGAATTTGTGGTATTTTGTTTGTCATCTGAATATTACTTCATATCTTTTACATTATTTCTTATGCAAGACGACTGTGAAATATTGTAATAGTATTTTGATGCACAAAGAATCAACGCATTGATTTACAAAATGACAAAACACATCTCCAGCATGAGGCAAAGAAAGCGATCACGATTTGAATATCATAAAACAGAAATCAAATCATAATACCTTTATAGCAAGTCAGAGCAAAAAAAAAATACACTTTTTTGTCAGGTTCACAATGCTATCGTCGACTTTAGGACAGACTGATGGTGCGGAATTCTTGGAATATAGAAATGAATATCAGGACTATTATGAATCCGTATGCCATCCCCCCCCCCCCCCCCCGGAAAAAAAAAAAAAAAAAAAAGATGTCTTTCATGACACACGCAAGTAGGCCTAAACAGTTTTATCAGTATACGTATTTACCAGAAGGATGACGATTGGTATGTACAATGTCTATATAAAAACGTATTGTTACCGATAACACCATCTACGTTGTAAACATGATTTGATTTGTTTCTCTTTCGTATTTACGATACCATATTTTGATATAAGAACTTATCTGTTGCTAGTTCGGCCTTGGAAATAAAGTTTTATCATGGCATTAAAAGGATATCGTAGGAAAAATAACGATATCAAATGACAAGCCTCTCCATTACACAGTCAAAAACTGACAATTTTATCCTGGGCCTCTATATAAGAATCGGATATTTGGACTAACGATGACTGAAATAGGTAATCTCCGACCCATTTTAGGACTTTGACTGGAATATCCTCTAACCTTGATTATTTCTTCGGATAATATTCAGCAATAATGACGAAAGATCGAATAAGAGGAAACTCTCAGTTAAGTTTAAAGAAAAGCGAATTACCTATTCGAATGGCAAGAATGCCTACACACTTATTGTTCAATAATTAGAAGTCAAAAATGTCTTAACTTGTTCATTTTTATTTATAGACTCCTCTAGGTGGTAACCCATACATTCAAGAAAAGGCAGGAATTTACAATCAATCGGAATGATATTTAAGGATATCGCAGAACATTTTTTTTTTCGTTCTCACGCTCGCCTATAGAAGACATGCAGAATAATGGTCCCATAGATAGCAGATGTAAGTAACATGTCGGGACATTTTTTAAATGAAACATTATTATATGCATCGCTCGCCTATAGAAGACATGCAGAATAATGGTCCCATAGATAGCAGATGTAAGTAACATGTCGGGACATTTTTTAAATGAAACATTATTATATGCATCTTTATTTTAATGAAATATAACATATAATATGTTTGTTTTTGTCTCTATGTGTCTATTGTAGAATATGTATTTCCAATCTCTTTGGTTTTAATATCTATGCACATTTATTTGTACGATTTAATATGACTTTTATTATAAATGCTTTTGTTATGGTGGCAGCTGCTTATAAAACTTTGTTTTCCTTGCTGTCTCCACATTCTGTTACATTTTTATTGTCAATTTGAATTTATTTAAATACCTTGTCTGAATGTTTTTTTTTTATCTGTTTGAATGAAATAAACACGAATTGAATTGAATTGAATAAATATAATATATACATAATTTCCTAATCATTTTGAAGTCCTCTCTAAGGGGCGAAGGCAGGAAACAATGCGGAAGTTCAAATGGTTTTAAACTTCGAACAAAAATTATACAGTAGAAAGATTCAGGGCAGTTTGTTTAGAAGCACCAACACGTCAGGTGGGGAAAAGAAAATCATTTTGGGGGTATTTTTGTTGGAACAATGGTAAGAAATGGTATATTGTACAGCAGAGATTGTGTGATAAACTTGGTCGTCTTCGTCCAAGTGCATCATAATCATTGCATGTAAATATACAAGACGAAGCATGTACAACTACACAGCTTAAAAAAAATTCAAATGTTATTGTGTTAGTACGCTTCTAATTTTAACATTATGCTTCCTTCTGAATATAGAAGAGTTCCGTGATTACGGACACTCTTGTAGTCATGAAGGAATGCGGAATTTTCTTAGAGCAATACAGCCTCTATTCACTTTGTTACGTTAACACGACATTTATCCTGATAATCGACATGTTTGCACGACTATAGAAGCGGCGTTATTTCGAACATATACGGGTAAGGAGGGCACTTGAGTATGTTGTTGTAATCACTAAAACAAGGCACAATGCGACTCACAAAACGCGATCAATAATCACGGTAAATATATATATACCCAGGTCTGTCACATTCCAAGCACAGGCGATCGATACGGCATCTTAAGAACACATGGACTATGCATCCGGAGAGATAAGGGCGAAAAGTTTTAGTACTGAGTACACATAATCGCTCCATGCAGACAGGTAGTTCTCTACAAGACGGTGTATCAAACAAGAAAAAGCTTGCATTGCGAATAATCAGTCTCTCGACCTATAATTAGGATGTGAAAAACGTCTTTGATTGCCATGTTTGCCTAAATACCAGGAAATCCGAGCTATTGATACTTCCGTGACGCATGACGCGTCGAGATAAATCAATTTCGTGTCAGCATTCCTCTATCGTTACAACGGACATGTTCGGGCACGAATAATCGAGCGCGATCGTGTATTTCTAGCATAATATCCCGCACTAATCGAACGATCGGAACGTGTGTCACGGGTGGGTGTTCGACGACAAAGACTCGGCAACATTTTCTTTGCGTCGGAATCTGAGTGGCACGAACACTGAAATGACAGAAACAAACAAGGGGGATTTCGGCCAGTCCTACATTCACGTCATCTGACTAGACCTACATGGATACGATGTTCATTTCGTGTACACGTTAACATTCATTTTTCACTGGAGAAAAATGTCCCTATAGTATACCCTACGCGCCAGTAATCTTATAACATTTCAATATTCTTTGACGATTAAATTAAGTGTTGTGCTCCCGTTACCAAAAGAGCACACTACACATGCAAAGACGTCGGGGGTATTCAACCAAAGGAAATTTAAACGGAAATGTCAACAGCGACATCCATCGAAATAGTTTAGTTGGCCATATCATTTTTACCCCCACGAACCGTCCCCTTACAGAACTAATGTTTCCATGCACTTTTAGTTCTTCCAACGCCTTTGTTCATTTGGGGCTTCCCGCCTAAATGGCACGATGCCAACTGCACCTACGTTTTTCAAATGGATAACTGGCGATTTGAAAGAGGAGTAACAACATAACCACCTTTAAGATTATAAACAAAGGAAACAAAAGGTAAAGTATGACAACAACGAGACAGTAATAACTAATATAATACTTACAGAGAGGATGTGTATTATACAGTGTGCTAGTTTGGGCACGTGTGTCATAGCAATCATAATCTTTATACGCGACTGTCGCCGAAGGTTTACTGTTTCGCTACAAATTCCTTAATTTCGTCAAATTACTGTGTGCCTCATTACTAAAAGGTGCTTCGTTAAACTCCGTTGAGGTGTGCGCGGTGTTATCGCAGAAATATGTTTCATTGTTTGTTGAGGATAAACGGGTTACGATTTTTAAGCGGAAAATCCCCTTGCGACTGTAAACAAATCGACGAGGCGTGCTTGCGCATGACGATCAGAACCACAGATATGTGCGACGCATGAACTTCCGTGTGTGTCGAAGTCTACGTGTATTCTACGCTTCGCAAACGTATAACCACCCAGTAGACAAGTCATAAAGGTGTTTATACTAGTATATTATCTTCGATTCTGATCGTTGGATTTGTCACTGATTTACTTACATTGCTACCGTTATTAATGACAGAATTCTCGCTGTGCTGTGCAGGACTGTGTATGCTCCCCAACATTTTGTTGTTGATTTTTTGTTGCCATTCATTAAAGTTCTATTACGAATCATTATTACCCTCTTCGTGATCATGTTATAAACTCGTCACAACCAGTGAAAAGCACAGAAATATATTTCCATACCTATGAGAAGGTAATATACTGTCTATTCGCGCATTATAAACCTAAGCAAACTATTATTAATGTAGTAAAGATGGGGGGCAAAATAATGATGAAGGTGAATACTCATACAGATTTCATGGTTGCACTGAATGATAAGAGTCAATTTAATATCGTGCTAAAAAAAAGGAAACTGGGTCATGAACACGATCGTCACGTTTAATACCCTTTTACGTTATTGCCTTGGCTCGCACATTGTAGGCCTAAAGGTCGTCTCTGTAATGCAAGCGGGCATAAATATCATGTAATAATTTTTGGACAATGAGGCAATCACAACGTAACGATTTTGCAAGAACTATACAATACACGCTGACAAAATGTTTGGACTAATATCAATGTCTGAACTCAATCCATCCTCCTCCGCCCATTTCATAATGATAACGTTTATGATAAAAGGAGTATTTAGTGTATTGTCAGTAGGATCCACATAACAAGGAATTGTTACAAAAAGAGGGAAAATACACGCTTATTTAGTATATTGATATGTAAAAATACATCCCAAGAGGGCACTACGAGTTTCCCATTTCAATAAACCATAACATACCCACACGAACAAACGCACATACACACACGTGGGGTTTCTTTGCGATTTTCACTACACACTTTGACATCATTCCTATCGAGTTGACTTTTTTATCAGAGACTTTCACACAAAACTGATTTATAATACTCACGCTATAATCTCTGGACAACTTTGACTTTGAATTCGTCCGCAGTACGCCGGCAACTACTTTCTCCCGATTTCCAAAAATGCAGAGGAAGACAAAATCTGGCCCAATGCAGACTTTTCGATAATCGTATTCCAAGTAATATAATGTATCCAAAGAGACAGCGATTCCGAAAAACGCGTGTTAATAACACGCGACACCGACCAACAATACACACTCGGAGCGGGAGGGATCGCCGAGACCAACCGCACGAGGAACGGGCTTTGTGGTGTTGTGTGTGAACTTCTCCTCGAATGAATGAAAATAAAACATTCCCTGTGACAGATCTTTTTTTCCTTCTTTTTCTTTTCTTTTGCGTATGCCCTCTCAGCTCACTAGAAGCTCTTTCTCTTTCGTTTTGTCAAAGTGCACTAGATATGACTAAGCCCAAATTGCTTTGTGTCGCGCTGTCGCGCTGTCACTGTCTTTGCCCCATCAATTATTTAATCAGAAACGGCTAGCCGTCGTTCAAGCCGCTGTAAGTCTGACCCCGCCGTCCAAGTAATTACTCGGGTCAGCGGATTGCGCACTGCGTCACGCCCAAAGTTCTTGAACCATCGGAAGAAAAAAAAAAAAGAAGATGAAAAAGGAAAATAGAAATAGAAATGGAGGAAAAGAGGCGGAATGTATTAAAATAGTCTGAAGAATTAGGCATTATGCAAAGAGAGCAAACTCACATAATATGGACGAATCGTCATATACATCGCATGTGCCAACATGCAATGTGTTCCAACCTTTATACTATGCAATGGTGGATGCTGGATCGCACTCAGCTGTTCTTCCATCAAAGTTTGTTTGATGTCACGCTAGACTGCACATGCCAATACTTTTCCAACGAGCAATTCCACGTCCTTGAATGGCATACGATTGTGAGAAACGTGTGTGATACGTCCTCGGTTTCATCATGTCTCAGCTGACACTACTTCAAATTTTCGATTAAAAAAAAAAAATCTAAAACATAACAGCCACGTAAATTTGCGTGGATCACTCTAACTGCACAGATCAGCGCGGTTTTCAGACACACAAAAACAGAAACCGATCGGGCAATTACTCCACTACCGAGTTGAACCGGGTCTGAAAAATGCAGACTAGAGAACAAAGTGCGCTCGCCAAGTCATGGGACAGTAGCGCCGTGTAACTGATACGGGGTGATGTCATATTTATCGCCAGGAAAACGATTTTGCCCGAATTGATGCGAACTAAATGAGAGACATCATGGTTCTGTCAAAAACGCCAAGAGTTGACGGTAGGTGTGTATATGTGCCCGATATGTGTATACGTTAAACGTATGTATGTATGTATGTATGTATGTATGTATGTATGTATGTGTGTATGTGTACGTATGTAGGTGTGTGTGATTGTGAGTATACGTGTGTATACAACACGTGCGTTGATATAGGAACGCGTGTGAACGTATGAATGCGAATATCCATTTAGAGAGAGAGAGAGAGATATATATATATATATATATATAAATAAACACACACACCCACACACACAAAAAAAAACACGAACATACAGACATACGGCCAGACGACCAAGCGACAACACCAGACGGCGGCTTATCCCGCTGAAGCAGACACTGCCATACAAATTATGCGTAATAGACTCTATGAACTGTGATATTCATGTCACGTACATGAATGTGCTTTACAAAAATGGGCGATATAGAGTCTGTGACCCTGTCGTCTGTTCTGATATATTATCAATGAATGAGGTGCGCAGAAAATGCTTCTAAAATGATTGCATCATATATCCATTAAAATTCACGTATTAGGGACAGTGATCTAAAGGTTAAAGCGCTGTTAAATGTATTCCTAAACGTTCTCTCTCCCGGCAATGTCACGATATCAATATTACGATAGAACATTTACAACAAAGATAACAGGAATAATACCAATGATAATGATAACATATCACTTATAGAGATGACCAAAAATATAGGCCTACTGATGGATCTTGAAGGAATAACAAACAAATCATGAGGTAATAACAAATAACTTATGTTTATGATTAGAAATTGGAGCAAAAAAAAAAATAAGAGATCAGTTCAATAAACTTTCAAGAAAATCTCACTTTTTCTTTTGGTTAAATAAAAAAAAAACACAAATACTTACTGAATAATAGGCTTGTAATATTAATTGGCAGCTCTGATAACTGAAAAGAAGAAGGCGAAGAAAATGATAGAATAGATGTAAAATTATAGCAAGAGAAGAAAGAGTGATACTGCATAACATAATTCTACCTTCTCATGAACTAAAGAAAAGGCATATTTTGAAAATCTTGTGAACAAAGAACCTATCCCATTAATTACGACGCTATTCTCTAAACTCTAAAGAAATAAAAATTAAACAAAATGAAAAATAACAAGATACAGACAAAATGTGTAAAAATTGATCTTTCTTTCACTATACACTAGCCATCAGTCAAGCTTGGCCCCAGCGTGACGGCCTGTAACTTTCAAAGTTCAGTTCCGAATATGATACGTTTGGCGACTGCCAGCCATTTTTTTATCACCTGTCAACAATTAACAAAAAAATAAATCAATAACAATAAAATAAAATTCTAAATTTGCGTCTCATAATTGTGACTTCTTTCTTCTCCTTTCTTTTTTCTTTTTTCTTTTTTTTTTTTTTTTTGGGGGGGGGGTGTAAGAAATTTGTATCATACAAGGTTTCTCTTTGGCTGACAAGAGAATGTGTGTTCTCTGCGTTCATCTACTACCACTGGCGGACGCTAAACGCAATGAAATTGGCAAATATTGCCAGACGGACACACCTCACAAAACAAGCCATGTGGTGATAATGTTCAGCCAACATCGCACAAGACGTCAGACCCAGAGCAAGCTGGACGTCCACTCCAGCCATCCAGGGAGGAGCGAGGTCAGGAAACGCGTATGACGCAATCGTCGGCAGGCAATTAAAAACAACAACGAAGTATCCAGCTCCGTCGATGATAACGCGTTATTTACCTCATTCTATAATGAACGTCATGAAAATGTCCCTTCTCTATTACAGCTACCGATAATGACGTTTTGCGTTGCGCCGCGTGCATGAGACCCCACCCGCTCCCTCTAGCATCAACTGCCATTTGTGACGTCACGTCCCAATCATTTTTTTTTTTTTTTTTTTTTTTTTTGGCCAGCTCTGCTACCAATCACTGTGTAGATGTTTGGGGGTTTGTTCTTGTTACTTTTTTCTCATCATTATTCCACTGTCTCACCTGGATCATGAGGCTCCAAGTGCTGATATCTATTTGGGAACCTGGATGAGATTGATGCGATTTGATGATGTTGTTAAAGACATTTTGTTGTTGTTGGGTGGGTTTTTTTTTTTTTCAATCGGCTTAATTGTCATACTATTTACGCAGGTGTGGAATCCTAATAAGGAAGTTGGTACCCCCAGGAGAAACCATTAAATTCAAGTGGGTACCAAGCCCCGACCACCATTCCTTGTGAGTGCTTGACTGCGTTAGAGGGAGCACACCATTACAGTCTCCTCGAATTTGCATAGTGATTACGTGCTGGCAACCGATATAATTTCCATAAGAAACTGAAGATGAAACTATGATACTTTCATATCTCGACTTTATCCTTTCCCTCTATAAAGTTTTGATATTTTTGTTCGTGGATACTACACACAGGATAACAATTGAACATGGAAAGAAAATGCCCTCATGCAGAGCACCGCTGTAGCTTCGCTCAAATTGAAACAAAATATTCAACAAAATAAGAACAAAATTATGTGAATACACATGTGTTACTGTCAAATGTGCACGTATTGCCCGAAGTGATGATATCCAGCACGTGTAACTGAACACTCAAAATTGTCACCTCTGATAAACTTCACGGTGATTTCGAGTGTATCAGGCGGGTCGCTTCAAGTTCAGGAAAATTATTTACCCCATCGCAGCGACAAACGATTCGACAAAGAATTCAGTTTTGCGGTGTAGCCCTGGTGAACATCAGTACACACTGCTTTCTAGACACATCCCCCTCTAGACCATGGGATGAACCCCCGAATTCTGACTTTTCGTTGTCCGTCAGAGGGCTTCACCAGATTTTCTGTTACAATTCAGTTTAAAATATATTGCACCCAAAAACTTGTTGCCATTTTAGCTAAGTGTGCATTTTACTTCAAAAAAGAATTAAATAAGTAAAAAAAAAAAAAATCAACATGAACGAGGTCACCATAGACCTGTGTGCAGTGACATCCCTGAGCGGTCAGCTGTGTGTGTGTGCGTGTGTGTGTGTGTGTGTGTGTGTGTGTGTGCAGGAGTGTAATGTACAGCAGTCAGTGGGGTTTCCATCCTCTTTCAGTGTGTTTCATTTATCTCCTCCCCTTGCCATTCCTGCTTTCAACAGCAAACTTCATATCACCAGCTATATAGGATAAGGTCACCGTAATATACATTTGGATTGAGTGAATGCAGCAAGAAACAACTCGGTTAAAGTTTGAGGTAAATCGGACAATCCGTTCAAAAGTTGCGAAGTTCGTAAGATTCTGCGCAGTCCACCGCTGGATGAGAAACTACTGATTTGTGATGTCACATGTATGCGGAGAATATCAGAAAAAGAGAATTCTACATTTTCATTCTTTTTTTAATGGGGGAGTACACATTCCCTCGGCTTGTCACTGACGTATATTATATGTTACGGGGAATATTATTCCCCCTGCCTTCCTAAAAGGGAAAATATGTTGAATTTTCTTTATATCGTTTTTGTGACATCACGTAGGCGTCTTCTTATCCAGCAGTGACTGCGCAAAAACTTTTTTTTTTAAATCATAACTCTTGAACGTATAGTGTCCAATTTGCCTCAAATAAGGTGAAGTGTCCAAGATGGAGACTAACTGCTACAAATTTTCACCTATCTGTGAAGTTGATCAAGCATTTAGAGACAATGTTATGCATAAAAACAGGGAAAATCCAGAGGAAATTTGTGTGAAGGCGTGTATTGATTGTTGTGTATTGACGTATGTAGTGCCACGCGCATTCCACCCTGGGAATTTGCATAATTCAAACTATACTTTCGTAAATATTTCAGCCTATTAAACAATGGTCTACATCCTTCATATACTCTATGTCCAATTTTGATGAAACTTTAATTGTGGTTATTTGAATTTCCTTTATCTATTACAGCGAACAAGCACGCTGAGCACGTAGTACAAGCAAGGAGAACCTTGTTGCAAGCTGAGGACCATCAAAAGTTCAGAACGTGCCGGTTTCAAAAATATCGAAAACTCTCAACATGCTATTGTAGTGTTTGAAGTTTCATCAAGTTTCACAGCCAGCGCTGTGATAGGAGGGAAGATCTCACAAAAGGTAATGGGAAATAATTGCCTACTATAATTATCCTATCATTATTTGCCTTTGAAAGAAGGCGATGAACCACTTATCAACTAATCGACACGCACATACTCGGAAGTGAATTTTTGCACTTAGTCTAGAATTTCACTGAGGGTACTGTTTATACTTCCTCCCTTATTCATACAGCTGTGAGCACTCCCATTACGAAACAAAAACTGAACCAAGTTTGCATTGGTGCTGACTAATAACTTTGCAATAACAGTGCTTTGACGTATTTCCGGTCCATAACTTGTGATCACAATGGGTATATTGACCGGTAATTGGTCGACGATTGCGTCTATATGTGACTCTCGATTACAAGAAAAGCATCTCAAGAATGTTAGACAGTACTTGTTATGGATTGTAATTGTAACTGCAAAGTGGCATAATACAACAATATCAGTTCCGGTGTCTTCATGGTCTTAGAAGTTCATCTTACTTCTTGTACAGCTACTTTTCTTGTACAGGTTTTTTGTTGTTGATGTTGTTGCTGGTTATATATATATACATATATATATATATATATATATATATATATATATATATATATATATATACATACATGTATATAATTATCATTTATAATTTTATACTACATATGAAGTATACATTATATCCCCGGCCACATGATACACAGCATACAATATTTTACAGCTATTGCATATAATACAACAACATCAGTAACACAGTTCCGGTGTCTCCATGGTCTTAGAAGTTCATCTTACTTCTTGTACAGCTACTTTTCTTGCACAGGTTTTTTGTTGTTGATGTTGTTACTGGGTTGTTGTTTTTTTCTTTTGTTTTTGGTATATAATTATATCATACATCATATAGTATATGATATAAAGCATACATTATATCCTCGACCACATGATACACAGCATACAATATTTTATAGCTATTGCATTTAACAACTGAAATCCAAGCGGGATTTAAATTTTCCCGAAGCGCTCAGCGCTTGAAAGAAAATAATGATCTCGAGCGGGGAAATATAACTCGAGAGGACTGTGCTAATGTGCCCAACTGGTCTCATGTGCTAACAACGACAGACAAGGCAACATTACGTTGCTATGTGGAATATGGTCTACATGAATGCACATCATTTATTCATTCCAACCCCGTCGGCGACCAGTCAAATTACTGAATTGTAAAAGTACCTGACGCGAAATGATGTCACTGATCGCAATATAATCATTGCCATCTTTGCAGCATTAGTCACGTGATTGCATCACGACCATTCACCGACCAGTAGTTTTAAGACCATTTAATACATACGTGAACATTATTGTAAATACTGTAGTACATAATGTACATTATACCGAAAAGCAATGGGAGAATTGTAGTTTAGTGGATCCAGACTTCAACAGATAAGGCCGGGATTTGATTCCTGATGTCATTTATTGTGTACATCTTTAAATACGATTTTTAGCACTGCCACTTCAGACACAGGTACAGTATACAATGAGTACCTGACAACATTGGGATTACAATTAAAAAGTCCCTACACTAATAATGTAAGTCTGAGGAAATAAGACCATCATAATATGTGGTATTACACGTTGAGTGTCAGTCAAGTTGGAAACCAACACGTAAAGCCGAGGCATAATAATCAACATGGAAATTTCTTTTTACTCGTGCAGCAAAATAATGTGCACGGATACGATATGATGTGTAATGCTGAAAAATTTGCTCAGAATAAAATGATTTAGAAAACAAAATGACATATGAATCTATTTCGAGATGTATGTTATTGGTTGAATATACCCACTCTTTGCCAAAGCGCACACGAGAGCGAGAGAGAGAGAGAGAGAGGGGGGGGGGGGAGATGAAATTGAACCTAAAAGCGCCTGCAAAGTGCATACTATCTCTCAAGCAGCATACAGTGATATATACACACCTTGCCGGCAACATACTGTTGACGCCGACCCAGAACAAAGGAAATCCAATCCATAACATCCGCGTGTGAAATTAATGTGAAATTTGGTTAGCGAGCACAATTCGACATCCTACTGTAACATCTGTCGCTTTCTCTCTTTTTTTTTTTTTATTAGTCCTTCACACAAAAAAAAACAATAATAACGGAAACAAAACCAACAAGCTGTCGCTTTTCTCTCGTACGTCCTCCTGCGGATACGGGGAAGTGAGATGTACAAATGCTGGCACGGATATATTACTGCGAGAATTAAAACCATCGGCGAGAAGTATAGTACACTATACATGTATATGGGTTACTGAAATGCAGGTAGGCCTATATATTAACAACTTAATCATTACTTTTTTCTCTCGTCGTTACCGTCTTCTTGACGTGCCCCAAAACGCTAAGTGCTGGAAGATCGAACCGGTTGATTAAATTTTGATTTCATGTTATACTTTGATTATAAAGCTACATAATAAGGACACATAAGTCAGAATACTTTGGTATACCGTCTTCATCACCATGCTGTATAAATCAGGGTATACAATCACATGCAGTGCCAATGCTGCTATCAAACCAAACAAAAAAGACAGTATCAACACAGGGGGGAAAAAAAATCGCTATAGCGACTGATATGCCTCTGCCCAGGGAGGTGTCTGTACAGTTATATCCCATGCATCCATACAATACAATATAGGACTCGACATCGACATTAGAGCGCAAACAATACAACAGCAGTTTGATAACCCTAATGGGAGATAGGCCCTACGATGTACAGGACCTAAATAGAATGCAGATCTCACATTCGTTAAGGTATCTGCATTAAAATCTTTTATATTGACCTGCTTTGTTCATTCATTCATTCAATGTACTGCAAGCCCTCGTTTTCAAAACGTATAACATGGCCATGCATTCTTGACTGACCATTCTGTTAGCTGTTGGGGGGTTTTTCTGTCGCTGTGATGCGTAATGTGCACTTTCGCCACTTTTGAAATGGGGTATCGTTCCATCATCGTGAATGAAATGGGTTTTAAGTCTTTCTAGGAAGCAGGGCAGATATTGAAAAAGGGATTCAGAAATCCATGAGGATGCCCAATAAGGGCTTCTTTCATGCCTACCTACAACATTTTGACTTACATTTCTTTTGTGTGGTTTTACGAGCGCGTATAAGTAAGCCTTACATGTGACAGTAGGATCACCCCCCCCCCCCTTTTCTCTTTCTCTTTCTCTCTCTCCCTCTCTCTCTCCCGCTGACACACACACACTCAAACACACACACACACACATACAAATACGCATATAGGGCCTAAATATTCACATATCCCTCTTTTAATATTTGCCTATAGAACTATCTTTATGTTATTATGTATTCTTACTTATCTATATCAGGGAGGTGGATCCACCTCCCTGTCTATATAGTTTCCTATAAAGTACAACCAGGGAGGTGGATTCCACCTCCCTGGTACAACACATAATGTACAATGTACCTATACGCATAGTCATTTCTCTTACTGCTTTACAAAGCTAATTGTTTACTCTCAATTAAGGGTTTAGCGTTATGTTGTCATATCTGCCTGTTTGACGCACTCCTGCTGTATTATAGACTATGAAAAACGAAACAACAAACAACAACAAACGATATCGAAATGTCCATCATCTCCACTGTAGTATAATAAGGTCACCATAATCGTTCAATCGCCTGTAGCTTGCAAATACGGTCTCTTTCAATCACCCAGCTCAATCCCTCGTCTCAAGGCGACACCGGACTGTCCTCGCTCACCCGTCGAATGTTGTTGTGTGAATTCCAAGGTCGAAACCACTTTACTACATTACTAATATACGTGACATACCCAGACTTCCATCAGAGTCGCGTGTATTCACACAACCACCGGCATAATGTCATAACGTTATTATATAATGTTCATATATGTCGTATGAAACTTTGATTTTTTTTTTTTTTTACAAATTGTTAATAACATGATTTGTATATCAAATTCTATACATTATATTTGTAGTGCCTCTCCTTGTTGGATGGAAATAAAGCAAAACTGAATTGAGCTGAAGTGAACTGAATTGAATTGAATTGAATTGAATTGAATTGAACGTTGTCAATTTCTTTCCAGATACGTCAGAGTCGATGTGTTTTACAGACTGGAATAGGCAATCATGTATCATCCACACAACGTCCGTAAGCTCTGCTCTAAAAACACGTTCCTTGATTTCTCGCTATAATCATAACGCAATGAAATCAGGGCACACATATGCCGACCCTTTGTCTAGGTCTGTGGGACATTACATCCTTTTTGTTTTTTAGGAGCAGACTCGATGGCCGAGAAGAGGACGGACTGGCCGTCGCCGGTCCAGCCGGGGAGCGGCGACCAGGTTTCCGCCAGGTCTGCCCTATCAACGGCACCTCGTGACACTGCTGATGATGATGAATACACCACGCAGAGCCCCATTATATTGCTTCAAAACCATGTAACTGCGTTTATGAACTCAAACTGTGGTTGAGGTTGTTAGATTTGGGTGTTGTTTTTTTTTGTGTGTGTGTTTTTTTTTTTGTTTGTTTTTTTTTTTTTTTTTTGCTGTGTATGTTTTCTCTCTCTCTCTCTCTCTCTCTTATGGGCATTTTACTTTTGCTGAATTTCTTCCTTGCAAAAGTTTTGATTTTGCTTTATAAATTCGAGAGCAGGGTTATACGGGGACATTTTGGGGAAAAGTAATAGAAACAAAGAATGTTAAGTGTAATAGCCTATGATGTGGCAGAATACGTCAATAGCTGATATTCCCATACAAAACAACGCACATTTCTTTAAAAACACTCTTTTAACCAATCAAAAACTTTATACACAACTCGACGGCAGAGCGCAAGACAAATAAAAAGAAGAGGAATATTGTAAACACTCAACGTATTCCTATCTCTGAGACCTGTTGCGTTTAAAAAGATAAAAAGAGAGAAAGAATGTTGATATGTAGTCCTAAATACTTCATTTTGATTGGCTGAAAGTGAGTTACGTTTGATTTTATGTTTGATATCAAACGTAACTTTCTGTTTTTCTATGCAACAGGCCCCTGTATTTTTTTTAACTAGAAGTTTTCGAATATGTTTACACCTGAGGGGGGGGAAATGTAATTTAAGTAAATTAAAACACAATTGTCATGTGCTTATACTCGTTCTGTCGAGTACCGAAGTACTGATGTTTTGCGTCGCGTGCAGTCAGCAAACGAATCGGTCAGGATGTTTTGACATACGATACCGACTTTGGTTCGACACAATCGAACGACCTCTTCTCCTGACGGCACGATTCCCGGAAACTTTCGTCACGGGACTGGAAAAAGTGCGGGTAAGAGTGTTGAGGAGCTGACCTTTTAAAGGGCATTATTATGTCTCTTTTTGTTATCATTATCGTAACAACCCTCTATACCACCCTCCCCCCCCCCCCCCTTAAATTTTGAAGCACTGCTGGTCTATCTGTATCGGGCATATAATAACAACATTCACACATAATACAAAATAGCGGAATATTAAACGATCGCGATCCAAATCTCCTGATTTGTATCCCGCTAATTTGCCTACTGTGAATCCCATTAATAATGCGAGAGATCCATGATCGGTATCACCATTATGTCATGCTGGTCATTGAAGAAAAACGTCACCACTTCCAACTCTAGTCCTCGTCATCCTTCTCATAGGCATCATCGTCACTATCGTCGTCGTCATTGAGCATCAGCGTTACTGCCACATCGTCATCTGCAACTCTGTCGTCATGATTTCTGTTTAATCAGGGAGGTGACATCTCCCTGGTTTAATATTCTCCCTTTCTACTGTTTCTATACATGAATTTGCATGATTCAGGACATTATCTTATTTTGATCTCATTATTTTGAAATAGATGCATGTAATGAATCGTAAAACATCGATATATGTCAACGAGGATATACACAATCAGAAGCTATACTTGTGTATACCACTCTTCACAATAAGTAAAAAATTCCAAAAACACGGCGAGTTCGGATTTTTCTTGTCACGACATGCAGAGATATTTTTACTTTCAGGAATACTGCTGCAGATCGCAGACTTGGCACCTCTGGCTTTCGGAAATCAAAAGAAAAGCAAACAGCATTGTTGGAAAGGGAGCTGAAATCATCGGGAAGATGGCAGGACATGATTATTTACTATCCAAATAAAACTTTTTCACAAGAACGTGCGACAATACTATTGTGGACGGTGGGGTCTTGTGTGTTTGTGCGCGTGTTCGTCTATGTCTTAATATGATAAAAATCAAGTTCTTTACAAGTACGCGAGCACACATAATATTACACTGTATCATTAAAGACATAAGAACAATGCAAGTCAATTTATTTGGCAACTTTCTCTGCTTCCTGTGTCGTATTTAAAGTGCTCTCAATGTAATAATTCATTTTGGTTGATTACAACGTGACTGCAGAGAAAACAACATACCGACTTAAGAGTGGTCTATTGTCACAGCAAAATAGTTTGGCTTACAGATTTATAACGCATTTTGTAGTCTAGCCCATGTGGATAACGATTTAATAGATAAATATTGAGAGGGTTTAGTTCGAAAAGACAAGAGCCAGAGAACGATAAGGACACGTCACAACATTTTCTATAAAGTACGCCGTAAATATCGCTGTCCACAGGAATGCACTGGTACTCTGAGCAGGAGGCCGATTTAGACCACCGTGACCGCTGACAGTATAGTCGCCTACAGCGGGCGTTGTTTCGGTAAACAGTATTGGTTTCCACGGAAACGTAGATTTCCATGTTTTAAAGGGGCCCTGAAATCCAAATGCATGTTGATTTGTGTTGATTTATGATACCCTGAACATCACTTTTGCGGTGAAACGAATATCTAGAAACATTCCATATATTTTTAATGATTTTTTCTTCTATTTTTCTTCAGATTACTTGGGAACGCCCACAAAAAATCTTTCCAAACCAATCAATATTCATATTCTTGAGATGACATCATCTGTCAATCATTGCTAAAGTGCTGAAATGTTTAACAAAAGACATCGGAATGCACCTTCCCTCGACTCAGCATAACTTGCATGTTTCTGTCATATTGATGTGACTAACAAAAGACATGGCGAGGGCACATGCAAGTTATGCTGAGTCGAGGGGAAGGTGCATTCCAATGTTTTTTGTTAAACATTTCAGCACTTTAGCAATGATTGACAGATGATGTCATCTCAAGAATATGAATATTGATTGGTTTGGAAGGATTTTTTGTGAGCGTTCCCAAGTAATCTGAAGAAAAATAAAAGAAAAAATTATTAAAAATATATGGAATATTTCTAGATATTCGTTTCACCACAAAAGTGATGTTGAAGGTATTATAAATCAACACAGATCAACATGCATTTGGATTTCAGGGCCCCTTTAAGTATTCGCGCGAAAACCACCCTCAAAACTTGTACACGTATCTTTTTATCCTCAAACTCGCCACGGAAACCAAGGCGACGACACTCGCCTTTGTTTGCGTACCCGTGGCCCAACAGCGAGACACGCCCAACAGCTGGTTACTTTTCTGACGTCATACTTGTAATCGACAATCACATGCCAAGCGCTGATGAGCAAGAGAACAAAAGCGCTAGTTCATGTCTTCAAAAGGCCATAAATAGCGGCAAGGACATTGACTTGACAACAACTCGTCGAATCACGTGACAGGGTCACCATCGATGATTTTGTCGGTTGATTTCCACCTGGTAAAAACGATGTCTTTGCAAATGTATCCATGATACATACCCTTGACATTTCTTACGGGGCCAAATGCATATCTACATACGTGTCATATATTTCGAAATATTTTGTTTACTATTTTTCTTCAGACAAATTGATGGATACGCCCACAAAAAAAAAAAAAAAAATCCCAACCAAGATTCTGCCAGTGATTTCATTTGTCAATCATTGCTATAAAGTAAATGGTTGACAAAAGACATTGAAATGCACAGTACCAAAGACTGGGCATAACTTGCATCATGTTTCCATGTTACTGACATGATTGACAAAGGTCATTGCAAGGAAGTATGCAAGTTAGGCTCAGTCAGAAGGAAGGTGCGCATTCCAATGTATTTTGTTAATCATACTGCCCTACTTTGGCAAAAGGAAGCAAGTGACAGAAGTGACAGTTCTCGTAAAAGAGCAAAATGTGTCTGTCATTTACACTGACGTCAATGGACTATCATGATGTCTTGTCTAACATATCCTCTCTTATCATAATAGGATGAGTGTTTCTGCATGAAACTTGGCCTAGAAGAAGAGATCATTTTGTGAATTATGAAAGCATCAAAAACTCAAATTCGGATGGTATGTCACTTGCTTCCTTTTGCCAAAGTAGGACAGCATAGTTAGGAGTGGTATAGCTACATGCACGTTTTATCTTTCATGTTTTCGGGGAGGTGATCACCTCCCTGATATATTCTTTGTCTCGGGCAAACTTGAATAATGAATAATTGAGATGACTACATTTTTTTCGGTTCAGTTTTTTTTTTTTTTTCAAGATTCGCATCGCTGTAGTTCTAAATACACGAAATGAATTACCGCTCGGATCTTTTAAATAGCACTGATATACATAGTTTGATAATTATCGTCAGTAAAGGACATTTACGAATAGCATTTACGAAAAGAAAATACCGTATAATCAATGCAATGTGTGGCAAAACATTACCCCTTGCAGCAAGTATTTGGTTGCTGCCTATCGGTTGCCATGGAGTCTATAGAGTCATCGAAACCGATAATAAATTGTATGTACCTGTATGAGGAAATAAGGGGCCCATGGTAACGACACGGCGCCTCTTGGCTTTTCCTTTCGTCTAACCATGGACCTACAATTGTAGGTCCATGGTCTAAGCAGAGAGGAGCACCTTCCTGGTCGAACAATAACCGAAGCTCCTTGGTCTAGATAGCTCCATGGTCTAACTAACCTCGTGCGTATAATTCAAAATGTGAGCAGGAAGGAATGCATACAGTTTGTGTCCTACAGTTAGTGAGGAGTGTGGGGGATGGGGCGAAATTAACAACAAAGACACGGATCTCAAAGCGGTTATTATACTCACCTCTCCGACAATCAACGGATTTATTTTTTCCCTTTCCTTTCCCGCGATAAAGCGCATTTTCTTGGAAAACGAAGGGGGGGGGGAGGAGAAAATTCTTCTGAACTTATCTTGGTCAAATATGTACCAAGCTCCTCCGCCTCGCCGTTGCGGATATCGCGGCTTTTTAATGGCGATAAGTGATCGGATGGGAGCATTCATTAGCAGCGCCCTGGCTACCGTTTGCAGAAGATTTTTGCTTGGACACCTAACACGAGGTGATAAGCCCCGCTGCATGACTTCGCACTATACATTATCCGTCCTGGCATGGCGGAGGACGACTTATGGTTATTTTTGGTTCAAACGCCTCCTTTTAAATGTATATAGCGCTGACTTAATCCATAAGTCAAGAGAGGGTGTGAAGAGGGGATAAGACCAAATGCAAGGTTATCACTTGATTTATTTTTAATCTTGAGAACCGATTATAACTTATAATCTCACTTGTTGCGACACGCGATTGAAGTTCTCTTGTTTGAACATACGTTGCTCATCTTACTATATCTGACACATATTGCAATACGTCGGACTATGTCATCTAATTTACACTTGAGGTTCGACTATCATCATAACACTATCGGGGAAATGTGTGAAACTTTTTGAGAGTCCCATCACGTGCTTGGTTTAATATCTGTTGTTGATAACGCTTCGACATTCCATGTTTGTTTGTTGCCGTTGTGTCTGTTTTTATTGTTTTACTCAAGCATTGGAATTTCATCTTCCAAATGTCCTTCTCACGATGGTAAGTTAAGCGGTTGTATAGCTGGAAGACATTATTGCCGAGTTTCCGTTTTTGAGAATATTACAAATCACTGCACGTTTCAACTTGAAGTATAACATATCTGTTCTGGGTTTTTGTTGTTGTTGTTTTTTTTTTCTCTCTCTCTCTCTCTTCAATATCGAGGAGAATAGGAGTAACCCTTACTTCCTTTACATCCTCTACAATCACTTAATGACTACATGATGATTTCTATACAATTAGTAAATAGCTGCTTGCTCTGCAATGTCGGAAATGAATGATAATATATTAAAGAAGAGACAAAAAATAAAAGGTGCGGCTGGTAGTGCAAAGAGGTGTCATCTTATGGTAACGGGCACATGGGTCCCGTATTCCGTTGGGAAAAAAAAAATAATGACGACACTAATAAAACTCAACGATACTTATAAAACCAAACTTAGTGCATTATTCATCGTTTATGTCTAAAAATTATCCAACAAGATTTGGACGACATCTCGATTTGCCTTCAGCGCAACACCCCATAAAGAGAACGAAAAAAAAAAAGAAAAGAAAAAGAAAAACGACTCCAAATCACACAAGACAATAACTCCGACAACGCAATGACGATTACAAAACGGCAAAGACAAAACTTCTTTCTCATTCCTTGTCCACCGACATCCTCATATTTTTGTTTCCGAAAAGTTCATGATAGCAACAATCATAGCTAATTCATCATTTTTACGACAAGAGAAGAGAAAAATCCACTGAAACAAGAGCTACCCCGAAACACTTTTTATATTCCTTCGGTTCGCGTTTGAAGTCCAGGCATGGAGCGCTCGGGGCATGGAGCTAAATTGTGTTATATCGCATTCAATTTCAATATGATTACATAGGGGCTGTTTGATACGCCGATGGCTCAATGAATTTTGAAAGGTTACACGAGCAAAAATTGTTTTTATTGCAGGCCCATAAATTTGATAAACGGGGATACCCTGTAAATTTGAATCAATCCTCGAATTGATCCCTGTCATAAAACATGGTTTCATTTGTTCCGCTGCTCGACAATTTTGATCAGCAGGGATACGGCCGGTAGGTTTTCTTTGATTTGTTTCCCCGGTTTAAATATGCCCCCCCCCCCCCTCCAACCAAACACATACACACTTTATTTTCGCAGACGTCTTTACAGGACAAATTTATCTTGCTTTCGTATCGTTCATCGTTCGCTGCTTCCCATTCCTGTCTAGACAATTTATATTGGATGGAGAAGGTGCAGCTAAAAACTTTAAGAGACAACCCGTTAACATCAAGTTAGCTCTAAATATGGGTTATTCAAACAGACAGATGAAAGAAATTAACACTCCTCAAACATTTTTAGAGAATAGTCATGCTGATCACAGGCCCATTATGCATGCATACGCACGGGGTGACGTCATCACCAAACAACTAAGTTCAATATTTTCAGTTGTTCACAGTAAGTATCCTTCTTTAACAGAAATTCAGCCAGAAAGTGATATCCTTGAATTCATGACGCGCAGGCATTTTAGCAATAAATGATGGTTTTTCAAGGGGAAATGAAGTGGAATTTCGGAATTTACGGAATTAGGATGGACAATTACAGGTAAAAATGATTATTTCACATTTTTGACGCATATTGTACTAGTATCTATACTCCACTGTCGAAGCTGAGAGGTGATATATAAATAAATACAGTACGTCAAATATTATCACCATTTCACAAAAGCATGTTAAACCAAACATGCCAAACAAAATAACTTTCCCTCTATTAACCAATTTTCATGAAACTTTTGTTTTAAGGTTTTGTTTGAATTTCTGTTTACCGAGTTCGCTTGCATGGAAGGAAGATTGTACTCTTATAAAAGAAGGTATTACAGGCGAGGCTTTGTTCGGATCGATGGAATTCTAAGCGGGAATAATTCTTTTTCTCTTACTCTTTATTTCTTCTGCTTACCAATCCATTCATATCCATTTATCTATTGATCTGATTCCCCGTTGGAACGTAGATGCACTACCTTTGTCTGTTCATCTGCCAAGGTTTTTACCCTTTTTATCGGAAGTAGCGTAGATAAAGAGGATAACCTTCGCATATAAACATCCATTGTGATAGCTTGTGTCTGATGCTTAACATGTGCTATTTTTTCCGGGCTGAACAGGGGCGACAAGTCGCGGGCAAAGGTCGTTCATTACCGTTGGCACTATGTTTGTCTGTACACTGTCAATGCCACTTTAAGAATACGGTTCTGAGAGGGTTAAAGCTTAAACACGGCTTTGGGGGGATTTCGCTCCCTCGGATCCACATATCTGGTCTCATTTCGGCGAATACATCTCATACGATCAAACTTTGCCCAAATCCTCTGCAACTTAAACAAATGACAGCATTTTGTCATTTTCTTTAAATCTAGTATTGGCTTTATTCATTGAAGAGGATAACTGAGCTTTTTTGCTCTAATGGGGGTAAGACCTCCTCAAAACAAACGCATCTAGTCGACCAACAAGATAACTTTACGAGCAGCGATGCGACTTGCAGCCTGCCCGTGGAACGAAAAAAAAAAATAAATAAATAAAAAGAAGAAGAAAAATTGGGAAGTCGCTATCAATGTTAAATGTGTCTGTAAATGTGAAATCACAGCAAAACAATGAAAAAATACATGAGAAAAAAAAGTAAAAAGTATGCCAAAAGTCAACATAGATCCGTCACAAAAGGAAGGTTTTTAAGAACTCGTACATTATTCATTTTCGATAATGCACGTCTGCTCGTCTAATTGGAATATTTCACAAATCCAGTGAAAACAGAGCTGGAGCATTCTGGCACCTAGACTCATGTCATGACTGCATTTACGATAAATCGTTTAGAAGTAATATAGATAATCAAAATCCAAGAGAATAAACTTGAGGGGAACAATAAGGATGACCCAAATGACTAGCGACATACTTTGAACTAGAGCCAGACGTTGACGCATATCTAATCTCTATTGAGACCTGGGGGAATTCCTGTACGGATCCGTAAATAGCAGATAAAATCCGTCTATGACCTCTCCTCCCCCACACTTGCTTAGTAATTATAGAAGTATAACTAAGATAAAAACCAAAAGCGCGACCTTCATCAGTCTAATACGCGAGTATAGGCCTACATTTTACTCTGGCCCAAATAATGTCCCCATTTCGATGGATGTGTGAGAACGCTTATTAGCGGGGGTCTCGAATTCTCTCCGGACCACCGCGTCAAGAATGACATTGTCACCGTATACTAGCAGTTTGCCAATGTAGTCCAGGCTAGGCTCCATAGAAAGTGCACCTAACCTTGTTTTTTGATATATACAATGTTTTTAGATGGTTTCTTGTCAATTCGAGGGTGCTGATTCCAAATCCGATTGATGCCACTCGCGTAACCTTGAGCATTTTCGGCAAAATGCAAAAATCCAAAATGGCCGCCAGATATGCTAATTTGGCCATGCTAATCCCAGTTATGTCAATTTTATGACCAATTATTCCATCAAAGTTTTTTAGAATTTTTGTTCCTTGAGTAATACTTGCACATGCAAGAAATTTCTCATTTGAAGAGGTACATTTAGTATTTTAGCTTATTTTCAATTCAAAATGGCCGCCACTCCTATACTCATGTACTATATGAATGGCAAAAAATATGCATAGAAATAGAAGATGAATTTTCAGTCACATACCTACGCTTTTATCAAATTTTGCATGTGCCATGCAAATCTGATGAGTGCCACTAGCAAAACAAGCAAACAAACAAGCAAACAAACGGAAAATGTATTGTTTTTAGGCTTATTATATTCTTCTTCATACAAAACTTCAAAATGGATGCCACTCATATACCCCTGCACAATATGAACAGCAAAGTGTTCATGGAAAAAAAAAAAAATCTGTCACCCAGGAACACTGTTTCTCAATTTGTGTGCTGATTACAAATCAGAGGATTGTCACTAACTAAAGCTGTTTTATTCTTTGATGCAAACATCCAAAATTTTGCTACCTCAATCTGAATTTTTCCCAAGAAATTTGGAAAAACCCACCAAACCTTGAATTGACGCCAACATCAACATCGTTTATCAGGAATTATTAGACATGAACAATTTGATAAAAGGCTGAATCCTAGATGATGACACAAATGAAATTTCCAATTACCTTTCCTGTTCTACATTATCTAAAAGCGATATTATACAAACTTTTCAGTCCCCTCACCCGAGAAAGAACATGAGGCAGGGGAAAGTGGAAAAAAAGGACCACCTCACTTCCTGTTGTCAAATCTCTGAAATGAAAACAAGGCCAAAAAGTTTTTCATGTTAACCTAGATGAACTATATGGAAGATGAATTCTACCACCATTTTTTTTTCTGAGTAAATGTGTTTGCGTATATGATGTCAAGAGAGACTCTGAGATCTGCACAGTGCTGCCTCATTCTGAAAGCAGTGTTACTGTACAACAACTTTATACTGCTTATCCTTAATCTTCAGCACTCAGAGACTCCGACCCCGCCGAAAGTCCGTTTTGCAAAATCTCCCGTTCTTCCGCTTGAGATTTACTTTCTCCTGCCCTGTCTCTGTGTCTCCCACTTGAAATGATTTCTTACTTTGTGTGTTCACATGTTGAAAAATAAGCCTTAGACAGCTCAAGAGAACACTAAGAACCCTATTAGAGCTTCCAGAGCTCAAGCGGGCGGGCCCTGGACCCCGGCCGCAGGGAACTTTGCGCTCGTGATAATTTATGCGCTTTGCGCACATCAAGTTGGAGTCTCCCATTTGCTAGGGGTTTCAAGCGGGAGAATCTCCAGATCAGAAGGTACTTGGGGTTGGAGTCTTTGAGCACTTGCAGATTCAGGATTGCTCTAGGTAACCAGACCAGCACTGTGTTAGGACTCTGAATGATGGCCTCCTTAATGGTGGCTGTAACTAACTCTACTAGAGCTCTTTCTACCATGTACATGGTGACATAACATTCCCTTCACGTTGGAAGTTTGCAGATGATCTTGCCTTTACGTCTCATAGAAAGTCCTTGGATGACATGAGCCGACTACTGACCCATCTCAAGACAATAGAGGAGTTCTTCACTTTCTGGAGACTTTGCCCTAACCTTTATAAAATTATCATCCGACCCATGCCTTCCATCTTCGTAACCATCTTGCCAATGCTATGTTCAAGGTAGCCCTCTGTGGCAAGCCTTCCAAGCATAGGCTAAGGAAGTCTACCCTCCTTCACTGGCACTCGATCACTCTCCCTCACGCTGGAAGGAAAGGATGGCAAGTGTCACCAGTGCTGTCAACGCATACCCTGACCTTCCAAACACGATAGCATGGGGGCATTTCATGAAGCGTTTCGTCTGAAAAATTTGCCTGACAAATTTGCTCTTAGCCAATCAGATGCAAGGATTTTAGTAGCTTATAACAGTTAGTCAAAAAGAGAAGACCTGACAAAACGCTTCATGAAATGCCCCCTTGAACAACCTGCCATCAATGCGTCTGAAATCCCACAAGCCTAGATTTCCCTCCCGTAACTTGAAAGTTTTGACCCCAAAACCGGTTGGTGAAGATGCTGGTAAACTAAGTTACCTACAACACTGTCTCTGGCCTGGCAACAAAGCCATAGGGCTTCAGCGGGTGGTGATCAAGCAAGTCTTCATGTCTTCATTCTGTTTCTATGGCAAATAATCGCCCTCTGACCCCTGAGGAAGTGCTGAACATCACCAGATGCGGTTTCAATTAAAGCAATTGCAGGACTAATATGCATCTTTAGCCTGAGAATTCTGCAAATTTGGGGCTGATGTCACCTGCTGCCAAACATCCAATTAAAGGGTTCTTTAAAGACAATAAAAATTACAGTTTTAGTTTTAAGACAAGACTGAATGAGATCATGATGTCAAAGTGTATATTATCAACACCTGGGAACTGTGAGAGAACTAAAAGAGGCATCTCACATTGCTCCTTGGTTGATGTTTAATGAGTAGTTTGTACGGTATTGCGTTATAGACAGTTTCGTTTATGCCTTCACCAGTTTTTGTCGTTGTTTTAAGTCAAGAAGAAAATCAAGTTTACTCTATAATATCAAGGCGGTACATCTAAATTATATCATATCAAAGTAATGGAGGTTATGATCCATTTCAAACTCGCCTCCCTCCCCCCGCCCCCCCCCCCCCAACTCCTTGCTGGAAAAAAAATATATAATGTAAAGGGTTTTTAGTTGTGTCATTAATGTTCGATTATGTTTTTTTCTGCAACCATGTATCTCTGCACTTACTGTATAGGATTTTCTGTACTTTGTTAAAATATGGTATAGAGGAATGTATATTACAAGCTTTGTTTTCTAGATCCCCCTCCATTTTCAACATTGTTTGATAAATACCATGCATCTAGGCTTCTTAATATATCGTGTTAGTATTACATTTTTATATTCAATATAGAATATGATATTATATTGATTTCTTGCGAGACGTTTAGTGAACTTATATTCGTTGTTGAGACAAAATGAAATAGATAAGAAATTGTGTTAAACATAGTAAGGTCTATGAATATTAAATGCTGAAATATACATGTAGGCCCTCTATATTATAAGTGACACCCAACATATTTGTATTACACATGCAACACTTTATGACAGCGTAGGTACGGGACTGGAAATACAGTAAATTTGTTCTATATTCCCATGCATTATGTTTTGCCATTCATATAGTACATAAGCATAGGAATGGCGGCCCTTTTGAATAAAAATGAGCTTTAAATACTAAATGAACCTATATGAAATGAAAATTCTCTTGCAAATGCAGATGGAGTAACTCTAGGAACAGAAATGTACAAAGTTTGGTGGAATAATTTGTCATATAATGCGCATTATTATGTTTATCACGGCCGAATTAGCATATCTGGCGGCCATTTTGGATTTTTTCATTTTGCCGAAAATGCTCAAGGTTACGCGAGTGGCATCAATCGGATTTGGAATCAGCACCCTCGAATTGACAAGAAACCATCAAAAAACATTGTATATATCAAAAAACAAGGTTGGGTGCCTTCTAGCCTGGACTAATGGCAGCAAAGGAGTTAAGCGATGATTGGGCGGAATACATGTATTGAGGGTGGGTGGCTCTAAAGAAAGGAGATATAATGCAGTATTATTAAGGTCAGTGTCGACAGATTATCCACGCAGCTCGCCCAGACAGCGAGTGACTGATCCTTATGAGAAGAATTTTCGTGGGCGTAATGCACAGACCATCTGACTTTCAGCTACACTTGTATAACACCGCATTGCACTTAACTTATGGCTGAATACTGTCTGGGGGTCTTCCCCTCTCTCGAAGCATTACAGGCCGATCAAAACTTGTGTTACAATTACAGAAAACAATGGCTTTTGTGAAGTTAACTTTGACGCGAGGGCTTTGCCTCGCAAAATTCAGCTATTTCTACAGACAGAAGAAAAACAAATTGTATCCATAAACATTGGAGAAAAAAAAAACAACAACAAATTGGAAGGTTTCCATGACGCGGGGATGTTTTCGATTTTATCGATGTGTTAACAAAATATTATATTTGACCTGTCGGTCAATATTGCCAATAATGTTGTACAGATGAGGTTACATGCACTTTGGTGAATCCATGCTAAAGCGTTCTGCGAAAGCAGGAAATAAGACTTACAATGTGAAATCCGGCTTCTTCGCATACCGATGTGGTTCCTGTTTCGTTATCACCATGATCACTCTTCTCACGAAAGAACAGAGGTGTTAAAGTATTGGCACGCTGCTGGTGACTGCAGAATGTTTTGGTCTATGTTATTCATTGTGCTCTTATACTTTCTTTCTTCTTTATTTTTCTTCCGCTCATTTTGTTCATGTTATACTTGATCATCCTAGCAAACATGTAAAAACATAATTGTAGGTTCTTCTCTGTTATTCTTCGCTGGTCGAAGTCCGGGGGGGGGGGGGGGGAGCATGCAGCATGTTTGAGATGCTTTACTAGAGTTAAATAAGAATGAACAATGGGGGATGACGAGTAAAAATGCATCAAAGTATGCACGTCATGATCTGATCATCATAAAGAAGCGAACTGGTGCCAGATCACACAACCAGCATTCACAAAGCTAACCAAGGCTCGTGCCTAAATCCTAAACCAAACAGCAGTCCGAAACCACATCCTTCTATTTATAACTGCTTTGCTCTATTCCTGTTCTACAAGCATCAATTAATCATGTTTATAGATCAACCAAAAGGATTGGGGGGGGGGAGGGAAGAAGATCATCGTTTCGCTTTATCTTGGTCCATGGCTTTATAGATGGGTAATAATCAAAGCACAAGTCTGATTGAAAGACTACAGAAATTTAAAAGTTAGAGAGCATGGTATCTGGATGGATGAAGAGAAAGGAGATGGAGGAGGAGGAGGAGGGGAAGGAGTGAACAAAGAGAAAAGAGAGAATGAGAGAGATGGAGAGGAGAAAGAGAGAGATGGGAGGAGAGAGAAAAGGGAGAGAGAAAGAAAAAGAGAGAAAGAGGTGTGGGGTCTGGTCGTGGGTCAACTCAGGTCAGAACCTTGAGTGACCCTCCTCAAGGCAACGAGTCACCTCGCTGGGGTCAGGCCACGTTGACCATCTAACGACTGTGCCGAAGAGCGACCACACCAAAGAACGGACCTGGTTCTCGAAGCAGGGAGGTAGCACCTCCCTGCTCGAAGCTTTCCTTTTTTAAAACTCTCTCAACAACAAAGCACATGAAATACACGCTTCGTATAGACTGCTATAATGTTAACTAGAAAATCTGCAACACTAAAACTCAAGAGCTCTAAAATCCCAATTAACTAAGCCTCACTTGATCTAAGGTGTAAATATTATTTCATCGTTTTTAAACAACTCGATCTTTTATCATGTTCAGAATGAGGACTTGAACACGAACATGGCCTATTTTCAATACTAGTATTATCAAAACAGTCCTGGTTTGGTTATATGAATATAAATCAACGTCTTCCGAATATGATCACTTGTTTTGCTGATTCCAGCAAACATTTTAGATAAGAAGACTCAATATAACATGATACATTCAACAGCCACCAAATAGTTACAGTGTATATACTGTAGGCCTTATATCAAAAGTTTGTTTTGTTCCTATTTGTTTCAATGGACACGATGTACAGAAATAATTTTATCCAGACATCTCTTAATTGGTGAAAGTAAATCGATAAGTACACAGCTAAAATATACATTTAACTTAAGGAAGTAAAACGGTAGGCCATATAGGAAGTACTCACAATATATAAATCGATAAATGATTGAACAAAAAAATAATAATGAAAGGTGACTTGTAACGTATAAAATACAAATGCAGTGAAAATTCACCGTTGCATGAGGTAGCCAGACAATGCAATGCTACACTTCAAGGCATATTATGTATAGGCCTAAATAGTTTCTGGCACACCCCCCCCCCCCCCCCCCTTTTTGTGAGGTCCAGATGAGGCTGATGGAAGGCCGGAAAGTAGTTCTCATGATGGAAAAAGGAAGAGATACATTGTATGAGCACTTGTTACCGCTTTAGAAAATTACATCTATACATGGCAAGTTAATCCTGTAGGTATGATTTGTATCTTCATTTGATCATTGATTTTAGGCTTTGCTACTGTGCGAAATCACAGACGGGGGACATATTGCATTAAACTAAAATGACGATCACAATCTTTTTCTTTTTTTTTCAGAACTGCATTAAGTTGTAGGACGGGTCAAACTGAAATGAGAACCGTTATAGGCTCAACCTCCCCCCCCCCACACACACACACACACTTCAATAGTAATACTATCATATTATTTGTCAAAGATCAATAAAGCTTATATGGAACTTGTGAGCTGTTTAGCATGTAACTGACCTACATTGCTATTTGCACCTATGGAGGGTATCTGCTATGGGTGTATTGACAAATACGGTCTTGTGTTTGGTACATCAGACAATGACCAACGATTATTAAGTGTACCCCTGACCAGAAAATCCACATAATACCCCGGACCGTGTCGATGGATTCTTTCTTAATGCTGTTGTTGTTGTTGTTACAATTATTGTATTAGTTTGCTTGGGTTTCATTTTGATTTGATTTTATTTGGTTGGTTTTGGTTGGTTTTGGTTGATTTGGTTGGTTTGGTTGGGTTTGGTTTGGTTTGGTTTGGTTTGGTTTGGTTTGGTTTGGTTTAGTTCGGTTTGGTTTGGTTTGGTTTGGTTTGGTTTGGTTCGGTTTGGTTTGATTTACGTTGTAGTTTGGTTTGGTTTGGTTTGGTTTGGTTTGGTTTGGTTTGGTTTGGTTTGGTTTAGTTCGGTTTGGTTTGGTTTGGTTTGGTTTGGTTCGGTTTGGTTTGATTTACGTTGTAGTTTGGTTTGGTTTGGTTTGGTTTGGTTTGGTTTGGTTTGGGTTTTGGTTCTTCTGCTGTTGTTGTTGTTTTGTGAAGATATTCAACGAGCAGAATGCTCACTTATTTCGTCATACACGGAATTATACGTGATATCTCGCCTAATCCTTGGGTCTGGGCATGGAGCTACATCCACGGTCTGGGCATGGAGCTACTTGTGTAGTTCCATGGTCTAGGTGACGTACAATATGCCTGACGTGGAACACTCTCTCGTACCAGTAATTTTAATTGGCGAACGAGGCAATCTGCAAAATCCATTAATGGTCAAATTGTATAGATGCGTCTCCAGGCGTCCTTTAGTAAAAGAGGAGAAGGTAAGGTTGGAAAGACATCTAGTTGAGCTATATAGGAAGGTCGACAACGGTCTCGAATGACCTCGATATATTTAAAGACATGTCTGCACCATATATTTACATCCATTGTATCCGTATCGATAACAAGCATTCGGCATTCATGCCCGTTATATGAGAACAACGTAATCACCGAGCCGTATCACTCAAGATAAAAGTGTAGCTTCAAGAACTATAAACAGATTGATATAGCTCCAGATTGTGAAATGTTCTTAATCTTTTTTTCTTTTTCTTTTCTTTTTTTGGATGTGACAATTCCCCTAATTATTACAGTAACTCATATAACACTTTGTCCAGGGAAATACTTCTCCGTTATGTTCATTTCGAAACGTATTCAAATAGGCCCTACATACAATGGGTCCTAAAAATAATTAAGAATGTTTGAACTTGGCCGATTTTGTATTTCCGTAGATCATTGCATAGGTTATTCATTCGGATTATTCCTATAACTAAAATCGCCATTAACTCTTCATCTCATCCCCTTCTCTTTCCATTGAAAGAAAAAAAAACAATAACAACAAAAATCGTCCAATAAAACAACTTGCGAAGTCTACATCAAAGACTAAGCGCATTAGTCGGATGTCCGATCGTATCAACCTGACCTAGTTAGGGGCAAGTTTCGCTAGCTCCAGCTCCATGTCAGTCGAGCCATGTAGCTTCATGGTCGAGCCAATGGGAAGCTGGAAAAACCTGTCCTCACTCCAGGCGCATGTTTGGGATACGAGGACTGTTCGTATAGGTTCCTACACACCGTCGTTTTTTTTAGCATATAACGTGTGAATGTTTCCTCGCCTCATTTTATAATAATAAAAATAATAATGTCATCTAAAACTGTTGTAACTAATCATTTCAATAAGGATAAAAACTTGCATAGACACCACGAGCCGATAGAGCGATGTTGAGTGTTACACATGCTCGGAAGCTTTTAGGAAACTGTGCCAGGCTCATACACCATAGCTCGATGCATACATTAGAGTCCCTATACCCTTAGATAATTGCAAATATTATTCAGAAAATTTGAGCTTTTTTATGCAGACCTTGAGAATCAAACACGACTTCGAAAAAGAATAAGGGAGTCTGAAATCTGCAAGCGCGTTAATTCTTGTGGCGACTTATGCTACCGTTACATGTTTCGTTTGGCTTCCACGCGTTTGTTGTAGTTACCCCATGATCTTATTTGGATAGGTGAAACGCGGCGCATTGTCCGAAAGCAATGTCTCCACACACGATTGTTCATTATCTCTTTTTGTAATGGAAGATTACGCGCAGTTCTTGAGAGGAGACTAATCCCGCATGCTGTTAACTTGTCCCAGTGAACTTTTTAGGAAGTTCACTCGGCCGCGAGCTCGGCACGCGACACGCGATTCCACTTCGATTCGATCGTACCAGCAGGGAGGTGGAGTGGTCTTCCACCTCCCTGGTACCAGGGAGGCGGAGAATCCATCTCCTTTTCAACCGTATCTTCCTCATCGTTCAGTCCTGCCATGTCAGAACAGGGAGGTGGTTTCCACCTCCCTGGTCAGAGTGGCACACGGGGCCTTCCTTCTCAGCCTGGCTGTCGAAGACGCGGGCATCGACGACGACAAATTAGAGTTGAATTCCAGTTTAAGTTGTGCAGTTTGTGTGGTGCATGAATGGCTCACGAGGCATAACGTGATAATTTCACACTACAGGGTCTTTTCGGAAGGTGGGAGCTATCATGATTGTTCTGTATTTGTCGTTACTTTTTACGCGATCATGAAATCTCTGATTACCATCGTTGCGACAGACATGATTTTGCATCGTCATGTTTGAACTGCTGCTTTAAATACTAAGTAGTAGATGCAGTGACGGATCCAGAGGGGGCGCAAGAGGCGCACGCCCCCCCCCCCCCCCACTTTATTTATCGGTAAAAACAAAAGAAATAAAAAGAAAAATGAAATGAAACCCGGAAGTGGCACCAAAATATTAGTTGCGCCCCCCCCCCCCCCTTTACAGAATTCCTGGATCCGCCCCTGAGCTGATTGTCTTTTCAGATCCCAGATTCTAGTTCTGAGAGAAAAAGTGCTGACTTCCGACGATATCTCACCATCAGACAGAGACAGCGTCGTCAGGCGTCACAACAAACATCACGCAGCCCTGGAAGCAGGGTAACTGGCGTTCACCGATTCCACCACGAACAATACCCAATCGCAGTTATTGTAAATGCCTATATACTACCAGGATAAAATTTCGGTCTATAATCATCTTGGAACACACATGGAAACTATTGTAACAGACTATAAATTCACCAAAACAAGAGGAAACTGCGTTTGTTTGGTTTTTTATTAATCGTGAGCTCTAAGCATTAATCATTCTTCGCGTCTCGGAAATGAGACAGACCCGTCTGTTGTTGGCAGGCAAACATTCACATATGAGTAAGAGAAAAACAATTCACACAATACCCTTTTGCAATGTCCTTATTGGGCCATTCAGATACGGTACGCTGACACAGACATTATGTTACAGCATTGTGCCATCGATTCTTTCTCTTCTTCTTTTTTTTTTCAGAGCAATTACGAGAATGTTGTGTCGCGTTGTGGATGAATATGTCATACAGCACGTAAATACTACGCAAGGAATTTAATCGATTTTATTCATTTATATCCCATGTGTGTACGATTGCCTTTTCCAAGGGAAATAAGACGCATCGATTACACACATTATGTGGTAAATTAAACCGACGGATTTCTCGCTCAACTGCAAAATATGACTCGACGAGGCTGCATAGAAACTTCGACATCCCCTCCAAAATGTATAAATAAATAAATAACAAAATATGAAGAATACGACAAAGAATAAGAAAGAACAACACAGAAGAAGCAAGGGTTTATGACAGCACAAAGTAAATTTCATGATAGTTTGGTAGAACACAAACAAAAATAATGTAGACGAAATGAGATTGTGGGGAAACCTTGCATCAATCACAGGAAACAAATAGCAAGTACAGGAAACATGTGCACACTCACAGAGAGCACACAGAGCGACAAACAGACAAACAGATAGACATATATATATAAAACAGTGTAGACGTGTTGCGAACCCAGCAGCTCGCGGTCAAAGCACGGTAGAGACAAAAAAAAAAAAAAAACACCGAACAGAGAAAAAAAAAAACCTCCGAACAGAGACCCTGGGAGGATAACTTTGCGTGACCCCGATGGGTTTCAGCCGGGGACCGACTGACGACGCACAATGGTTTCTTTTGTGCGTAGGCGAACTAGCTCTATGCAAATTCACTTCTCCCCCACTACCCCCCCCCCCCCCCTAGATTTTTCGCTCCCATGCTCGCTAACTCTTTTTCACTAACTTTTGATACCACAATAAGAGGAAGGTGTGAAGTCTTGTCTAAATGTTTAAATGGTTTAGTTCTCAACGTGTATAAATAAAGTGGGTGAGAGTTTTAGCGGCGATCCGACACGACAAACGAGGGACCGGGCGTCGTGTGCTTGGACATTCCTTGCTCTATAGAAGCATCTCTTTATTCACCCTCAAGCGTGGACAGGGCAGAACACATTCCGTTGCGTCACCTATGTAAGCTGTTACGTGTCAGTGGCATACTGCGTGGTGCGTGTCAGGAAGAAATAAAATGACGAGTTAATACTCACTCTTAATCAAAATTTTCTATTTGAATAGCAAGATATCTGACAAAAATGCACGAAGTTCTCAGACCCCAAAATCTAGGCTCTGCAGTGAAGCGATTTCGAGCAAGAACGCTATTACAGCGTAGAGTGAATTATATACATTGTACTATGATCATTCTTTAGATTCTCTGTGTTATAAAACGCTCAGATGTCCGGAAAAAATCAAAGTGGCTTTCACTCGTGCAGTTCGTCTGCAATAAAAGCGGACGACAATGGTTCATGGTTGAAAGTGATAATGTTCCTAAAAACAACAAGTCAGTCTAACCACTTTGAACTGATCTTCGGGTGTTTTTTTTTTCCCCCAACTGATTTGTTTATAGACGCAAGAGACGTGCAATACAAACCCATGAAACCAAAAATGCAAAGCGCCATTAATGTTTGAACTCTGAGCCACCTACATTACATTGTAAGGAGTCAAAACTGAAACAGTTTTCTTTTAATTAATATGATTATTGGAAGTACCACAAGAATTGACAGAGGATCGCACTTTTACTATTTTCATACTATTGATGGTCCTCGAACAATGCAGGAAGCAATTGTGGGATTACAAATGAGGTCAGAAACTACAGTACTACGAGGTGAAGTGTCGATCAGTTAACAAAAGAAGCATGCTGTATGTAAATGTTCGTTGACACATCACATGGATTGTTTTGCACCATCGCAAATGTTTCACAAGCTATGTCAGCGAGTCATAAAACTGAACAGTTTAGGTCGCCTCCTGCACTATTGGTGTACTATGAGCACTCAACAGGATTCAGCGTATCAATTTACGAGTATTGTACACTCCCAGGAGACGATCAACCTCACTCACATACAACTCCCATCACTTTCTGAGATTTCGTTTTGTTTTGGATTTTTTTTTTTTTTTTTTTGGGGGGGGGGGAGAAGTATATTCATTACCAGTATAGAGTTTTTTAATTACAGAATAGAGTTTTTTAATTACAGAATGCATGCCCACCTTCACAATTTATAGAAAAAATACCAGAGCAAGGTTTAAATCTTAGAAATTCTCACATACATGTAATTTGGGTGGTGGGAATCAGCCCCCCCCCCCCCAAACAAAAAAAGAGAAAAAATGACATGCTTGCGAAAAAAGAAGGGGGAGAGAAGTGGGCCAGTCCCTGTACATGGAAGCCTCACAACAAAGTCAGTATGTGGGACTGCATATAATCTGCATGATTGTTCTTTGCATGAAAGTGTGTCCTTGTTTGTAACGTGTAAAGTACAATCTGTATGTGCAGGGAGGTGGACTCTTCACCCTCCCTGGTAAATAATGTGTGTGCATGTATCCAAGGTGTATCTCAACTTTACATTTCTCTCTGCAATCATATCAACATTCTGGATTTCATGTGTTAATATTGTTGATATCATTCATTCATTATTGTACTCTGATAGTTAACAAATTGTACATGAACAGCTGTATACATTGTACAGTATGTACAGGTACAATATGTTGTATGATCTCTTCCATAGAGCATTATATCCATACAGCGTTTATGCAATGTTCTCTTTTTAGCCGCTTGCTTCCAATGAACTTAATAAAAACAGTATGGTGACTTCCAATTCAACGATCACGGTGAAATTCTATTGCTGGAATTGCATTATTTGTGTAAACATTGCTATAATAAGGGAGAAAAACAAGAAAAGAACTCACTCCATCCGCATCTTGAGGGATAAAGTGCAGGCAGCCAACAAGGTTGCTTTCAGTGGAAGTTGCCTACCTATGAGCACTAGGTACCCAATCACAATTATGACTGATGATAATAAACAAAGGTGAAAAACTGGGAAATTTGTCATCTGTTGATCAAACCAATTGAAACAATACTGCATTTCAGATAGTGGAAATAAAGTCTGAATCATTTCTGTTATCAAATCAAAACTGAACACATTATGTGCCTTTTGAAAATCACACAAACTGAAAAATTCTTGAACTTACTTCTTTTGATCAATGTCAATTAATTTCTTCTCTGACAGTTTGTTGTATTCTCTTTGAGTCTGTATAGGGACCTACAGTATAACATGGGCAATAGTTCATTTGATAAATTACTCCTTGGTTCTCATCCATTTATCAAAATGAAGAGACTTGATTCCTTTGCTGAATGGACATCTGTATTATATTGTGGGACATCATGAATGGCATATCATCAAGGGCTTTTATTCATTTGATAATGAGAGCCTAAACCGGCGTGTGACTCACTTCCGAAGTGTTAAAACTCTCTGTTTCTGTTGGGTGTGTTGGGGGAGGGGTGGGATCATTGCTCGTCCACTGAAACTGATACGGCCAGGCCTGATGGACGTGACATAAAGCTATCACATCACAAAAAGGAAATGCAATCGCTAACACACGCAACGAATACCTGCAGAGTGTATCATAATTTTCTCTACAAGTGAGAATGTATGATGTAAAAACATGTCGCGACCAATCAAAAACAAGCTGGAAGACGGACACCCAGGTTGCTCCGCCCACTGTGTGTGCTATAGACCCACTTTTGTATATATGAATATTCATATATAGACATAAGATAATATGCAAAAGAGGCTTGCCTCACAGACATGGTTATTACCAACATCATCTGTGTGTTCTGTGTGCAGTGAAATCTGTGTGCAGTGAAAAAATAATCTTGATTCGATTACCGAGTAACCAGTTTTCTATGGGATCCTAAAATCACAATAACCTCTGTACTGACCCATCAGATTCCTGTAGGCAGTAATGGGGTGAAGAAGAAGCATTATGATGTCCCAATGCTAAAATGGTAAAAGATTGGTCAAGTTCCCTCTTTTGAAAGGCCCTCTCAACTTTCAAGTCACATCTGAAGGCATGAGGTGGTATTGTGCTCATAAAGCATACTATGAAGTACAATGTACAATCAACCTCATGATTGCCTATATTGTACTGTACATTGTATGTCAACTTCGCAAGTGGGGAAGTCGAAAAAAGTGGGTGGAGTCGAGGTAAAATTCTACCCCTGATGGATATTACTGAATGTACTGTGAATATACTGTGCATGTAAACGTTTCATTTCTGTGTCAGTCGAAATTCAGCCATGTCAAAGGTCTTTCGCTGAGCCCTTTGAATTTGACTAAGCAAAGCTGACTGTATCATGTGAAACTGGCATCATTCTGCAATGCATAAAGAACTCTTCAAATGAGAATAGAAAGTAGCACCCCCTTTTCTTCTTCAGTCACCTTACCATAAAAGATTCACAGCTGCCAAGTGAATGTGACAGTTACGATCATAAAATGAAGTTTGATATGCCTGAAAGGAACCAAGACACCATTCCTAAGCTTGCATTGCGGTATTGTGACGTGTACACTTTGTATCTCCCACAAAGTGATTCCTGAATTTAGCAATGTTCATATTTAAGCACCACTGATCACATGGAAAGAAAAGTCACTCATTAACTATCAAATTTTAATCTCATGTGATGGAAGTAATGGTTTGGGCAATAACAATTGCACCACTCACCACTTGTCTCATCATGAGCAACTACAGTACTACAGATACACTGTACACTGTATGTGGGACTACAAATTCACTGTTCAAGCTTTACACAATGTGTTCTTCGACCAGGTTTGATTTTGTTTTGTTTTGCTTTTGTTTTTGTCTTTCTGGATCTGACTGCCTCCTTCTACAGCCGGTCCATCAGATATACAATGTACATGTATGTACGATGTAATATGCAAGCACATGAGGGGCAACATGTACGGTACATACGATAACACAGCAGCACTCTATACATTAACCCACACGCCTGCTTGAGACATCTGAATTTGTGATGGGCAAGTATAAATATTGAATACATGCATGTAAAATCCTGTTTAAATGAGACATCTGAATCTGTGATGGGCAAGTATAAATATTGGATACACGCATGTAAAACACATACATATGTAGGGCACTTGAGCAAATGCTGTAAAACCAGACATTTTTGTGTGCATAAAACTTTCACAAATTTCACAAGGAGCCAATGTGTGGAGAGGAATCCCCTCTTATCATTCACAACTGACAGAAACATGTACATGTGTGTAACATACAAATACTTGCAACCAAATTTAGACCTCACCTAAGAAACTGTTAGTCCCCAAGGGGAAATACTCCCGTACATGTACAGTATGTGATAGTTTTGAAAACAAACATTGTACTACGTTGTACAACCAGTGTACATTGTACATGTGAAAGTGGATGCAAAACATTCAATACATCGTACATTCACTTTCCACAGAATGTGAGGTAAAAATCAGACATTTAATACCATGCATGCAGTGGAAAGTTTGACTGAGGTTTTACTGCTGCTTGCCCATATTAAACAGCAACAAAAGATGTGGTTGCAATAGATCTGTAATTTACATTCATCTTGATATATTAATTTCACCAAGAGGTCAATGGCTATTCTTTCATGCAGTTGTGCAGAAAACATTCTTTTTTATTCTGAAATTGATTTCATTACTTTATTCAACACGAACGGTACTGCACATCTCCTGCACAATTCTGCGAAAAAGAAAGGGGGAATCCCATGTAAACCTATTGAAATAAACCTAGATCCAAGGTGTTGTTTTGCACCACCAATACAGAGTTGCATTGTTTGAAGCTTGTGCCATAAAGCAGAAAAGTAAAAAAATAAAAATAAAATAAAAGCTGGAAATTTTTCAGAAGATAGTTTGCCCATATCATTCCCAGCTCCTAGGCAACAAAACAACTACACTGTAGGCTGTGTTTTGAATTCCCATTCCATCATTGATATAATACTTCAAGCTGCTCTGGATGCTAAAGACATACAGTCATCTTGTTCGGTGTTGCAGGCCATTCTCTTTCCAGTGCATCACCGGGGCATGATATTTACAATGCAGGTGCATTAAGTATGGGATGATTATCTAGCTCAATTCATGCCTGCAGCATGGTGTCATCAGCAGCAGTTGTACAGGTCTGCAATATGCTAGTACTACTACGTGCACCCCTAACAATCAATATGTCCCGAAGCTGTAACAATACACCATGGGGGGAAACTGTGTGACAAGAACATAACAGCAATAATAACAAGTGGTGTTTGACTGCACAAGTAAAATTATTCTAATACATTGTGTTGTTTCTGTGCATTTTTTTCTCTACACAATAGAGAAATTAATCTAGGGGATGAGGGTAAAATCCACTAGGCAGATATGGTCCAGGAGCTAGGTCACAATAGAGTTGTCTCAAATTTCTGTGATTACTAGAGCACTTGAAACCCGCCCCCCTGTTCTCCCCTTGCTAAGTCCCCACACTACACTCTATCTCCCCCCCCCCCCCCACCCCACCCACACTGGCTGCCTCACCTGATGAGGTAGCCAGAACAAAGAGCAATGGTGTTCCACAATTCCAGGGGTGTGGAGCAGCCAAACGCAGCTCTCTAGTCTTCAACTTGCAGACAACCTGTCGTGACTCACAATGTCACTTCACTTCCATCGAGGCCTGAGCCAACATCACAGCCCTGTCACTGCCAACTGCAGGACATTATGTACAATGGCAATGGCATTTTAAGACAGCGATCCTGACAGTGTTCATGGCAGTGGAATAGGCAGCAAGTCTTTACTTGCTCGCTATACTTGGAAGTACCTGGAAATGGACATTTTCTTGCCTAAAGTTGCCGCAAGTTGACAAACTTGTTCTGCTGAATTTTCTTTCCTGCATGGACAATTATGTAGGTCATGCTGTTCATTTGCTATGCATATGGTCCATATTGCTGGGGGAAAACAGCTGTCTATGCTTAGAGCATGGAGTGAGTCTACAGCTCTTAAAGGGATTGTATAGTTTTGGTTGAGACCTAATTTCATGTTTCAAACATTTTTTGGTGAGATAATGAGAAACCTCTCATGAAATATGAAAGAGAATGTAATTCTATGAGGAATTCAACGTTTATTTGATGAAAATTGGTTTTGAAATGGCTGAGATCCAAAAAAGAGCGATTCTAATAAAGTGTGGGACCCACACTTTATATTATGATCGCTTTCTTTTACTTTGTTTTTGGATGTTTCAGTCATTCCAAACCCAATTTTCATCAAATAAACTTTGAATTCCTCTTAAAATGGTATGCTCTGTAATACATCATAAGTATTTTCTTGGTATCTCGCAAAAAGTTTAAAGCTCAATTCTCATCTCCACCAATACTGTACCATCCCTTTAAACATCTCCCTTTGAAGCAGGATGCTCCTTCTCACAGGGGACTGGGACATATGGAAGGGCTTTTTCAAACAGCAGTGTTGATCTAAACATATTTCAATTAAAATGCTGGGTACAGGAATGAAGCACAATTGACATACTCACATAAGATAATAGTAATACAAGACTGAGACCCTGAGAGGCATATTGTATGATAAAATCCCATGTAAAGAGCACCTGTTCAAAATCTTCTTTTTTTCCCAGTAGAGTTTTAAAATCAGCTCTGGATGATGGCACTACTGTATTGCACACTCCATAACTTGGTATGAATACCAGAAGATGATGTGCATACCACAGCACTCTGCTGAACACAATGCATATAATACTGTAAAACACAATATATTCGCGGCATGAAAATTTTGCAAATTGGAGCCAATGGCCTTTCTCACAGCATGAAATTTTCGCGAATTGCAACTGGCATCCAATGCATATTGTATAGGCAAGAACTTCCGGGTGCATTTTAATTTCACGAATGTCGGCGCTCACGAAATTCACGAAATTAAAATGCATGTTAACATTCCTTGTTTTACAGTAATACATGTATATGAACCTTATATACAGCACACATGTCATACAATATTCAGGCATATTTTTATACATGTACCATTTACGTGTGTGAACGTTTTTATCATGATACAGTACATCTACAATCTAGCGTACAGAACACAATTTTCTGTGCCAGCTAAACTGTTGAACTGATCATCTGATGTGAAATGTGTCGTTTCATCACACAAAAGCATGCATTATGTCGGCGCTTCAACCGTGAAAAACTGAATGACAACTTCCATGGTGGGTGTGCTCTTTTTGTTTGGTTGGTTGATTACAGAACAGTTGACACTGTTCTGCCTTGAAAAATTTCCGAAAGGATGCATTGTGTTCTTTTACGTCTGTTTATCATGCATCGTGAAGTTTGACTCTTATAAATTCTGTGTGACTCTGCACCAATTTGATGCTGTTGTTTTAAAGAACAAAAGGAGAGAGAGAGTAAATGGGGCCCTATACAAATAATTTGCCCCAGCACCAATTTGCTTCATTGCAAAGTGTTGCCCAGTCTTGCCCAGATGAAAGCCAATGATTAACTTTTAATACATCTACCAAGAAGCATGTGTGCAGATATACATGTTTATGTAACCTACAGTGTACATTGTACATGTATTGGAATATAATTTGTCATGTAAAAGTGATAGTTGTACATACAAAATTGTATGAAAAAGTCATACTGTGCATACTAATGTACACTTCGCTTTGAGTAATAGCAGTTACCTAGGCTACAAGTGTGTATCAACCAGTCTAGACCCTACTTGCATGTTTTGTTTTGTTTTGTTTTGAACATGGGTGAAGGGAGGTGACGTATACTATGTAGCGTCGAGGACGGACTGATTTTGTTACACCACACATTTCCCATAGATACCTGCGCGAGTATACTCAGGACTCGTCCTCAACGGGTTAAGGAAAATACATGAAAAGACTAAGAGCATTAAAAAAAAGAGAAATTAACTAGACACTCTTAGCAGTCTACACTCAATTCTGTGACTGGTATTTTCATCAAATGTTGAACATGTTGAACAGCTGTCAGCTCTATACTTAAAGTGCACAAACACTGTACTGAAGAGAGAAACAACAAGTTGACAATGGTTGTGTGATCTATGATGTTTCAAAAGATCAGGGGAAATCGTTCTAAAGCTCGCTGATAAGAGTAAGGCTGGAGTCTGCACTGGAGAGCTCTATACTCAACTATACTCTAATACCATTACCTATTATTGGCTGGGCCTACTCGCCTGGGTTTTAGAAGATAGGACAAAAGTATGAAAAGCACAGGACAATGAGGAGCCTCTGTGTTATTTCCTTTAGCAACAATAACCTGGATGTGTTGTCTGACCCGAGAAAGCCTATTTATCCGCTAATTAGTTCCCTGCAAGCTGCAACAAAGAGCAAAAACCGTGAGCTCCATTCCACCAAATTTCCGGGTTTCGGGACCCGGTGAGCTCTGCGGTCCTTCGATTGACTTTGCCTTGAATTTCTGCGTGTCACTCACTCCAACACGGAAATGTTTGTTTCCTCTTCTTAATCTAGCCTATTCGAGGTGAAGCACTTGAATCTGTCCTCAAGTTGTACCCTTTAAAGCCAAATATGGCAATAGTAGATATGACTGAACGTGATGCAGCTCGAAAATTCGATCGAAATCTAGGAATGGGAAGATTGAACCGTCTGGTCAACATACCTTGTTTTCAGTTCAGCATCGTGGCAATAGTAAACAATGAAACGGTCGCCGCTCTTGCGGGTGCTCTGTTCTCGACGTGTGTAGACCTACACACAGCTCCAGCCGTGTGGCTGCTGCACGCGTCGCAAAACGATGCCTTGGTTATTGGCAAATCGGGCACAGCCACTGGACAGAAAGTCGGCAAAAATCAGCTCAGAATTGATCCAAAATCGACGTTGACGTATCAGCTCAGCTGAAAACTCGTAAATGTACATCTAACAAGCAAGGATGAGGTGTAGTCAAAGACGAAAGTTGATGCTCGCCTTCGTAAAGAGCAACTTAGGCACCATTTTTGACCGCACAGATCGCTTCGCTTCGCAACCGATACAATGTTATGATAAGTCGTTTTATGCGTGTGCGTGCGTGCTCGCGCTCGCTCCCGATCCCGTGCCGTGTACGTACCTGTGGCGAGCGTATGCACCTTTGCTAGCTCGCTCGTTACATAGCTGAGTGTGAGAAGTCTATCTGGGTCCTGTGTGTGTGTGCGCACTGCTTGCCAGAATGAGTCATATCCCGCACGTTGTAATCGACGTCCGTGAAATGAACTCGGCGGCCCCAGGTCAACCCGCCGTGACGAAGCGATTCAAACTTACGTCGAAAAAGAAGCGAGGAAAGCTGTAAGAAAGGGAAAAAAAAACGAGTGCTCCGTTTCTATCCAAAGTCAGGCAGGTTTTCGTTGGGTACTGGCCAAATTTTCCTGATCACATTAGCTGCCAAATGCGTCTCGGGTCACACCACACCCGCTTCAAAATCACGTTCACATGACCTGAGGTACGTGAACGTTTGCCCGTCTTGTAA